>NC_137659.1:635733-653233 GCF_963422515.1 Blennius ocellaris
TAACACGTGACCTGAATGTGAACGCACCTGAACACACATGTGGGGGGGGGGGGGTGGATTGGGTAGGGGGGGGGGGTGTTTGACTATAGATTTGGATCAGAACCAAACGAGGGGTACCCCGATCATTACGCCGCGGCTCTCCGCATATCAATGAGCGCGGACAATGAGCCCCTCGCCTCCATTCACACTGGGTCAATGGAAGTGGCGTGGGGTGGCCGGACTGTTGCGTAATCTGGCTCTTTCACAGATCTATAGGTGGGGGTGGGGGGGAGATGGGGGGGGGGGGGGTTGGGGGGGACCCCCGAGCTGCTCTGGGAACACAGAAACCACCCAGCAGGTCTGCGTCAACAGCGTTAACGCTGGCGAGGGCCACGCAGACGGCGGGGGGTCTTTGACCCCCCCCCCCAACGTCGGGCCAATCGATACGCCGGCTGAAAATAGAACAGTGGCCCGAGACAATATTTGAGGGGTCAGATTATCATCTGGGGGCTCTGGAATGAGCTCCAGCAGCAAATATAGAAAACGCTGCAATATGTGTGCGTGTGTGTGTTTTTTTTTAGGGTTGTGTTTGAGGGAACCCTACATGCGCTAACACGCTGGTAAACAACGTGCAGTACCGCTGGGCGCCACCAGAGGCCCTCGTGTCTCACAGAAAGGCCCGTGTAGGGATGGAGGAGCAGGTTTTTTCCCCCCCTCCACATCCGACTGCCTCAGACTGGTTTGGGAGGGCAGAGATCCTCCGTCACCTCAACACACAATTAAATACGCAACTAAACCTTCAGTTTGGTAAAAGAAACTCAATTTACCTGAATTATTACTTTTATAATGACATCATCTGCAAGAAAAACCCTCTAATATCACGATAAACATTATACTACTAAACTGGCTTCTTTGTGATGATGATGATGATGATGATGATGATGATGATGATGATGATGATGATGATGATGATGATGGTGGTGGTGGTGGTGGTAACTGCCTGCAGTCTCACAGACCACTTAAACACACATTACCTGTTCACTTCTCATGAATAATCATCAGAACAGAAGAAGAAGAAATAGGCCCCGCCCCCAAAACGAGACCCAACATAGACATCACAAGACTGGATCTAGATTCACGTCACATCGAAATGACATTTGAAACAGATTAAACTGGACCTCGGTCAACTTCTTTTGTTTAAGTTGGTGGTTAAAAAAAATGGAAAAAAAATGGATCTAATCAGATAAACCAGACTTAAATTGTAATTTAGATCTGAACTGATCCACATTCGACCCAAACGAGACTTAAGGTGGATTTAAACTGAGCTTAAACGGGTTCATTTCAACTCCAGAAAAACATTCAAACAATTCAAAACCGAATTCAAATGTGACCGAAGCCGAAATTGAACCGATCGAGACTGAATCGGTTCAAAACGGACTTCGACTGAAACACAACAGATTTCAACAGGATTTTAACTGAAATGAAACAAAAGTAAGTTCAAAGTGAACTTCAGCTCATTTAAACTGGACATAAACTGGAACTAAATCAGGTGAAATGGGACTTAAATCAGTCGTGGTACCAACTTAAATCACAAAATGTTTTGTTAAATCATTCCTTGTAATACGTACACTTATAGATTGCAGCACTGATTTTAGATTATTCACTATTATTATTATATAAAGGCAGAAGTCATAAGAAAAAACCCATGTGACTGTGGAAGTTGTTTATGCTTTTATGTGCGAGCTTCGTCACGACACTTTCTCAATTCAGCAATTTTAGCTCACAGCGACGATAATAATGTAGCGTGAAATCTTTCACTGTGAGCGTATATATAAATATACCTTTCAACCTTAACTAAATAAAATATAAAAAAAAAATACTGTTTGAACTTCATTTAAACTGGACTTAAGTTACACAAAATAGATTTAAAGTTTTTACGTGACCCAAACTGGACTGGACTGAACTGGACTGGACTGAACCGGACTGGACTGGACTGAACTAGACTGAACCGGACTGGACTAGACTGAACTAGACTGGACTGGACTGGACTGGACTGGAGTGGACTGGAGTGGACTGGAGTGGACTGGACTGGACTGGATTGGACTAGACTACAATGGACTAGATTGGATTGGACCGGACTGGACAGGACTGGACTAGACCGGACTGGACTGAACCGGGCTAAACTAGACCAGACTGGACTGGACTGGACTGGATTAGACTGAACTGGACTGGACTGGACTGGACTGAACTAGACTGAACTGGACTAGACCGGACTGGACTGGATTGGACTAGACTGGACTGGACTAGACCAGACTGGACTAGACCGGACTGGACTGAACCGGGCTAAACTAGACCAGACTGGACTGGACTGGACTGGACTGGACTGAACTAGACTAGACTGGACTGGACTGGACTGGACTGGACCGGACTGGACTGGACTGGACTAGATCGGACTGGACTGGACTGGACTGGACTGGACTGGACTGAACTGGACCGGACTAGACTGGACTGGACTGGACTAGACTGGACTAGACTGGACCGGACTGGACTGGACCGGACCGGACTGGACTGGACTGGACTGGACTGGACTGCAGGGCCTGACAAGACGAAACAAATGATTGTCTCGCAGTAAGCAGAGAATTTAATGTGACCTGGGATCAGTTGTTCAGTGAGCAGATAGCGAGCACCAGGAGCAGAGAGGAGGCAGCCTGGCTCCTCCTGCTGGGAACGGCTTTCACACTGTGTGTGTGTGTGTGTGTGTGTGTGTGTTTGGGGGGTCCGTGTCAGCACTCATTACCATCCAGGGCCGGTGGAAGCCTCTTCCAGGACTCCTTTAGAAAACCATAAAAGAGGGAAGCTTTCCACTTTAATGACTTTCCCACAGTGGCTCTGGCCTGGAGGAGAGACCCGGAGCTCCGCTAGGGAGGGCAAATACTGAGTCCACTGTCCGGCCCGCGGGCAGGGGGGGGGGGGGGGGGGGGGATAATCAGATCTTTATGTGGCATGAGGCCTACAGGGGACAGCCTGAGAATTGTCCCCGGTTCTGTTTGTTCCTCTGGATCTGCCACATTGACACCCCCCCCCCCCCCCCTCCGCGCCCAAACCCCCCAACCCCCCCCACAGTCAAATTGAGCACCACAGCTCGGACCCGACCTCGGCAGACGGACCGAACCGAGGAAGAAGCTGGTTAATAATGTTACCTGTACTCTCAGAGGTACCAGTACGGGGATCACTCAAGCAAACCAGTGGACTGACCAGCCAACTGACTAATCGACTGACCAACCAACCAACTGACTGACTGATCGACTGACCAACCAACCAGCCAACTGACTGATCGACTGACCAACCAACCAGCCAACTGACTAATCGACTGACCAACCAACCAACCAACTGACTGATCGACTGACCAACCAACCAACCAACTGACTGATCGACTGACCAACCAACCAACCAACTGACTGATCGACTGACCAACCAACCAGCCAACTGACTGATTGACTGACCAACCAACCAGCCAACTGACTGATCGACTGACCAACCAACCAACCAACTGACTGATCGACTGACCAACCAACCAGCTAACTGACTGATCGACTGACCAACCAACCAACTGACTGATCGACTGACCAACCAACCAACCAGCCAACCAACGAAACAACCACTAAACTAAACCAGTGGACTGACCAGCCAACTGGCTGATCAACCTACCAAATAACCAACCAGCCAATCCAACAAACCAACCACTAAACCACCTGACTGACTGACTGATCAACCAACTACCCCACGAAACCAGTGGACTGACCAGCCGACTGACCAATCGACTGACTAAACTACGAACCATCCAATCTAATAAACCATCTAAAACCGCCAGCTGACCGACCGCCCAACCGACCGATTCAGCAGCCAGTCAGGCGGCCACCTGACGACACCTGACCGATCGGCCGACTGACCGACTGACCGACCAAACGACTGACCATCCAATCCGACTAAACCGACCAACAACCCAACAAACTGGGAGGAATTCAACTGTATTCAAACTCTAAATGTAGGTTTTGTGTGAAACTGTGAACGTGTTGAAAATGTTCTACATCGTATATACAGTGGTCTGAGATAGTTTGGGCACCCCTGTACATTTTCATGATTTTCCTTAATAGATCATTGGTTGTTTGGATTAAAAAAAAATTGCAGTTAAATATACCTTATAGGAGGCAAACAGTGATATTTGAGAAGTGAAATAAAGTTTATATGATTTACAGAAAGTGTGCAAGAATGAAGAATTTAGGCATCACAAAAGGAAAATGACTCAATATTTTGTGCGTCCTCCTTTTTCAGAACCAACAGCCTCTAAACGCTTCCAGTGAGGCTCTGGATTCTGGTGGAAGGTGTTCTGGACCGTTCTTCTTTACACATCCTCTCCAGTTCTGTCGAAGTTTCATGGTTTCCCAGCAGGGACCTGCCCGCTTTAAACCACACCATACATTTTCAATAACATTCAGATCTGGGGACTGAGAATCAGAATCAGAATCAGAATCAGAATCAGAGATGGCCCTTCCAGAACGTTCTACTTGTTCCTCTGCATGAACGCCTTGGTAGATTTTGAGCAGTGTTCAAGGATCATCGTCTTGTTGAACGGCGCAACTTCAAACTTTGTTCCTGATTCCTGGACGTTGTTCTCCACAATCTGCCGATACTGAGAGGAATCCCTGCGCCCCTCAACTGGAACCAGATTCCCAGTCCCTGCACCGGGAACCACCCACACAAGCCCCACAGCAAGGACGGAACCACCAGCACATTGTACTGGAGGCAGCAACTTCTTTTCTTGGAACGCTGACTTCTTTTCTCTGCCCTCTTGTTTATCTGACATGTTCATTGGTCCTGAACTAGAACTGTGCCTGTGGTTCTTCCACTTCCTCACAATGTTCCTCACAGTGGAACCCGAGAGCTTCAATCTCTAGACGCTTCCCCTAAACCATGATGTTTGAACAATCGTTGCTTTCAGCTCATTTCAGACTTGTTGTGAGGCTCCATGTTGCCTCTTCAGAGAAGAAGCAAAGACAACTGGCCTCCTTAAATAGCCTTTCTCATCATTGGACTCACCTGTGAATGGAGGTCAAGGGTCACTGAGGTCACCAAGCCAATAATTAGTGCTAAAGGTGTTAAAATCAACGCGATATAAGGGAGCCTACATTGATGCACGTGCCTCATTTTGTTTAAATAATTCTTGCACGCTTTCTGTAAATCATATAAACTTTATTTCACTTCTCAAACATCACTGTGTTTGTCTCCTATAAGATATATTTAACTGCAATTTTTTTTTTTATCCAAACAACCAGTGATTTATAAAGGAAGATCGTGAAAATGTACAAGGGTGCCCAAACATTTTCATACCACTGTATGTATAATAAGTAAGTAAAACGACAGAACCGGAGAAGACCGGCACACGGACCTCCTTGCTGAAAGAGTGTGTGTGTGTGTGTGTGTGTGTGTGTGTGTGTGTGTTAAAGTGTGATGAATCAATGAGTGTGGCCTTAAATGAGGCGCCTCCCATGAAGTGGGTCATGATGTTCTTTCAGAATCTCTTATCTGGCTCACGTGACGGACGACTGACCGGCGATTTATCAGCTGATAAAGAACCAAACATCTCAACTGTCAGTTAATCTCCAACTAGATTTAACCTGAGATTTCTTCTTTTTTTTTTGTTTTTGTTGTTCAAACTGATTTACTCCAAACCGCCTGATTCTGAAACTCTGCGACGGACTGAATTGACCTACTTACATATAAATCAGGCTGAATTTAGTCACTTAAATCAAACTGAAATAACAGAAAGTTTAACATCAACTCGTCCAGGTGGAACTGTGGTTTGGTTGAAATAAAAAAAAGGTTGATCCAGATTAAAATGACTTAAAATCCTTCAGGCATTTAAACTAAAATGACATCAATCTTCAATTAGAACAAAATCGACACAAATTTGAATGAAGTGGCTAAATAAAAAATCTTTATTTCCAGAGACATAAATTGAACTGAAATAAATGTGAACAAATCTTGCCGCTTCCTGAACTAAAAGATTAAGATGATTTTGACTTTGACGTCATTTGGAATTTGATTGAATCAACCGACAGATAAGATAAGATAAAGTTTATTATCTTCCCCCCCCCGAGCAGGGACGCAAATCCTCCAGTACCAAGGCCCCGGGCAGGAAAATACCATATTTCAAACACACTTAAGACGCTAAAACGTGGCGTCAAGTCTCGTTAGCGGTGGGATTGTTTTGTGTGAAACGCAGTGACTTTGGTCAGACGTTGAACTTGTTTGTGTGACTCGAGGTTCGTCCGTCCGGCAGGTTGGACGTCCGCGGCGGAGACGGACGATAACGGCGGCAGTAAAAAAGGAGGACGAGCTTAAAGTCTAACCGGGTGAAACCGTCCGTCCCGCCCAGGGGTCCAAGCCTCAGCCACCCGACGTGTGAAGGACAGACAGGAGGACACTGTCCCGCCGCGTCTCCGTGGGGATTAGGGTTTACTTTTTTATTTTAATTATTTTTTTTTCCTTTCATTTCCTGTTAACTGATGATGAAACCAGAGTTTCACACTGTTTTTTTTTTTTAGAGACACCAAATTCCCTCTGAGGTGACCATCCGACTGTCCATCCATCCATCCATCCATTCATTCATCCATCTATTCATTCATCCATCCATCCATCCATCCATCCATAATTCATTCATCCATCCATCATTTATAAATCAATGTATCCATCATCCATCCTTCCATCCATCCATCCATTAATTCATCCATCCATCCATCATTTATAAATCAATGTATCCATCATCCATCCATCCATCCATCCATCCATCATTTATAAATCAATGTATCCATCATCCATCCATCCATCCATCCATCCATCCATTAATTCATCCATCCATCCATCATTTATAAATCAATGTATCCATCATCCATCCATCCATCCATCCATCCATTAATTCATCCATCCATCCATCATTTATAAATCAATGTATCCATCATCCATCCATCCATCCACCTATTCATCCATCCATCCATCCATCTATCAATTTATAAATCAATGTTTCCATCATCCATCCATTCATCCATCCATCATTCAATCGTAAATCCATCCATCAATCCATAAATCAATGTATCCATCATCCATCCATCCATAAATCATTAATTCATAAATCCATCCATCCATTTATAAATCCATGTATCCATCATCCATCTTCCATCCATCTATCCATCATTCATTCATAAATTGATGTGTCCATTTATAAATCAATGTATCATCATCCATCCACCCATCCATCCACCTATTCATCCATCCAGCCATCATTCATTCGTAAATTGATATATCCATTTATAAATCAATGTATCCATCCATCCATCCACCTATTCATCCATCATCCATCCATCCATCCATCCATCCATCCATCTATTCATCCATCCATCCACCTATTCATCCATCATCCATCCATCCATCCACCTATTCATCCATCCATCCATCATTCATTCGTAAATTGATATATCCATTTATAAATCAATGTATCCATCCATCCATCCACCTATTCATCCATCATCCATCCATCCATCCATCCATCTATTCATCCATCCATCCACCTATTCATCCATCATCCATCCATCCATCCACCTATTCATCCATCAACCATCATCCATCCATCCATCCATCCATCCATCCATCCAGTCCGGTCTCTTGGTTCACCTGTTGGTTAGTGGGCGTGGCCTCGTCCCACCTGACAACCGTCGTCTCTGGAAAAGGGACATAACGGTCGGTAATGGAGCAGCTTGTTGTTTGTCCTCCGTCCCTCGTGACACGTTTTCACTGTCTGCTGCCCCGCCTGGGAGGAACACGGAGAGAAAGAGTGAAACTGGACTCCAGACGCCCTGAAAACACCTGAGTGACCTGGGGGGGGGGGGGGGTCAGGGTGGGAGTCGGGGGGGGGGGGGGGTAAGATGTCGGTCACAGGTCAGACGTTCACCGACATAAAAAGCTCCTGGAAAAAGAGCCGTCAGGAGTTCCTGCGTGTGAAATCCGTCCAGGAAGCAGCTGCTTCCGTCGCTCCAGCCCGACTCATGACGGCGCCGCGCTGAGTCATGAAGAAACGAGTCGCGTTGCTCTTTATTTTACCCTGCACACCGCTGACTCAGCGGGTTTCACACCGAACTGCCTTTTTTTTTTTAAGTTTCTGCCATCAGGCGACCTCGTTTCAGAAGAGATAACAAACCCTTCAAATCCAGGGAAGTAGAATTAGTGCAGTGCGAAGCTGAGAGAATGAAAAAGAGAATGAAAAAAAAACAAATGTCTTCTTCTCTCCTTCGACCCACGAAAGTCAAGCAGCACAGCGGGAGGTCTCCACCTCGGCGCCGGGTTCCGCTCGTCTCTTCCTGTCGAAGGAGAGTTTCTTGTTGCTCGTGAGGAAAAAACGTCGGATTCTTCTTTGTTAAAATGCCCGAAAATATGTGTGAGAATGAACTCGCAGGAAATAAAGTTTAAAAAGTAAGAGAAAAGGCTCCCGATCGGGGGATCCCCTCGAGACCAGGGGTCGGCAACCTTTAATGCAACACCCAGAGAGCCGCACACATTTTATTTTGACGGTCCCACAGGAAGACCACGCCAGGACGACACGACACACAAAACCTTCTTCACTGCTGGTTGACGACTTACAACTAATAAACTAAACTACATGAACTCAGCAACAAAAACGCAACACTACAAACCTAACATAACTCCCAATAATTACATTTAAAACACCACAAACAGAAACTCCCATAATGCATTGCAGCTTTCAGCTCCTTTATCGCTACATATTATTAAAATGGAAGATAAATGTGGGAGATGTGGATTGTTAGAACCATGAGTGTGATGGTGTGTCTTTAATGTCCTGTAGTTGTTGTGGAATTCACTAGAATGTTCCGTCACTCTCAACAAGTCTGCAATGAACCTCCTGGAACTGTCGGCTTTTACTGTGAAAGGTACAGGAAGCTCCCAGTTGAGCCGCTGTCATGACCTGCAGCCGCGATTCTACGTTCTTCATCCTTTATTGTTGTAATGACGTCACGTCGCTGCGTCGTTCACGACCCTACATTTTACCACTCTTTGTAGCGGGACTGCGCTCTGGGTGGCCTTGCCTCCTTACGTCCCTCTCTGGGTGGCTCTGCCTCCTTACGTCCCTCTCTGGGTGGCTCTGCCTCCTTACGTCCCTCTCTGGGTGGCTCTGCCTCCTTACGTCCCTCTCTGAGGGGCTCTGCCTCCTTACGTCCCTCTCTGGGTGGCGCTGCCTCCTTACGTCCCTCTCTGGGTGGCTCTGCCTCCTTACGTCCCTCTCTGGGTGGCTCTGCCTCCTTATGTCCCTCTCTGGGTGGCGCTGCCTCCTTACGTCCCTCTCTGGGTGGCTTTGCCTCCTTACGTCCCTCTCTGGGTGGCCTTGCCTCCTTACGTCCCTCTCTGAGTGGCTTTGCCTCCTTACGTCCCTCTCTGGGTGGCTCTGCCTCCTTACGTCCCTCTCTGGGTGGCTCTGCCTCCTTACGTCCCTCTCTGAGGGGCTCTGCCTCCTTACGTCCCTCTCTGGGTGGCTCTGCCTCCTTACGTCCCTCTCTGGGTGGCTCTGCCTCCTTACGTCCCTCTCTGGGTGGCTCTGCCTCCTTACGTCCCTCTCTGGGTGGCTCTGCCTCCTTACGTCCCTCTCTGGGTGGCTCTGCCTCCTTACGTCCCTCTCTGAGGGGCTCTGCCTCCTTACGTCCCTCTCTGGGTGGCGCTGCCTCCTTACGTCCCTCTCTGGGTGGCTCTGCCTCCTTACGTCCCTCTCTGGGTGGCTCTGCCTCCTTACGTCCCTCTCTGAGGGGCTCTGCCTCCTTACGTCCCTCTCTGGGTGGCGCTGCCTCCTTACGTCCCTCTCTGGGTGGCTCTGCCTCCTTACGTCCCTCTCTGAGTGGCTTTGCCTCCTTACGTCCCTCTCTGGGTGGCTCTGCCTCCTTACGTCCCTCTCTGGGTGGCTCTGCCTCCTTACGTCCCTCTCTGGGTGGCTCTGCCTCCTTACGTCCCTCTCTGAGTGGCCTTGCCTCCTTACGTCCCTCTCTGGGTGGCCTTGCCTCCTTACCACCTTCTCTGGGTGGCTTTGCCTCCTTACGTCCCTCTCTGGGTGGCTCTGCCTCCTTACGTCCCTCTCTGGGTGGCGCCTTGCCTCCTTACGTCCCTCTCTGGGTGGCTTTGCCTCCTTACGTCCCTCTCTGAGTGGCTTTGCCTCCTTACGTCCCTCTCTGGGTGGCTCTGCCTCCTTACGTCCCTCTCTGGGTGGCTCTGCCTCCTTACGTCCCTCTCTGGGTGGCTCTGCCTCCTTACGTCCCTCTCTGGGTGGCGCCTTGCCTCCTTACGTCCCTCTCTGGGTGGCTCTGCCTCCTTACGTCCCTCTCTGGGTGGCTCTGCCTCCTTACGTCCCTCTCTGGGTGGCTCTGCCTCCTTACGTCCCTCTCTGAGGGGCTCTGCCTCCTTACGTCCCTCTCTGGGTGGCGCTGCCTCCTTACGTCCCTCTCTGGGTGGCTCTGCCTCCTTACGTCCCTCTCTGGGTGGCTCTGCCTCCTTACGTCCCTCTCTGGGTGGCGCTGCCTCCTTACGTCCCTCTCTGGGTGGCTTTGCCTCCTTACGTCCCTCTCTGGGTGGCCTTGCCTCCTTACGTCCCTCTCTGAGTGGCTTTGCCTCCTTACGTCCCTCTCTGGGTGGCTCTGCCTCCTTACGTCCCTCTCTGGGTGGCTCTGCCTCCTTACGTCCCTCTCTGAGGGGCTTTGCCTCCTTACGTCCCTCTCTGGGTGGCGCTGCCTCCTTACGTCCCTCTCTGAGTGGCTTTGCCTCCTTACGTCCCTCTCTGGGTGGCCTTGCCTCCTTACGTCCCTCTCTGAGTGGCTTTGCCTCCTTACGTCCCTCTCTGGGTGGCCTTGCCTCCTTACGTCCCTCTCTGGGTGGCCTTGCCTCCTTACGTCCCTCTCTGGGTGGCTCTGCCTCCTTACGTCCCTCTCTGAGTGGCTCTGCCTCCTTACGTCCCTCTCTGGGTGGCGCCTTGCCTCCTTACGTCCCTCTCTGGGTGGCGCCTTGCCTCCTTACGTCCCTCCGGGATGAAGTGCAGTGGGACGGAGGCTCCAGGAGCCGCGGGTTGCCGACCTCTGGTCTAGATTCATTTTCAAGAGTTTATTAAAATACAAAGCCGACAAAAGAAGGAGGAATGAGGAATTTAAGAGAGCGCAGCTTTTTTTCTGGCGGAGTCACACGTCGATGTAGAAATTAAATATTGACTTTTACTTAATCTGCAATGTTGTCCGGTGGGTTTTTTTTGTCCCCCCCCCTCCCCCCCCCTCACGTGGCTCGAGGCTCCCCATACTGGAGTTCCTCCAGGAGAACGAAGGAGTTGTAAGAAGAGGAGGTTCCTGCCCTCTTTTCCCCCGTGAGCCGATTCCGCTCTCGGGGCGAACAATGGCGCCGACGCACGGATCTCGTGTTCTCCTGCCGGAGTTAAGCCGTGCGAGGCGCTGGGCCCCCGCCCCGGTCCGGGCGGAGCGTCCGGGCAAAGAGGCTTACGGCGTCCTCTGAACGAGTCCTCAGCTGGACGGATCAAACGAGTCGGCCATCGAAAACGCGGCGGGCCTCATGTGTTTCCCAGACGCCCCCCCCCCTTGCGCTTGCGTAACGTTCCGGGGGTACGCCGCTCGCCTCGCATGCGAGGGTTTCGGCTGCGGCTCGGCCCGAGCGGGGAGGCGTCTTAACGTTTGAAGCTGGAAAAGAGGCTTTGGCCGCTCGGCCCGCATAATGGAGCCATTCACATCCGGCGGGGCTTTCGCGCAAACTTGGACTCGCCGCGGAACAAACAAGCCCTTCTTACATCAACAGCCTCCAATTATCATCCGGGCCTCAGACAATGGGCCCGCCGGCACCGTCCCATGGTGCCAGAGCCGGTTTGGGCCGGGTCTTGTGACGGATTCTGAACACCCCCCCCCCCCCCACTGACATCACTGCTGCAGCGAGAGGCCGGACCTGAACGCACCGTTTCAAAAAAAACAACAACAAACAAATACCAATAATCAGATTAAAGAGTTTTGATCTGATTGCAAAGTATTCCCAGGACTCGGCAACTCACGTTCCTCCGCCCGGTCGTACCGTGAGCTCAGCGTGAAGCTCCAGGACGACGCCGGTCACCAACATCTCCGGGGATCGTCTCTATTGACTGAAGGCTCACCCTACACTGCAGACGTCCTACTTCCTGTCCCTGAACCGCCGTGGTGGTTTCACTTGAAATCACTGCCAGAAGAAGTAGAGACAAAGTCCTTGAGGAAAAAAATCCAAGGTCAAAAGAGGAAACGTAGAACCACAGAGGACGCTGGAGGACAGACAAAACGAAGGCCAGAACAAGAGACGTAGTAGAACCCCCAATATGTGCTCCAGTCACCAGGTGACGACAATCTCTCTCTCTCTCTCAGGGTACATGAACACGACGTTCCCAGCTAGCCCTCAGACAACGCGGGGGGGGGGGGGGGGGGGGGGACAGGATGTTTTTAAAGACTTTGAAACTGTCAAAGACTTTGCCCTTGTTGGACCTGGTGCCAGACCTTCCTGACAGACAGAGACCAGGACACGTTTGTCCCAGTTGTGGACAGGTGGTGGACGGGTTTGAGGAGCCGGGCCTCTGGTTCCAGTCCCACTGCCAGCCACTGCCCCCCCCCCCCCCCCACACCGGGAAAGACCCCTTGACCCGAGAGAATCAACGTGTTTTCGTCAGACGGACCCAATGAGTCAGGTTTTTATTTGTTGCATAAACACATTGACAGGCGTCTCCTTCAACGTACAAAAGGACAAAACACACAAAAAAAAACCCGTCAGGACAAAGAACAAGTGAAGACAGAGCAGCTTACGTAAGGTTTCAGTGACTCATGTTTCTCAGACCGAAGCCGCGCCGTACGAAGCCGCTGGGTTCAGGTGTCGGTGGACATTTTCCCCCTCGCTGGACACTTCGGGACACATAAAGAGGCCGATTGTTGTCTTTGTGTTCGGGCTTTAATTGAGACGACTCGGCTAAATGTCAGTCAGCAGTTTCCTCCGGAGTGTCCTCGCCGCCGCGTCCCGGAGGGCAAACAATCAGACACCGCCGGGGCAATTCCGTGACAATCCCTGCTCCCTTGTCCCCCCCACCCCCATCCCCCCCCCCGTCCCTCCTCACCGTCCCTCCTCACCGTCCCTCCTCATTGCCGCACGTTTCCCACGGTGAAGCCCTGCCAGCGAGGCCGGCTCCTTCCCTACCAAAGTACAAGTACAAGTACCAGGGTGAACTGGTAAAAGTACAGACTGAACTTCACTTTTAAGTACTCAAGTACTTGCGAAGGAATGTATCTTTACATACTGTTCCTCTTCCTCCAGACACGCGAAGACAATTCTTTTCCTGGTTTTAGCCTCGGTGCAGAGTCACAGTGAAAGTGTCCTATATTCACAATCAAGTAAAGTAAGTAATCAGATTACATCGGTATCATGTGAATGAGAGACTTCCTGTTTCAGGAATTTAAATTTTTTTTTTCTCCAAAATACCACTTTTAACAGTCCACGGTTACTACGATAAATACTGCGCTCTCCTATTAGCGGTGCTCTTCTATTAGGAACTTTACAGTAAATATTAGGATGAGCAAGAAAGGGAGGCTCGCTGAGGGTAAACGGGTGGGAATGAACGTCACGAGAAAAACCAGAAGAAGAAGAAGAAGAAGAACATGTGAAAAAGCTGCGGAGGAAGTCGCTCCGGACAAAGTTAGAAAAAAAAAAAAAAAAAATCCAGAGTGTGTTTGGACTTTTGACCAGCAGAGGCTGAAACCTGTGTTTTCGTCCACTTTGACAAAAAGCTCTGATAATGTCCTCCCATCCTCCCCGTCCTCTCCCATCCTCCGTCCTCCCCGTCCTCTCCGTCCTCTCCCATCCTCCGTCCTCCCCGTCCTCCCTGTCCTCCCCGTCCTCTCCGTCCTCTCCCATCCTCTGTCCTCCCCGTCCTCCCCGTCCTCTCCCATCCTCCGTCCTCCCCGTCCTCCCTGTCCTCCCCGTCCTCTCCCATCCTCCCTGTCCTCCCCATCCTCCCCGTCCTCTCCCATCCTCCGTCCTCCCCATCCTCCCTGTCCTCCCTGTCCTCCCCGTCCTCCCCGTCCTCTGTGTCTCACTGGCGTTTTAACGCTGGACTCCACCGGAGCAAAAGCTTTGGATGAAATCAGTGACTGGCCTGTAAAACTAATTTCTGACACTGGTTCTAAAATCACGACCAGTTTTATCGTCACTGAAGAAAAAAAAATCGAATTGTTGGGGGTAAAAAAAAACAAACAAGAATTGTCATTTTGCATTTCGAGGAAAAAAGTCCAAATCCAACATCTCGATAATTTTTCCGTCCTATTTTCCATGGTGTACTTAAAATAAAAGTCGAAATACAACAACAGAATAGAACCATCAACCTCCCGGCTCCGCCCACCCAACCACAGCTGGAAATGAAGCAAACACATCAGTCCCGTTGCTTTTCTCAGAAAAATGTTTTTGGTTTTGTTTTGTGTGTGTCTGGAACTGGAGGTGACCCCCCCTGCTATCCCCCCCTCCCCCCTCCCCCCTGCTATCCCCCCCTCCCCCCTCCCCCTCCCCCTCCCCCACACTGTTGCGTAACTCCTCGCTGACTCCTGATGAACCCGTGGACCTGGAAGTTTCGTCGAACTGGAACTTTTTTTCCCCCTAGATCTTTACAGGTGCAGTCGGTCCGACACAAAGCAAACACGCTGCGTCGGAACGACGGAGTCGATTCTCCCAAAAATACTTTTCACCAAGAACCCGTCTGCTCTGCAGATTAACCGGTCTAACCGGTCCTGTGGTTAATCTGCTGCAGCGGCGGCGGGTTTAATTAAAAGGACGAGATGTTTCGCGCTCCATGGAACGATGATAATTGCGGAGCTCGTCAACGGTTACGAAATTGTTTATTTTTAGCGTCCGAGGAGCCTTGAAAAGTCAAACTGGACGGAGCGGCGGTCAGTGCAGCTGGCGTCCGCGGCATGGTGTGAATATTTGATTGGGTAACGGCGAGCGGCGTCAGAAAAACAACAACCCCAATGGTGGTCGCTCACTTCTTCACTTCTTGTGCTTGAACAGTGTGTGTGAGCAGGGGACTCTGGTGTGGCCATAATCTGATATTAGAGGAGGAAGATGCTCTATAATCTGACGTTAGAGGAGGAAGATGCTCTATAATCTGGTGTTAGAGGAGGAAGGCGCTCTATAATCTGATGTTAGAGGAGGAAGATGCTCTATAATCTGGATGCTAGAGGAGGAAGATGCTCTATAATCTGATGTTAGAGGAGGAAGATGCTCTATAATCTGGATGCTAGAGGAGGAAGATGCTCTATAATCTGATGTTAGAGGAGGACGATGCTCTATAATCTGGTGTTAGAGGAGGAAGATGCTCTATAATCCGACGTTAGAGGAGGAAGATGCTCTATAATCTGGTGTTAGAGGAGGAAGATGCTCTATAATCTGGTGTTAGAGGAGGAAGATGCTCTATAATCTGGTGTTAGAGGAGGAAGATGCTCAAAATCTGGTGTTAGAGGAGGAATATGCTATATAATCTGGTGTTAGAGGAGGAAGACGCTCTATAATCCGACGTTAGAGGAGGAAGATGCTCTGTAATCTGGTGTTAGAGGAATATGCTATATAATCTGGTGTTAGAGGAGGAAGATGCTATATAATCTGATGCTAGAGGAGGAAGATGCTCTATAATCTGGAAGTCAGCTGTTCTTGAAATCAACAGATGTACAAACGAAACACAACGGGCTAAATCGGCATCAAAACTGAGTTTTGGAGTTAACACATTTTTTTTTTTCCTCTCAGTTGACCAGTTTTGTTTGTGTTCTTTCTGGAACGTTCCTCTCGGTAGAGTCACCCGGGGTTCGGTCTTCTGGGACGTCCCGGCGGGAGCTCATCAGAATTAACAGGTGCACAAACACACAGCCGCCTGCAGGGGGCGGCGCCAACGACGGTGGCCTCCACGGCTTCTTTTTTTTTTTTTTTTTTTTTTCATCCCACCGCCTGGTTTCAGCCTGCTCAAGTCGAGATTATGGAGCGTCTTCCCGCCCTGCAATCTCAGCCGTGTCACCTGGCTTGCTGACGTACGCCGCCGCTCCCCCCGTGGTGATTACCGCCGTGTGGTGACGCGTACTTTATTTATTCACCTGGGGGGGGCGGCTCCAGAATGCGTCGCGCCTTGAGGCTTGCTGACGAGGCGCAACGGCGAGGAGGACGGTCGTTATGAAACTTCAGAGGCGTGAGACTCCAGTGACACGTGTTCCTGGATCTCTGAGGAAAACCTCACGGTACTTATGTGCTTTTATTTAATCGTCCTGAAGAACGATTCAATCTCGTACAATGTTGTGCATCAAATCACCAGTATTGTGTGAAGGAGCGGTCGGCGGCGGCGAGTTTGACTCCAGTAACATATAGTGTTTTCCCGGACCTGGTATTTTATTTTGAAGGTCCCTCAACAGATGAGGCTTCCACATGACCTGACGCTAATTGCAGCTGCTGCGATTCGCACGTCTTTAAGGTTTACTGAGACGTTTTTCGAGAAAAAATAAAACAGGAAACTTGTACTTTTGGGGGTCTGTTTTCACGACAACGGTGCTCGGGCACACAATCCAATTTGGTACTTTTATTTTGACAGTCACCGTAATAACAATCCAACTTGGTAGTTTTATTTTGACAGTCACCGTAATAACAATCCAACTTGGTAGTTTTATTTTGACAGTCACCGTAATAACAATCCAACTTGGTAGTTTTATTTTGACAGTCACCGTAATAACAATCCAACTTGGTAGTTTTATTTTGACAGTCACCGTAATAACAATCCAACTTGGTAGTTTTATTTTGACAGTCACCGTAATAACAATCCAACTTGGTGGTTTTATTTTGACAGTCACCGTAATTACAATCCAACTTGGTAGTTTTATTTTGACAGTCACCATAATAACAATCCAACTTGGTAGTTTTATTTTGACAGTCACCGTAATAACAATCCAAATTGGTAGTTTTACTTTGACAGTCACCGTAACAACAATCCAACTTGGTACTTTTATTTTGACAGTCACCGTAATAACTATCCAACTTGGTGGTTTTATTTTGACAGTCACCGTAATAACAATCCAACTTGGTGGTTTTATTTTGACAGTCACCGTAATAACAATCCAACTTGGTGGTTTTATTTTGACAGTCACTGTAATAACAATCCAACTTGGTAGTTTTATTTTGACAGTCACCGTAACAACAATCCAACTTGGTACTTTTATTTTGACAGTCACTGTAATAACAATCCAACTTGGTAGTTTTATTTTGACAGTCACCGTAATAACAATCCAACTTCTGTCCACGTGAATGTCGTTGTTTTCTCAGTGTTCATGTTTAGAGCTCATTGTTCTCGACTGTGTGTGTGTGTATGTGCGTGTGTGTGTGTGTGTGTGTG
>NC_137659.1:658233-660733 GCF_963422515.1 Blennius ocellaris
TAAATAAAACATTTTCAGACCTGGACTCAGGTGACGGTCGGACCAGCAGGACTCAGGTGACGGTCGGACCAGCAGGACTCAGGTGACGGTCGGACCAGGAGGACTCAGATGACGGTCGGACCAGCAGGACTCAGGTGACGGTCGGACCAGCAGGACTCAGGTGACGGTCGGACCAGGAGGACTCAGGTGACGGTCGGACCAGCAGGACTCAGGTGACGGTCAGACCAGCAGGACTCAGGTGACGGTCGGACCAGGAGGACTCAGATGACGGTTGGACCAGCAGGACTCAGGTGACGGTCGGACCAGCAGGACTCAGGTGACGGTCGGACCAGCAGGACTCAGATGACGGTCGGACCAGCAGGACTCAGGTGACGGTCGGACCAGGAGGACTCAGATGACGGTCGGACCAGCAGGACTCAGGTGACGGTCGGACCAGCAGGACTCAGGTGACGGTCGGACCAGCAGGACTCAGGTGACGGTCGGACCAGCAGGACTCAGGTGACGGTCGGACCAGGAGGACTCAGATGACGGTCGGACCAGCAGGACTCAGGTGACGGTCGGACCAGCAGGACTCAGGTGACGGTCGGACCAGGAGGACTCAGGTGACGGTCGGACCAGCAGGACTCAGGTGACGGTCAGACCAGCAGGACTCAGGTGACGGTCGGACCAGGAGGACTCAGATGACGGTTGGACCAGCAGGACTCAGGTGACGGTCGGACCAGCAGGACTCAGGTGACGGTCGGACCAGCAGGACTCAGATGACGGTCGGACCAGCAGGACTCAGGTGACGGTCGGACCAGGAGGACTCAGATGACGGTCGGACCAGCAGGACTCAGGTGACGGTCGGACCAGCAGGACTCAGGTGACGGTCGGACCAGCAGGACTCAGGTGACGGTCGGACCAGCAGGACTCAGGTGACGGTCAGACCAGCAGGACTCAGGTGACGGTCGGACCAGGAGGACTCGGGTGACGGTCGGACCAGCAGGACTCAGGTGACGGTCGGACCAGCAGGACTCAGGTGACGGTCGGACCAGCAGGACTCGGGTGACGGTCGGACCAGCGGGACTCGGGTGACGGTCGGACCAGCGGGACTCAGGTGACGGTCGGACCAGCGGGACTCAGATGACGGTCGGACCAGCGGGACTCAGGTGACGGTCGGACCAGCGGGACTCAGGTGACGGTCGGACCAGGAGGACTCAGGTGACGGTCGGACCAGGAGGACTCAGGTGACGGTCGGACCAGCGGGACTCAGGTGACGGTCGGACCAGCGGGACTCAGGTGACGGTCGGACCAGCGGGACTCAGGTGACGGTCGGACCAGCGGGACTCAGATGACGGTCGGACCAGCGGGACTCAGGTGACGGTCGGACCAGGAGGACTCAGGTGACGGTCGGACCAGGAGGACTCAGGTGACGGTCGGACCAGCGGGAGTTATCGCCATGGCGATTTCTGTCGTGTCCAAGACATAGAGGTGCTGATGATCGGAGACTCTGGACGAGTTCACTGCTGCTCACCTCGGCTGCATGTTTGTACACACCTTATGCAAATACAGGCCAGAACACACGCCTTTGTTTACCCAGCCGATATTTCTTTATATACCTGAAGACAGAGAAACAATCCAAACTATTATGTCGTGTCAGAGGAGGAAGATGCTCTTGCTGACGTGCTGAGAAAACTGAGCTATGACTTAATGCTTCTTCCTTTTTTTTTTCAATCCAACCGTCTTTTCGCCAGGATTAAAACTCATTTCTTTCCCTCGTCGTCGTAGTTACAAACCAACACACTGAATTAAAGTGCTAAAACTGAATTAAAGTGCGGACGTTTCTGCAAATCTACACGGAGACACGGAGTGGTTTCAAAAAGTTCCACCTTGAGAGCCGATTCGGTTCTTTACCGGTTCTCTTGTCGAGTCATGATTGGAAACAAAACCTGCAGTACCACCAGCAGGGTGCGAGCTACCGCTACCGCTACCGCTACCGCTACCGCTACCGCTACAGCTACCGCTACCGCTACAGCTACAGCTACAGGTACCGGGTTGTTAAGATCCTGCCCCGTTTACACGACAAGGAAAACGAGTGTTTCCACAAAAAACTGCAGAGACGACTGGAGGCGACGGATTGTTCTCTGCCACACACGTCCGTTTGGTTTCACTACAGGAACAAGCGACAGCGCCCCCCCGGTGGCCCGGCAGACTAACTACATGTGTGTCAGGGTGTCTCGCTACTGCAGTTTTTTTTTTGTTTTGGTTTTTTTTAACAGATTTGCTGCTTCCTCTCGTCGCTCTTTGTCCCTCTGGTGAGACGTCGCTCAGCCGCCTCGTCTCTAATTTCACCACCTCTTCCTTCCCTCACGACCGTCCTCTTCCTCACGCCGCGCGGCGAGACGCCGTGCAGGATGAGGACGCCACTTCACATTCGGTCCCTCCTCTCCAATCGGGTCTGGATTTGCATGCAGAAGTCGGCCTGCCCTGTGGGTCGTGGGGGGGGGGGGACACTGGACAA
>NC_137659.1:663233-689306 GCF_963422515.1 Blennius ocellaris
TTTACACATTCACCTATCTCCCTACCTGAGGTGACAAAATAAAAAAACAAAAACGTTTTGCACATTTATGTGTACAGGAGAGTCCCGAGACCTGCTGTGATGTTTGATTTGTAAAATGTTTTTATTCTTTATTCCTCATCGCTCCAGTTTTAATTGCCGCCGCCACTAGAGGGGGTGGAAACCATCGGTGAAACAGCAGTTCCCGAAACGTAAACACGTGTTTTTAATAGAAATGCGCAACGCTAAGATTTGTCCCGCTTTCTAAGCGATCAAGGACTCTTCGTCGTCAGCTTCTGTCTTAGTTGCACGGTCAGCGAATCTTTGCTTTACTTTCTTCATTGTTGACGTTGGAATTAGCGGCTCGACGGCGCCATCTGCTGGCAAACGAACCAAAAAACCCTCAAATTTACCACGGATTTTTATGAACGTTTCCAAAACGTATGATGGTGCAAATTCGTTCTTTCCTTTACATTAAAAAAAAAAAAGTATACTCATCTTTTCTTTATTGCTGCCGTTACGTTAGCTGCAGCCACTAGAGGGCGACCTCTAGTGAATTATTCTGACCCTGATCACCTTGGTTTACCGATTTGGTTTATCTGCTGTGTGTGTGTATGTGTGTGTTGCACAATGAAAACATTGATGAGGTTTTTTTGGGGGGGTGAATTATTGGAAGTTGACCCCTGATTCTGTCGAGTCAGGAGGATTTAGGAATTGATAGAAGTGGGAGTAAAGTGTACTTTTGTGTGTGTGTGTGTGTATTTGTGTACTTGTGTGTGTGATTAAATTATCTCGAGCCAATGCTCTTCGCGCAACTCTTTGGTGATGTTGTTTATTGATCGGAACAAACTGTTTTGTGCTTCCATGTGACGCGACGCGATAAACAGACATTTTGCAGCCAAAACGTGACTTTGTGCTGAAAAACAGCGGATTTTCACCTCAACTCTTCAATCCCACAGCAAAGACTCAAACATCCTGCAGATGTCAGACGTTTTTTCACATTTGTTGCACAATGATCTTTTTTTTTTTTTTCGTAACCTTTGCTTTCTGCGCCTTGCCCTTAATTACTTTATAATTCTGCAGCGTTGTCCTCCGGCGACCCGGTCAGGGCCGTAAAGGTGCGTGACGTCTCCCAATGCGACGTGTGCTGAAACGGCGATTTACACGACGTGCGTGGACACATGGGGCTCATCCTTTGTCTCCTGCCATAAAGGACGGGGGGGGGGGTGGGGGGGCAGGGGGACAGGGGGGGGACGGTGTCACTTCTTGGGAGTTTGGTGAGAACTCTGGCGTTTGTCCATCAATACAACAAACTGTTGACTTCATGGAAGTGCTGACTGTCGTGAACTGAGCTGAAAGTGAAAGGGGGGGGGTGGATGTGAGGGGGGGGGGGGGGGGGTGGTTTGCCGGGGCTCATTATAAAAGAAACCGATTAAAGGAGTTCAGAGTGCGAGACACCAACGCCACGACGTAGCACAAAAGTCCAAAGAAGGTTGCGTGATCGAGTCCAATAAAGGTTTTCACCGCGGGGTTAAAAAGGTCACAGTTGACAGAGCGGGGGAGGGGGACGGGGGGATGGGGGGGGATGGGGTGAGGGAGAAGGGGATTGGGGGGGAGGGGGGTGTATATTGTACACAGCCAGGTGGAACCCATCGCATGGACTCATGTACTCGTCTGAAAACACTCTGACCTGCTTCAGAATTTTACATTTTAAGTCAAACGTTAAAATAGCTGACGTACACGTCGGCTAATCATTTGAGCCGCGGTAATCCTGGAGGTCATAGAGTTTGATGACAACAATCTAGATATGAAGGAGAATAAAAGGCTCTTATCAGTCACTTAAAGAGATCATTAAAACCTGCAGGGTTCCTCTGCTGAAAACCACAAACCGGGAAGGGAATTAGTCCAAATTAAAACTGGACGCCGTCGTAGATTAGAACACGTTCACATATAATCAGTTTAACAAAAAAAAGAAAAAGGGATATTTCCCTCTCTACGTTTAAAAAGAAAAATTCTCCATTTAGACTGACTCACATATTTAGCGGGTTCACAACTGCTATGAGCAGCCAGACCTGTAGGGGGCAGTGCAGCGAGAAGTATGAAGCCGCGATAGCCAATCAGAATCCTGGAAAAAAATAAACAGGACGTCACGAATTGCGAGATAAATATACGTATTTTTCCATTTTTTTTCAGATACTCGGGATAAACGTGGCCTCAGACTTTCCATGGTATCGTTTTGTATTCAGACGACAAACTAACTGGTTCAACTCCAGTGTGAAAGTTCAAAACGAGTACAAAAAACCCAAATATCTGTACTTATATTTCTGGTATGGCTGCGAAAAGTAGTTCTAAACTCCAAATGATCAGAGTCCATGTGGTACAACTTCATAATGAAAGCGTCTAAATACCAGAACAACAGAACAGCTTCTAGGATAGTGAATCGTTTTATTTCACAAACAGGACAAAAAACAAACAAACTGCAGATTCACACATTCTATCCGACTGCTCGCGACCTTCGACCTCGTTCACACAACAGCCTTGCCAATGAAAACGCGTTTTTGCATCAGAAACGCTTTGTGTTTCCACGACGACGTTCTGAAAACTGAAACGGCGGACACAGTGAAAATTATGTAGTTTCCACGCTGGGCCACTAGTTGGTACTGTTGTTACCTTCGCCAATGAAGGTTGTGTTTTCATCTGCGTGTATTAATTTTTTTATTGCTATGTATGTTGGGTTTTTTTTTTTTACCAACTTTTCGCACAAACAAATAACCTGAATTACATGAAATGTTCAGGGCTGATTTATCACCATCAAAGGATCAAAGGAACAAAGCATTAGATTTTAGGACGTTAACGTTTAGCCGTTTCCGTTTCCACTTTGAAAAGCGTGTAAAAGGAGCCCTAGCTGATAAAACCGGCGTCTGGCTGCGGTGGACTGAACCCGTCTGAGAGGAAAACAAGCGCAGGGCAGGAATGTGTGACGTTTTCCTCCCAGACTCAGTTGTTTTCACATCATCCACACGTGCAGACTGTTCAAATGCTGAGCCAGCACTATTGGGGGGGGGGAGTAAACACGCCGCCGAGATAACTTTTCTGAAACTTTCACAAAAGAGCAAATACAGATGCCGTTCTGTGAAATTCACTTTGGTTTTTTTCTGTTTTGTAAAATTGAAGATGTGTTTTCTGAAGTTTCTGTGAGACAAGACATGAGTAAAGACTCTTCTTGTGCCTGATTAGTTTATTTTATAATCATGATTCACTTTAATCTTCTTGTTATTTTTTTTTTTAACCTACTTTCGGGTTAAAAACATTCGTCACGTGTCTCCTGAAAAGTTTCCGTTCTTGGATGTGAGGAAGGACACGCTCTGAGCTGCTCTCGCTCTAAAAAAAAAAAAAAAAAAAAAAAAAAAAAAAGACCCAAAAACAAAGTAAAAGTACATCTGATGGCCGGCGGCCAAGACCCCTGGTCCTGAACAACAGGACGGAGCAGCGCCCTGATTGGCTCCTGCTTTTCCTGGAGGAGCCAATCGGGGCGCAGAGAGCGGCGTGTCGCCGAGGGCAGCTGGGAAGTAGGGGAAAGGTCTGCAAGCAAACTTCTGTGAGCCCCTCCCCCGAAAACAGCAGGAGCACGTGTGTGTGTGTGAAATGTTTTCTCAACTTGTTGCTTCAGCAGCAACACAAAAAAATGTTTTTCTACTTCCTGAGTTGAGTTTTGCCCCAAATGTAAACAAGAGGAGGTTTATATGTAACCTATGTTTAATTTATATTTAATCTATGTTTAATTTATATTTAATTTATATGTAAAAGACTCGACAATCGTTCACAAGCTTTCAAGTTTAAAGACCAGAGTGAAGCCCAGAGGACCAGGAAGTGTCCATGTGTTGTTTTGATCTTCTTTGATCTTCTACATATCGATGGAAACGTGTGTGTGTGTGTGTGTGTGTGTGTGTGTGTGTGTGTGTGTGTGTGTGTGTGTGTGTGTGTGTGTGTGTGTGTGTGTGTGTGTGTGTGTTTTATCTTTAACTCCCAGGCCAGGCCACGCTATGAAAACTACTAAAAAAGGATGTAGTACATCAGCCAGACCTACAGGTGGCGCTGTAACTCTGCCACAGAAACACAGAAGAAGACGTCACAGAGCAAGAAAAAATGTGACTCTTCTCGGAGGAGTCATCTTTTAGTGGAGTCACATCAGAGGAGTCGTCTCGGAGGAGTCATCGTTTTGTGGAGTCACATCAGAGGAGTCGTCTTTTAGTGGAGTCATCTCAGTGGGGTCGTCTCGGAGGAGTCATCCTTTTGTGGAGTCACATCAGAGGAGTCGTCTAGGAATCACCTCAAAAGAGTCATCTCAGAGCAGTCACCTCAAAGGAGTCCCCTCAAAAGAGTAATCTCAGAGCAGTCACCTCAAAGGAGTCATCTAGGAGGAGTCATCTTTTAGTGGAGTCATCTCAGAGGAGTTGTCTAAGAGGAGTCATCGTTTTGTGAAGACGTCTCAGAGGAGTCGTCTAGGAGGAGTCGTCTTTTAGTGGAGTCATCTCAGTGGGGTCGTCTACGAGGAGTCATCCTTTGTAGAGTCACATCAGAGGAGTCGTCTTTTAGTGGAGTCGTCTAGGAGGAGTCATCGTTTTGTGGAGTCACATCAGAGGAGTCGTCTTTTAGTGGAGTCATCTCAGTGGGGTCGTCTCGGAGGAGTCATCCTTTTGTGGAGTCACATCAGAGGAGTCGTCTAGGAATCACCTCAAAAGAGTCATCTCAGAGCAGTCACCTCAAAGGAGTCCCCTCAAAAGAGTAATCTCAGAGCAGTCACCTCAAAGGAGTCATCTAGGAGGAGTCATCTTTTAGTGGAGTCATCTCAGAGGAGTTGTCTAAGAGGAGTCATCGTTTTGTGAAGACGTCTCAGAGGAGTCGTCTAGGAGGAGTCATCGTTTTGTGGAGTCACATCAGAGGAGTCGTCTTTTAGTGGAGTCATCTCAGTGGGGTCGTCTACGAGGAGTCATCCTTTGTAGAGTCACATCAGAGGAGTCGTCTTTTAGTGGAGTCGTCTAGGAGGAGTCATCGTTTTGTGGAGTCACATCAGAGGAGTCATCTTTTAGTGGAGTCATCTCAGTGGGGTCATCTAGGAGGAGTCATCTTTTTGTGGAGTCACATCAGAGGAGTCGTCTAGGAATCACCTCAAAAGAGTCATCTCAGCGCAGTCACCTCAAAGGAGTCGTCTAGGAGTCATCCTCTTTTTGTGGAGTCACCTCAAAAGAGTCATCTCAGAGCAGTCACCTCAAAGGAGTCATCTAGGAGTCATCATCTTTTTTAGGAGTCACATCAGAAGAGTCGACTAGGAGTCATCTAAGAGGAGTCGTCTTGGAGTCACCTCAAAGGAGTCATCTTTTAGCGGAATCATCTCAGTGGGGTCATCTAGGAGTCACATCAGAGGAGTCGTCTAGGAATCACCTCAAAAGAGTCGTCTAGGAGTCATCATCTTTTTGTGGAGTCACATCAGAAGAGTCGTCTAGGAGTCCCCTCAAAAGAGTCATCTTTTAGTGGAGTCATCTCAGAGGAGTCGTCTCGGAGTCATCTTTTACAAGAGTCATCTCTCGTCATCTCAGGAGTCGTTTCCCAGTGACCCCGCCTCTCCTGAGGCAGTGAGTCAATACGATTCAGGAACTTGAGACGTCTCAAAATGAAATGACGTCGTTTCTGACCGTCACCAATAAAACCACCAAATCCGGAGGAAATCATGTTATTTATGTCATTTTCTGTGTTAAAAAAGTAGTTTTATATTGTGAACCTCAGAGTCGCTCGTCACTTTATTATTGCATCAACCTAATAAAAGTCATTTCCTCGTCACGGCGCTTCCTGGAAACGCGTCAGACTTTCCCCAAGAGGACAAATAAACTATGATGAAGTTAATTATTTCTGAGGAATCAAGTGTTTCCACCCCCCCCCCCCACATCAATCACCTCCCTCTGTTTGTTTTCTGCTCTTTAATACGACAGGTTGGAATTATGAAACAATTTCCTGTTGGAACTCGTTTCATACATGAAGTGGAACAATAGCTTTAACTTTTTTCTTTTTTTAAGGGCCATTTTGCCCTTTCCTGCATCTTGCAGGCAGCCCCGTCAAAATCCTTTGAGGCAACGTGGAGCTTTGTCGCCATGGTTACGGTTGTATTTAATCTCTGTAGCAAGAACTTTAACTTTTTTTTTTTTTTTTTTTTTTTAAATGGGGCCATTTTGCCCTTTCCTACGTCTTGCAGGCAGCCCCGTCAAATCCTTTGAGGCAACGTGGAGCTTTGTCGCCATGGTTACGGTTGTATTTAATCTGTGTGTTTTATACATGAAGTGGAGCAATAGCTTTAACTTTTCTTTTTTTTTTTTTTTGAAATTGGGCCATTTTGCCCTTTCCTACGTCTTGCAGGCAGCCCCTTGAAAATGCTGAGCCAACGTGGAGCTTTGTCGCCATGGTTACGGCTGTATTTAATCTCTGTGTGTTTTATACATGAAGTGGAGCAATAGCTTTAACTTTTCTTTTTTTAAATTGGGCCATTTTGCCCTTTCCTACGTCTTGCAGGCAGCCCCTTGAAAATGCTGAGCCAACGTGGAGCTTTGTCGCCATGGTTACGGCTGTATTTAATTTGTTTCTTCCGTAATCCTCCTGCCGGAGCCGGTTTGACCTGCGGCGTTTCTACAAACCGCTCATCGTAATAGTCGGACTGACTCAGGATTGGATGAATCATCTAAAAAAAAAAAAAAACCCCCACTTGTCTCACTACCGCAGCTCGTTTGTCTTCCGAGGACAAAAGTCCCAGACGTAATATTCAGCAGGAAAAAACAAAAAACAAAAAGTCAAGAGTTGTGATAAAAATAAAAGTTTTAAATGTATCAATAAAAAACACCAAGTCTGGTAAACAGGATGTTTTACAAATCAGGTGATTTACAATATATCTCAGTTAACAAAAGGATAAAACTCCTTGAGGAAAATCTACAAATGGCATTATGGACAGATCCACAACATGTGAAGAAACGTACGAGCGGGTACAGAGTGTACCGAACAAGGCGCCACAAACGAAAGAAAAAGAAAAAGAAAAGAAATCGCCATTTTCCAAATATACACGTCAGAAAAAAAAAAAAAAAAACAAAACCAACAAAGTTAGTAACACTGAAGACTGGACATCTGAGAAACAAGGCGGGGAGATCAACATATTAAAAAAAAAACTGGTACGACGAAGTAGTGGAGATTAAGGTTACGTTACGTTTCCACCCTCGGCGGCGCTAGTCTGCAGTGTCCATGTGCTTTTAGTTCACTTTTTTTTTTTAGTTCACCGACGGGAAGGAGGGAACGAAGCGACGGAGGGCTGGAGAACGAGTGTTACGAGAAAAAAAAAAGCCCGTCCCTTTAAAAGACGAGGGGGGGGGGGGGGGGGGGGGACGTACCCTGCACATTAACCGCGTTGGGAGGGGAGGAGGGGGAGGGGTGGGTAAAAACGCCACCGTCATGTTATTAAGTTGACCAGCCAACTTGAAACCATTAAGATTAAAAAAAAAAAATGTTGATTAAAATGAGTGGGCGAAGAAGAAGAAGAGTTCTAGTTTGAGACGACGACGACGTCGGGGGAGGGGCGAGGGGGGTCAGTCCACGGGGGTTTAGTATTCCACGGGCTCCTCGCCCTCCTCGCTCAGCAAACAGGTGCGTATCAGCGCCTCGGTCACGGCGTACGGGTCGCAGTTGGCCGACGGGCGGCGGTCCTCGAAGTAGCCCTTCTTCTCCTGGCCCACGGTGCGCGGGATGCGGATGCTAGCGCCGCGGTTGGCCACGCCGGCCGAGAACTCGTGGATGTTGGAGGTCTCGTGGTGGCCGGTGAGGCGCCGGGCGTTGTCCAGGCCCCCCTTGGGGTCGTAGGCGCGGATGTGGTAGCTGTGCCTCTTGGCGAGCTTCTCGATGCTGTCCTCGATGGCCCTGGGGGCGGCGGGGGGGGAGGGGGGGCGCGTCAAGGAACATCAAAACAACGACAAACAACAGCAACGAGGCGGCGGGCGGACGGGGCGGACGCTCACTTCAAGCCGTCGTCTTCCCTCATCTCCTTGGTGCTGAAGTTGGTGTGGCAGCCGGCGCCGTTCCAGTTCCCGGGGATGGGCTTGGGGTCGAAGGACGCCACCACGCCGAAGTCCTCGCAGACGCGGTGGAGGATGAAGCGCGCCGCCCACAGGTGGTCGCCCATCTCGATGCCCTCGCACGGCCCCACCTGGAACTCCCACTGCACACACGCCGGGCGCCGCCGTTAGCAAAACAGGACGCCGCTCCTCCCGAAACCACACGGAAAAAAAAAAAAACTCACTCTGCCTCGGTGGAGGAGGAGGAGGGGTCGATAACTTTTTTTAGGCTCCGCCCACACGAGATAAAAAGCACGGCGACGGGATTTTAGGGCATGTAGTACACATGCCAGGCCCTTAGGGGCGCTGTGACTCCAATTCCTCATGGAGCAACTTAGAAGTGAACTCCTGCTTATAGACTTCTATACGAGTCATATAGGTCTATGCTCCTTTGACGGAACCTTTCAACTCCTGAGTTGAAAGGATCTGAAACTAAAAGTTTCACCTTTGAAGTATTTTTGAACAGAACCAATGACCTCGAAATATTTAAATCTTTGACTCTTCGAGTTGCAAATCGAGCCCCGACTTCCTCGTTGAGCAACCCGCCACAATAAAGGGTGTAAATGGGTGTTGGGGGTTTACCTGAGCCGGCATCACTTCGGCGTTGGTTCCGCAGATCTGGACTCCGGCGTACAAGCAGGCCTTGTAATGAGCCTCCACGATGTCGCGGCCGTACGCCTTGTCCGCGCCGACGCCGCAGTAGTACGGACCTGCAAACACGACGAGCGTTCAGGAGGAGGAAGGAGGAAGAGGAGGAAGGACGAGGAGGAAGGTGGGGTCCAGGGCTGCTGCTCACCTTGCGGTCCGGGGAAGCCGTTGGACGGCCAGCCGAAGGGGTGTCCGTCCGTCCCCAGGATGGTGTACTCCTGCTCCATGCCGAACCAGGGGTGCTGGTCCTTCACCATGTCCATCACCTTGTTGCAGGTGATCCTCAGGTTGGTTTCTGCAGAGACACGACGGGATCAGACGCAAACCAACAAACGCAGGAATAAAAGTCAAACAAAAGCGGGTCAGATGAACGTCGGGACTTTTCGCCGATTGAGTCCACGTTGCCGTAGCAACCGCCCAAATCGTCTCAAATAATAATTGTTTAAAAAAAAAAGGCCCATAAGGCCGAGCTTCTGCTCGGCACTTCGTTCTTCCGTGTTCAGCAGCGACGCAATGAACACATACAGATCCAGTTCTTTTCCCCACACACACACATACACATGACAGTGAAGCCCCGCCCACCTGGCCTTCCAGCATCC
The DNA here is from genome assembly GCF_963422515.1 of Blennius ocellaris. Classification (NCBI taxonomy): domain Eukaryota; kingdom Metazoa; phylum Chordata; class Actinopteri; order Blenniiformes; family Blenniidae; genus Blennius; species Blennius ocellaris. Next base: position 672,619 of record NC_137659.1, read on the forward strand.
AATCAGGAGGCCTCACACATCCCACACCTGAGCCTTTGTTCCTGAACACTTCAGTTTGTTTCAACAAAGAACTTCCCTCAAATTAATATTTAGTTCAGCGGAAGAAACGAGGAATCTATATATGGTACTGTACTCGAGTATTAGTTACTTTACGTCACAGCAGAAAAGTGTCACCAATTGAGTCACGCAGTACTTTATCGTGACAATATTTGAAGTAAACGAGTAAAACTACAATAGTGACAGTAAAGTTAGTTTGGAAGCAACTGTTAAATAACAATAATACCTCCAGTTTTTCCTGATAAAACTCAGTACTCACTACTACTATTACTGCTACTCCTACTTTTACTACTACTCCTACTACTATTACTTCTCCTACTCCTTTCACTACTACTCCCACTACTCCTATTACTACTCCTACTACTATTACTCCTACCATTACCACTACTACTGTTGGTACTCCAGCATGAATAATGACAATAAAGTAACTAAACACAAAGTACTGGAGCACAACCTGCTTTAATTCTCCTGAAGTAATATAGTACCTCCTATACTTTTAAGAAGTAGTGGAGTACTGTGTGTGTGTGTCGTACCGGCGGGCTTGCGGTTGTACTTGAGTACTTCACACAGCACCAGCTTGTTGGGGTCTTTGCGGAACGGGTCCCTGAAGATGGCGGAGGGGACCAGGTACATGTCGCTGTTGGACCCTTCGGACTGGTAGGTACTGGAGCCGTCGAAGTTCCACTCGGGGAGGTCTGAGGAAGAGGAGGAGGAGGGGGGGGTGAGACACACCGAACCGCCCCCACCCGGTCGCCACCGCCGCCACCGCCACGCTCCGACTCGCTCTACCTTCGATGCTCTTGGGCTCGGAGTCCAGGGTCCGGGTCTTGCAGCGGAGTCCCTCCCCGGTGCCGTCGATCCAGATGTACATGGCCTGGACCTTGTCCCCCTGCGGCAGCTGCATGTACTGCTGCTTCACCGCCTTGCTGAGGGCGGCGCTGGACGACACGGCCATCTTTACTGGCTGCTGGGACACACCTGGGGGGGGGGGGCAGGTAAGAGGCCGGAGCAGAGGTTACATAACCGAGTGAGTGGAGAGGGAGGGGGGGCAGAAAACACACAAAAGCAGCAGCATTGTTTTTGTCCTCGAGGGGGGGGGGGGGGGGGGGGATGGGGGGGGGGGGGTAAAGACAAGAGGCGAACACAAGAAACACTCTGCTGGTGCTTTCTGGGGTTTTTCCATCAGTCTGTGCGTTAAAAAAAAAAAAACGTGGGTAGAAAAACACACAATAAATAAATACGCGACACGTTCGTCGCACAAAGACACGCGCAAAAAAATAAATAAAAATGTGTGTTAAAAAAAAAAGTGTCCGACGAGAAACAAGACCAACACGAGACGTTTTGACGCACAAAGAAACGCAGAAAACAAGAGATGGAACTCTTTGTCCGCGCGGAACAAAAAACAACAACAGCAAAAAAAAACAAAAAAAAACCCGACAACAACAACAGCAGCAGCAGCGCGTAGCGAGATATTTATCACACACAAAAACACATTTTTTTTTTGAAAATATTACACGCAACAAGCCTCCAGATCTGCGTGGTTTTTTTTTTCGCCGCACAACTGAGGCAACGTTGCGTAATGTCGGATCCTCTTTGTTATCACCATGGCGACGGCGTCCGCAATTAAAACCCGCAATTAAAGCGCTAAAGAAGAAGGAATAAAACATCGTAAAAGCGCAAAAAAACAAAAAACATAAACTCACTTTGTTTTGAAGTCTGGACGCGCGCGCACAGTTTACCCGCTCTTACTTACACACACACACTCACTCACTCAAACACACACACACACACATACACGGAGTGTAGCGTGTACCTGTGGAGATCAGCAGGAGGAAGAGGAGGAAGAGGAGAAGGAGGAGGAGGAGGAGAAGCGGGAGCTGGACGGCTGGCGGCTCCGGTGTGCTGCGGGCAGAAGGTCCCCCTCGGTCTGTCTCATTCTCCGGTACCGAGGCTCCGGATCCGACCCCGTTTTTATAAGAGCAGGAGCTGGGACGGATCGTCTCTGATTGGTCCGCCGGGCGCTCGCGCTGCAAGCCGCAACGCCCCCCTCCCCCCTCTCTCTCTCTCTCTCTCTCTGTGTCTCTCTCTCCCCCGCCCGCTCCGGAGGAAGGAAACGAGCCGCGTGCGCGCGCATCAGCTGTGTCTGTGCGTGCGCGCGAGTTTCACCCCAGACTTTAAATTAAGACAATAAAAAAAAAAAAAAAAAAAAAAAAGTGGGACAAAATGTACACACACACACACACACGCACACACGGAAGTGTCGCTGCGCCCCCCGGCGGTGGGCCCCGGTACTGCGCGCGCTGGTTTTAAACGGCAGATGTTATGTAACAGCGAGGGAAAAAAAAAAAAACCTTGATCTCAGCTCGTTCCGACGTTTTTGTCTTCGCTGCTTCTGCGTTCAGCTTCACGTGCGCGAGTAAATAAAGTCCGGTTGTTTGTGAAAACAACCACGTGGCACCAGCAAGGCCCGCGCGGCTCTAAACCGCCACGTTTCAAGCGAAAATGCGTCGTTGTTGTATTAAATTTTTTTTAATTGTGGTGTAAATGGCACCTTGATAATTAAATAAAAAAAATAAAATAAAGAAAAAGCAATAAAGAAAAACAAGCAGCTGTTAATGTGGATATTAAGACTGAATCCGGTTACTGCCGGTCTGTTTACCAATTAAAGTTATTTAGTTTGACGTGATGAGTCACATTAAATAACTCAGCAGGAAACGCTGAGGTCAAAAGTATCCGGATACATTTACAACCAGGCCCTCTATTGTTATTCCGACGTTCGTCTCATGATTGCATCAATAATTACGACGTGATGATTAGTTTCCACTGTAAAAAAAAAAAAAAAAAAAAAAAAAAGTACATTTTAATAAGAACTTTGCAGTTTTTTTTCCCGTTTAGGAAAATAAAACCTCAGAGAGAAACACGTGATTAAAGAGAATTATAAAGTATTCAGACTTTTTTTTTTTTTTTTTTTTTTAAACAGTAAAAATGCGTTGTCTTCATTTTAAACTCTTAATTCCATGAGATTCGATGAGGCGTCCGGCGAAGCTGCGTCATGACGTCACCGCGCGCCGCGTCGCCACGTTGCGCTGTGTGACCTCGCCCCCTGGTGGACGGACTCTTCATTACAACTTCTGGTACTCGCGTTACTGTGATTTTCTCTGAGTACCGAGTTGCACTTAATTCCACGTGTAACGTCACTTTCACTCATGTAATCTAGTAGCAGTTATTTTTATAACTACAACTTTTATTTGTTTCTAATTCTGTTCATAGTCCAGGAGGATGAATATAAGTTGTTGTACTACTTGGGAATTGTATTTAGTTTTGAAGTAACAGATTACAAATGCTAAATGACTGTAATTGAGTATTAGGAGTACTTTTCTTTTTTAGTTTGATATATTCACGAATATTATTTGTTACTTTTAGGATCTTCAGGAATGAAAGTAATGTAATTACTGCAATTTTATCATTACAATTATCATACAATTAAGCACATTTCACCATTTTTACTTCTTTTAAAACCACAAGGAATGAAAGTAACGACTGACTCTACTCATAAACTAGAAACAGTACTTTTTTTTACTTGTATATAATTCCACTTGTAGTTAACAAGTAATATTTTAGGATATTTAAAGTTTCTCTAGAACACTTTACTCAGTACAATCTGATTCTTGTCATCAAATCGTGGAAGTATCAAACTACAAATACTCACATTACTCCAGTTGAACAGTATTTTCAGATACTTTGAGTGTTTTAAATGTTCAAAACAAGGTTTTTTTTTATTTTATTTGTCTAATTCTTTAGTGGAAAGTAAGGAAAGACAGAGGGATCCTGCAACAGGAGAACACCTTTATTATTATATACAGCTATTATACACATAAAAACCCACACAGTATTTGCATTCCAGGAACTTATGGTACAAATCTCCATGTTTGTTTGTGTTTGTTTTTTTTTTGGTTAAGTTAGTTTCACAGAATCGGCTTCAGGCCGATCGAACAAATAACAACAAACCGTAAAATGAGCAATTCCGGGGAGCGTCTCCCCTCCGCGCCTTATTTCTTCCTCTCCAAACGTTACAAACAGCATAAATCCTCTGTACATTATTAGTAAGTAATAGAGCAACGTTGATCCGTGAAGCGGGAAATCCGCAATCGAGGAGAAGGGTGAAAACAGACGAAGGATTTCTTGCGGGATCAAGTTGGTGGAAAAGTCACACGCCTCAAGATGCATTTGTGGGGGGGAAAAAAAAAAACAATTAAATTATCCTTTAAAGGGTTTAGACTTGTTAAGAAAATAAGAGTAAAAGCATGTTTTTAAAAAGGACGATTAAAGATAATCCATCTTTTTTTTTTTCTTTTCTTTTTTTTAAAGGTTGGGTGGAGACATGATTGGACAAGAGTGCACGTGAAATTACAAGAAAGCATCTTTTCTACGTTGTTCTATAATAATGCATATCTCACAACTTATTAGGTTCAATACCGAGAAGAAAGAAAGGGGAAAAAAAAACGGAAAAAAAAACGGGTAACGAGGAAAATCAGGCGCTTTTCCTCCGGCACAATCCATTCACACTGTAAAAAAATCCAGCATTAGTGAGTTTAACTTATTAGAATCACCTCTTCAGGATGGCTTGTGTGTGTGTGTGTGTGTGTGTGTGTGTGTGTGTGTGTGTGTGTGTGTGTGTGTGCGTCACGACGTATTTACAGGTAAACCGATAAGAAAGTGTAGTTGAATATTCACACGCTGCACAGATAATCACTGTGAATCTTTTAAACTCGAGTCTCGTCCTTCGCTTCCCAAACAAACAAACAAGCAAACAAACAACCTAATTATGAATAAGTGAACTTGTGATTTGGAGACGACTTCCTGTCGAGGAAGAAAAGTAAAACGGGTCCAGAAACAATAATAGAAATCAGGTTTCCAGGTTGTTTGTGTTCAGTTCTTCTAGTTTTCTGCAGCGAATTGATCCCAATACATAAATAACATCCTTACTTTGGCTGCTATCGAGGTTTCAGTACCTTGTGTTGGTTTTTATGTTGTTTTTACCTTTTGTGAGGCGACATTGAGTGTTTTTGAACGGTGCCTATAAATAAAATGTATTTATTATTATTATTATTATTATTATGTACATTTGGTTTATTTAAGAAAACCAAACCACACTACAATGTATGGAAGAAAATGGTTTTGTTACTGTTGTTTGATTTCAAAGTTTCATGATGATAATAAAGTCATTTTTAGGTTTTAGCTAAATGAATAAAAATAAAAATGTAATTAATTTCTGGGACTTTCAACATACATTTCTGGAATTTTCAACATAAATTTCTGGGATTTTTAACATATTTCTGGCATTTTTTAACATAAATTTCTGAGAATTTTCAACATTTATTTCTGGGATTTTTAACACAAATTTCTGAGAATTTTAACATAAATTTCTGGGATTTTTAACACAAATGTCTGAGAATTTTAACATAAATGTCTGAGAATTTTCAACATAAATTTCTGGGAATTGCAACATAAATTTCTGGGATTTTTAACACAAATTTCTGAGAATTTTAACATAAATGTCTGAGAATTTTAACAACTTTCTGGGATTTTTAACATTGTCTGGGAATTTTAATATCAAATTCTGGGAATTTTCGATGTGATCATAAAATCGATGCTAACTAGCCACTAGCCTGTCGGGTAGAGGTGTCGCTGTGTGAAACACTGAGCGTCTCCATGGCAACAGGCACTGATCTCCTTTTGATCTCCTCCGTGAGGTTTGGGATTTATTCGGAAAGGTTAAACGTCCGAAACAATCTTATGGATCGTTATTTAGACGATGACAAATCAACCCCTGAAGATTTCATGAAATTCGTTTTTGTGAAAAGTTGGTAAAACAAGAAGAAACCAATAAATAAATAAACACACACAGACGAAAAACAACCTTGTCGACCACAAGGGAACTATGATTGTCGTTAGCCAGAGAACCTCGGGTCCACGAAGTGGACTGAACGTTGTCCGTCAGTCGATGGCATCGATCACGAGAACCTGATTCTTTGTCCTGAACTCGACCCTCAAAAACCTCCAGCGCAGCAGATCTTGACCTTCCCAGAACCGTCGGATCAGGAGACCAGTGAGAGGCGGACGTGGAAACAACTAAACAAAACCGATTCTCACTCTTTGGACGGCAGTTTGTTTTCTCCAGATAAGATGATTCCAGACAAATGAAACCCGTGTAGGGAGGCAGAGGGTCGTTCCGGGACGGCCGTTTGGGAGGCGACACGAGATTCGGGAGCGAGAGACGTCAAGCTCCGGGTGGCGAGACAATCCTCCGGCGTTCCCCCGGCGTTCCCCCGGAGTTCCCCCAGCGTTCGTACTCGTCGTTTGTGTGAATGAGCAACTACAGTTTCAGGAAGAATTGTTCTTTGTCCCTTCGGCTCACGTTTGACCTTCAGAGGACTCGGGAGCGTCTGAACGCCCCAAAGAGTCGTCGACCTCCCCCTGCCCCTCCCCCTGCCCCTGCCCCTCCCCCACCCCTTTGCCCCTGCCCCTCCCCCGCCTCCTTGCTGGGAATCGTACCGGCGCGGCGCCGTCCCCTAGCACCTGTCGTCCTCCTCCGTGTCGCTCAGCGGGTCGCAGCCCGGCACCGAGGCCGTCTGCGCCAGGCGCTTGCGGAAGTGTCCGTTGGGGACGTTCCAGCCCGAGCGCGACCGCGGGCGCGCCGAGCTGATGGTGTTGGCGCGGCCCAGGCTGCAGGCCACCGCCGCCTCGAAGGTCAGCGTCTCCATGGGGCCGGACGGGTCGGGGCTGTGCTCGTCGTCCTGCGAGGCCAGGAACGGCTCGGACGGGTAGCGCCGCGGCGGCGGCGTCGCCGTCGCCTGCAGGTCGGTCGGGCTGCCCGCCTCCCCTCGCTCCTCCCACCGCGCAGCCGCCGCCGCCGCCGCCGCCGTCGGCTCGTCCTCGTCGTCGCCCGCCGCCGCCGCCAGCGGCGAGTAGGAGATGTGAGGGCGAGAGCGCGTGGGCGTCTGGGACAGGGGGCGGCGCACGCTCGGCGTGCTGGACTCCGAGGTGGACGGCACCGGGCTGTCCGAGCTGTTTCCCTGGAGACGGACGGAAACCGGCCAATCAGAGGAGACGTGACAACTCGTCAGAGTCGTTCATCCCGATCGGAGCCAATAAGCTGTCAAATCTTCAGTATCTAAGAAAAAGTGTCCGGCGGGAATCAGTAGAGACGTTTGTTGTTGCTTCGTGTGTTTTTTTTTAAAACGTTAGATTAAATAAAAAAATATGAATAAATAATCAAAATTTCACGTTTTCAGAAAGAAACAAGCTCGGAGGTTTGCCTTCGTTCCCGTTGACACGGCAGTGACATCACAAGTTGTTCCGTAAAGGTTCCAGTGCCGGTTTCCATGACAACGGCGCTCGGAGTCACTGAAGACCGTGGAACGGTGCAACTCTTCGAAAAGCGCACCGATCTCGTCTCCGTGGAAACGAAGGAACACGAGACCTTGTGGTCCTCAAGCAACTCCTCTACTTTTACTCGTTACTTGTAATCTGCATAAACTACCTACGTACCACATGATGTGATCAAATAATAGCAAACTGCAACAGTTTGCAACGTAAGTCCGATATTTTCATAAACAAGTCATTGTAATCGATTACTAGATAACAGCAAAGTATCCATGAACTTCACTTGATTACCGAGTAACTTCTCCAAACGGTTGAGTCACAACGGAATCCAGTACCTTTCAAATTAAAGTAATTTGTAACTGTAATCACTAAAATTAAATGTCATTTATTAAGTCAGTAAATACCTGCTTGCATCTCCGAAAGTAACTATTATCTTGTAACTGTAATCAATTACTAAGTAAAATGGATTAATCCAGTTATGCATCACGGTGAGGAAAAATATTACGGCAGATAGAAGTTGTAGTTAGTAAACAGTAACTTGATATTTGCAGTAGCTAGCAAAGTGTTTCCTGGCCGGACCTGTTTGTCCTGAGCTCTCTCTCTCTCCCCGCTGGACGATCGAGACGCCTGCTGGCCTCGGTCCTCCGAGTTGCAACGAGACGCGTCGGGCGACAGCAGGTGGCAGCGTTCCTTCGACCGGCCGCGTTCGCTGTGGCGCTCAGACCGAGCCACTGTGAGGGAGAGACAGCGACAGGGCGTCATGGACACATCATATGACATCATGGACACATCATATGACATCATGAACACATCATATGACATCATGGACACATCATATGACATCATGGACACATCATATGACATCATGGACACATCATATGACATCATGGACACATCATATGACATCATGGACACATCATATGACATCATGAACACATCATATGACATCATGGACACATCATATGACATCATGAACATATCATATGACATCATGGACACATCATATGACATCATGGACACATCATATAACATCATGAACACGTCATATCACATCATGAACACATCATATAACATCATGAACACGTCATATCACATCATGAACACATCATATAACATCATGAACACGTCATATCACATCATGAACACATCACATAATATCATGAACACATCATATGACATCATGAACACATCATATAACATCATGAACACATGAACACATCATGAACACGTCATGAACACATCATACAGGACGTCATGAACGTTATACACGTCATGTATGTACATCATGATTTTTGTGTATGATACAAGTATGCGTGTGAGCGTGTGCGTGTGTGTGCGTGTGCGTGTGTGTGTGTGTGTGATGTTCAATTAGATTTGTGTGTGACACTTTGAGTGGTGAGATTTTAATCTGAAATTGTATCAGAGGGGAAATAAATGTACAGAATGTACACAAACACACTAATCGATTCACGCGCACATAGATGTAACTACGCACGCACACGCACACACACGCACACACACACACTCACACACACGCACACACACACACACACACAGTATGGAGCTCTGACCTGCAGCCTTGTAGCTCTTGTGTCGCGGTCGGTAGAAACGTTCCGGACTCTTCTCCTCCTGCCACAGGCCGTTCACACGCTGGTCGCCGGCGCTGGAGGCCGAGCGCTTCATGGAGCCGCCGGCAGCCTCACCCTGCTACAACACACACACACACACACACACACACACACACACACACACACACACACACACACACACACACACACACACACACACACACACACACACACACACACACACACACACACACACACACACACACACACACACACACACACACACACACACACGTAGGTAGGCGAGCGCAGTAGAACGTGTCACATGCTCGACCCAGAGAGACTCAAAGTGCTTTTCATGCTTCAGAGTGCAGCAGCATCGTCAGGAGGAAGAGGAAGAGGAAGAGGAAGAGAGGAAGAGGAAGAGAGGAAAAGGAAGAGAGGAAGAGAGGAAGAGGAAAAGGAAGAGAGGAAGAGGAAGAGAAGGAGAGGAAGAAAGGAAGAGGAAGAGGAAAAGGAAGAGAGGAACAGGAAGAGAGGAAGAGGGGAAGAGGAAGAGGAAGAGAGGAAGAGGAAGAGGAAGAGAGGAAGAGGAAGAGGAAGAGGAAGAGAGGAAGAGGAAGAGAGGAAAAGGAAGAGAGGAAGAGAGGAAGAGGAAAAGGAAGAGAGGAAGAGGAAGAGAAGGAGAGGAAGAAAGGAAGAGGAAGAGGAAAAGGAAGAGAGGAACAGGAAGAGAGGAAGAGGGGAAGAGGAAGAGGAAGAGAGGAAGAGGAAGAGGAAGAGAGGAAGAGGAAGAGGAAGAGGAAGAGAGGAAGACGAAGAAAGGAAGAGGAAGAGAGGAAGAGGAAGAGGAAGAGAGGAAGAGGAAGAGGAAGAGAGGAAGAGGAAGAGGAGGAGAGGAAGGGGAAGAGAGGAAAAGGAAGAGAGGAAGATGAAGAGAAGGAGAGGAAGAAAGGAAGAGGAAGAGGAAAAGGAAGAGAGGAACAGGAAGAGAGGAAGAGGAAGATTAAGAGGAAGAGAGGAAGAGGAAGAGGAAGAGAGGAAGAGGAAGAGGAAGAGGAAGAGGAAGAGAGGAAGACGAAGAAAGGAAGAGGAAGAGGAAGAGAGGAAGAGGAAGAGGAAGAGAGGAAGAGGAAGAGGAAGAGGAAGAGAGGAAGAGGAAGAGAGGAAGAGGACGAGGAAGTGGAAGAGGAAGAGGAAGAGGAGGAGAGGAAGGGGAAGAGAGGAAGGGGAAGAGAGGAAAAGGAAGAGAGGAAGAGGAAGAGAGGAAGAGAGGAAGAGAGGAAGAGGAAGAGGAAGAGGAAGAGAGGAAGAGGAAGAAAGGAAGAGGAAGAGAGGAAGAGGAAGAGGAAGAGGAAGAGAAAGAGGAAGAAGAAGAGGAAGAGGAAGAGGACGGAGGTCAGTCCGCCTGTCACACCAAGCATCAGCACCGCCGGCATTCATGGCGCCACGCCAAACCGCCGCCGCCGTCACCGCCACCGCCGCCCGACAAGAACCAAACTCGTCAGCAGCTCATCATGCAGGAGAGGAACCAACCAGGCTCTCCACTCGGGAGACCATGCAGCCACCTGAGGCCTCGAGCTCCGGCCCCGGGGCCCGGAGCTCCAGCTGGGCCTGTGTGTGTGTGTGTGTGTGTGTGTGTGTGTGTGTGTGTGTGTGTGTGTGTGTGTGTGTGTGTGTGTGTGTGTGTGTGTGTGTGTGTGTGTGGTCCACACTGGTCCAGATCTTAAGCGATGCGTTCAGGACCGTGGGAATTGGGAGTGTGCGGCCCGGCTGGAGCTCCGCCCCCCGGACAGGTGTGGGAGGAGGAGGTGAGTGTACCTGCGGCTCCACCGCCAGACGGGGCATGGAGGAGGCCCGCACACACAGGCCCCCCCACACCGACAGCATCCCCCCACCGCACGCGCCCACCTACAAGGAAACAACGACACTTTGAGGCTCCGCCTCCGACCAGCCAGGCACCCGCCCGGGGGAACGGCGCGACCGTCGTCCAATCAGAAGGCTGGGACGGACCGGGACGGACCGGGACGGACCGGGACAGACCGGGACAGACCGGGACGGACCGGGACGGACCGGGACGGACCGGGACAGACCGGGACAGACCGGGACGGACCGGGACAACGGTGAACATCCAAAGATGGACGTCAAACATTCACACACACACACGATTTCCGTTTTCGGTCAATAACAAAACACTGACTCGCCGTTGAGCAGGACGACAGAGCGAAGCGTCAAACCCAGACAGAAAACAACGTGAGCCGTTGAGGCCCCCCCCTGCAGGGACTCCCCCCGGCGCCACACCGCGACAGACTGACGCCGAACCCTTGGCGGAGGCGGACGAACACGACAGAGACGTTCAGGGACGTGTTCGGAGGAGCCGCGGTGTCACTTCCGCAGGTTATCGACCAGCCGATCGGCACGACAAGCAACCAATCAACCTGAGGCCCCGTTTCCACGACGACGGTGAACGTGACCACACCTGGTCCGTTAAAAATAAAAAAAGGAGTTCCAACGGTGTAGTTAGTCTGCCGGGACACTGGAGGGCGCTGTTGTTGGGTCGACCAAATGATCACTGGCTCGAATGACTGAGTGTTTAATTGATTGATTGTTTGATTGATTGACTGGCCTCTGATTGGTGGGTCTCACCTGTGGCTCTGGTTTACGTTCAGACGATCAGACAGTAACAGACGAGGACAGGTGAGCCTCAGGTGAGAATCGGGTGAGAATCAGGTGAGAATCAGATGAGAATCGGGTCAGAATCAGGTGAGAATCCGGTGAGAATCCGGTGAGACTCAGGTGAGACTCCGGTGAGAATCCGGTGAGAATCAGGTGAGACTCAGGTGAGACTCAGGTGAGACTCAGATGAGAATCCGGTGAGAATCCGGTGAGAATCAGGTGAGAATCCGGTGAGAATCAGATGAGAATCAAGTGAGAATCAGGTGAGCCTCAGGTGAGAATCGGGTGAGAATTGGGTGAGAATCAGATGAGAATCAGGTGAGAATCAGGTGAGAGTCAGGTGAGAATCAGGTGAGAATCAGGTGAGAATCAGGTGAGAATCAGGTGAGCCTCAAGTGAGAATCAGGTGAGAATCAGGTGAGAATCAGGTGAGAATCAGGTGAGAATCGGGTGAGAATCGGGTGAGCCTCAGGTGAGAATTGGGTGAGAATCAGGTGAGTCTCAGGTGAGCCTCAGGTGAGAATCAGGTGAGAATCTGGTGAGAATCAGATGAGAATCAGGTGAGAATCCGGTGAGAATCAGGTTAGCCTCAGGTGAGAATCGGGTGAGAATCAGGTGAGAATCAGGTGAGAATCAGGTGAGAATCAGGTGAGAATCAGGTGAGAATCCGGTGAGAATCAGGTGAGAATCAGGTTAGCCTCAGGTGAGAATCGGGTGAGAATCGGGTGAGAATCAGGTGAGAATCCGGTGAGAATCAGGTGAGACTCTGGTGAGAATCAGGTGAGACTCTGGTGAGAATCAGGTGAGACTCAGGTGAGAATCAGGTTAGCCTCAAGTGAGAATCGGGTGAGAATCAGGTGAGAATCAGGTGAGAATCAGGTGAGCCTCAGGTGAGAATCCGGTGAGAATCCGGTGAGAATCAGGTGAGCCTCAGGTGAGAATCAGATGAGAATCCGGTGAGAATCAGGTGAGCCTCAGGTGAGAATCAGATGAGAATCAGGTGAGAATCAGCGGCTTATGAAGGATCTTCATGTTAGCGTTTAACGACACAAAGAGTCTCGAGGTTCCTGTTGTCGTATCAACATGGTTAGTCAGGTCATAGCAGCTCTGGGGTGAGGGGGGGTGACGGGGGGGGGGGGGGGGGGGTGGTGAGGAGGGGGTGAGGAGGGGGGGTGAGACAGGTGGTTCTTCTCACCAGGTTCTGCGTCTGGCCGCCGTCGACGTCGGAGCTGATCGGCTGCAGGAACAGCTCCTGAGGAGAGATGGGACTCAGAGCCACGAAGCCTCCTCTGGTCCTGCAGACAAACACAGTGAACACAACTCACACACACGCACGCACACACACACACACACACACTCACATGCACATGCACACACACACACACACCTGAGGAGTGTGTGAGGGCGGGGACTCACAGGGCGGAGCCGGCGCTGTGCGCCATCATGGGCAGCGGCTGCGTGTTGGACAGGATGTCCTCCGGGAGCGTGGAGGCGTCCAGACGCTTAAACATCAGGTTGGCCTTCTGGAATAGAACCAGCAGACACCCGGGTCAGAGGGGGCGGGGCTACTAGGGGGTGGGGGAGGGGTTGGGGGGGGGGGGGCATATCTGACCTGAGCCTCCAGCTGCATCCGGAGCTTCTTGGCTTTGTTCTGTTTGAAATAGTCCATGATCATCATGGAGGCGTAGATCTTCCCCACCGTCATGTCGGTGTCTGTGAGGACGAGAGACGCCGTAGACGTATAACGCTAGAAGCCCCACCGCGCCACCTGTGGCGTGCCGACAGCGCCGCCATCTTGGAGGAGGTCTTCCGGCTCGCGCCGAACATAAGTCTTCCCCGGGATAGAGCTCGACCTCACCTTTGTTGATGGGCACCAGGAGGTCCAGGGTCTTCTGGGGCAGGTAGGGCCAGATGATGCTGATCTCCTTCTGCAGCTCCGAGTCCAGAGCGATCCGGTCCTCGCCGCCTGAAAACACAGAAGAACGGTGAGCCGCCGCCCCGCCGCCACGCCGCCCCGCCGCCACGCCGCCACGCCGCCACGCCGCCACGCCGCCCCGCCGCCCCCGAGTCGGTCCACACACCGCGAGCGATCTTGATGTCCAGCGCCGTGCGGATGAGCGACATGAGGGTGGAGGTGAAGTGGACGGCCATGTCCTCGTCCACGGGCATGTTCATCAGCACCAGCCGCTGAAAGTAATCCACGCCAAGCACAGTACTCCATTACTCCGTTGACCACAGAGGTAGTGGCGATGTGTCCAAAGAATGCAACGAAACTGTCAGATCACATCTTCTGCTCTTGAAAAAGTTTGAAATGTGTAAATGTCTCCGGTACCTTGTAGGCGATCTTGGCGGGACATTTCTTGCCGAGACCCAGAGGTGGAGACATGTGGGTCAACGTCTCGTACATGGCCGTGTAGTGGATCCTGCCGCTGGGGAGGAGCAGGGAGGAGGAGCAGCAGGAGGAGAACAGGGAGGAGAACAGGGAGGAGCAGTAGGGAGGAGAGCAGGGAGGAGCAGGAGGGAGGAGAGCAGGGAGGAGCAGGAGGAGGAGCAGCAGGAGGAGCAGGGAGGAGCAGCAGGGAGGAGACCAGGGAGGAGGAGCAGGAGGAGGAGCAGGGAGGAGCAGCAGGGAGGAGACCAGGGAGGAGGAGCAGGAGGAGGAGCAGGGAGGAGCAGCAGGGGGAGCAGGGACAAGCAGCAGGGAGGAGAGTGGGGAGGAGCAGCAGGAGGAGAGCAGGAGGAGCAGAGACAAACAGCAGGGAGGAGCAGGAGGAGGAGCAGGGGGAGCAGGGACAAGCAGCAGGGAGGAAGAGCAGGAGGAGCAGAGACAAACAGCAGGGAGGAGCAGGAGGAGGAGCAGCAGGGAGGAGCAGGAGGAGGAGCAGGGAGGAGCAGCAGGAAGAGAACAGGGAGGAGCAGCAGGAGGAGAACCGGGAGGAGAGCGGGGAGGAGCAGCAGGAGGAGCAGGAGGAGAAGCAGGAAGGAGAACAGGGAGGAGAGCAGGAGGAGGAGCAGTGAGGAGGAGGAGTGAGGAGGAGCAGCAGGGAGAAAGACCACAGTTTATTATGAGGTACAACCATGTTTGGCTCCCTCTGCTGGAGAGAGACAGGATTACACCACCTTCACCTTCAGTCGGGTTAATACAGTGTACACACACACACACACACACACACACACACACATACATACACACACACACACACACACACACACAGAGAGCAGTGTGTCCTCACCAGGCAAGGCGGTCGTACTCCCCCCAGATCCTGACGAACTCGTCCAGGTGGTGAGGACCCAGGATGGACGAGTCTCGAGTCAAATACTCAAAGTTGTCCATGATGACGGCCACGAAGAGGTTCAGCATCTGAGGAGGGACACACACACACACACACACACACACACACACACACACATCAGGAGGAGGAGGAGGAGGAGGAGGAGGAGGAGGGAGAAGGTCTCCACTTCAGTTCTCACCAGGAAGGAGCTGAAGAAGATGAAGGAGACAAAGTAGACGTAGGCGAAGTCCGTCCCGCAGCCTCCCTCGTGGTCCGGAGACGAGGTGAACGGGGCGAGAGACGTGTCGGCCTCACACTCCTGGCCGGACAGGCAGGACAGCATGATCTCCTGCCACGACTCCCCGGTGGCGCTCCTGGTGGGCCAGACAGGTACTGTCACTACCACTCTGCTGAGAGGGCGTCTCACCTGGGGGTGTCTCACCTGGGGGTGTCTCACCTGAGGGCGTCTCACCTGAACAGCAGTGTCTCACCAGAGGGTGTCTCACCTGGGGGTGTCTCACCTGAGGGCGTCTCACCTGGCGGTGTCTCACCTGGACAGCAGCGTCTCACCTGGGGGTGTCTCACCTGGACAGCAGTGTCTCACCTGGGGGTGTCTCACCTGGACAGCAGTGTCTCACCTGGGGGTGTCTCCCCTGGACAGCAGTGTCTCACCTGAGGGCGTCTCACCTGGGGGTGTCTCACCTGAGGACGTCTCCCCTGGGGGTGTCTCACCTGAGGGTGTCTCACCTGGACAGCAGCGTCTCACCTGGGGGTGTCTCACCTGGGGGTGTCTCCCCTGGACAGCAGTGTCTCGCCTGAGGGCGTCTCACCTGGGGGTATCTCACCTGAGGACGTCTCCCCTGGGGGTGTCTCACCTGAGGGTGTCTCACCTGGACAGCAGAGTCTCACCTGGGGGTGTCTCACCTGGGGGTGTCTCACCTGGACAGCAGTGTCTCACCAGAGGGCGTCTCACCTGAGGGCGTCTCACCTGAGGGTGTTTCACCTGGACAGCAGCGTCTCACCTGAGGGTGTCTCACCTGGACAGCAGCGTCTCACCTGAGGGCGTCTCACCTGAGGGTGTTTCACCTGGACAGCAGCATCTCACCTGAGGACGTCTCACCTGAGGACGTCTCACCTGAGGGCGTCTCACCTGAACAGCAGCGTCTCACCTGAGGACGTCTCACCTGAGGGCGTCTCACCTGAGGACGTCTCACCTGAGGGCGTCTCACCTGAGGGCGTCTCACCTGAGGGCGTCTCACCTGAGGGTGTCTCACCTGAACAGCAGCATGAGGGCGCTGAAGAACGTCTTGAAGTTGTTGTGCTGGTTGATGTGACTCTCGTCGTTCAGCTTGATGTTTCCAAACACCTGAAGACGAGAGAACGAGTCAATCTGTTCCTTCTGGGAGGAAGAGTACTCGAGTACATAGTAAAGTACAACTACAGTACTCGAGTACATAGTAAAGTACAACTACAGACAGATAACAGTAGTAACAGGGGGGTTGTGCTTCCTTTAGAATCTGTTTAAACAAGAAAAGGTACTCTGTGTGTGTGTGTGTGTGTGTGTGTGTGTGTGTGTGTGTGTGTGTGTGTGTGTGTGTGTGTGTGTGTGTGTGTGTGTGTGTGTGTGTGTGTGTGTACCTGCATGCCGATGATGGCGTATATGAAGAAGAGCATGAGGATGAGGAGGCAGACGTAGGGAAGAGCCTGAGTCGGAGAAACAAAACGAGTG
>NC_137659.1:689506-714506 GCF_963422515.1 Blennius ocellaris
AATAAAAGCCCCTCACTTTGAATTAATTACAAAAATAATAAAAAAAAAATAATACAAATATAATAAAATCAAGTATTTCTGAAACACCTCTGCCAAAAGTCTTAAGAAAATGTGAAAAAAAAAATTTAATGTATGCTTCAAAATAAAAGATCCCACTTTAAATCAACAGACCTGAACACATGACGACATTTTTCCAGATTAAAAGCATCTAACAGGTGACTCAACAGCTCTTCACAATAACTTCTTTTAATGTGGAAAGCCATCAGGAAGTCTAACATTAAATTTAAGATTTCTCTTGGTGTGAGAGTTTGGGGGGGGTTGGTTGGGGGATTTGTGAGTGGGGGGGGGGGGGTCTATATATACCCTCACACTTTGAAAACCGTTAATTTGAAGCCCTCACAACGTTGAGTGTTTCTGTCCTGATCAGGTGAAAAACAGAATTCCAGAGCCAAAGGGAAAGTGTGAATAGCCCTCGTGAGTTTGATCCTGACGTCTCAGTCTAAGGCCACGTTCCCGTCACAGGAAGTCGGGGTTCGAACGTCTCGCCGTACCGGTCGGGGTGGGGGGGGGGGGTGGCGCCACAGTGATGGAGGACAGATTCAGTCACGTACATCAGTGGTTCCAAACCTGCGCACGCGTTCTCAAAAGTACATGTTTTTGAGAATAAGTCACCTTTGACCGGAAGTCATGGTGGTGGGAGGGGGCGTTGTCCACCGTAATGGTGGTGGGATGGGGGCGTGTCCACCATCATGGTGGTGGGAGGGGGCGAGTCAACATCACGGTGGTGGGAAGGGGCGTGTCCACTGTCACAGTGGTGGGAGGGGGCATGTCTACTGTCACGGTGGTGGGAGGGGGGCGTGTCCACCGTCATGGTGGTGGTGGGAGGGGGCGTGTCCACTGTCACGGTGGTGGGAGGGGGCGTGTCCCACCGTCATGGTGGTGGTGGAGGGGGGCGTGTCCACTGTCACGGTGGTGGGAGGGGGCGTGTCTACTGTCATGGTGGTGGGAGGGGGCGTGTCCACCATCATGACAGTCAGTCATGTTGGTGGGAGAGGGCGTGTCCTGTGGAAGTGGGCGTGTCCACCATCATGACAGTCAGTCATGTTGGTGAGAGGGGGGGCGTGTCCAGTGGAAGGGGGCGTGTCCCCCACTGTTTGTCTTCACTGAGGTTTTAGTGAATCACAGATTTTGTTCGGCTCCGTTCACAAGACGACGGACGTCTGAAAACGATGATGTCATCGCCCCCGATGTCACCCCCGCGACGCCACTGAACAACAACAACAACAACAACAAAATGGCGGAGTGTCTCCCCCGGGTGGCGCTGTCGACGCTGTCGCTTTAATTAAGGCCAGATATCGGATTTGTGATTTAAATTTTTTTCATTTTTTCATTTTCTTCTCTGGTTGTGGTGAACTCCACCTACAGGCCCGGTGTAGGTACTACATCGCTTTGAGTCGTTCTCACTGCGTCTGGTTGACACCCAGGACGGAAAAAATTTTTTTAAGCATGACGGCGAGGAAACAGATAGTTTTCGCTCGTGTGGACGGAGACTGAAAATGTTTGAATCCGGTTTCCACGGTGGAACTTTTTGGAAAATGTTCCGACTGCATTTCCATGTAGACAGAAAAACAATTCTTCTCATCAGGAACGCTGCTCCTGGTCCTGCTCGCGTTCCTCTGCACACGCTCAGTAGAGCAATCAGAACAAGCTTCCTCCGTGGCGTCATTAACTCCATATTCCTCCTGGGATTTTATTTTGACAGTCACCGCAATAACAAGCCAACTTGGTGGTCCGTCCACTAGAATGTTCTCCGCTTGCTAATGTTTTGGAGCTCATTGTCCTCTGTGTGTGTGGTTTCATTACAAAAACCAAACAACAGCACCAACTAGTGGCCCAAAATGAAAACTACACCATTTTCAAAAAAATGTTGCCGTTTCCGTTGTGAACGGGTTGTGGACGAGATAAAGAGGCGGGAACCATTGACGTAGGCGTCCTTAAGATGTGTGATCTAAATATTTAAACGCTATAAAACTTCTTGGCTTTCCGATCTTGTAACATCGTAGGTCCGGAGGAGGTAAACATTCCACTTGAACATCCTCGTCTTCACATTTCTACAAAACAGAACCAGATTTTTTGTTTTTTTAAAGGCGCCACACGTAAATCATCCGATTGGCTCCCAAACGCTGGAGAGAGACTCCACTATCAGCCAATCGGCTGCTGGGCCATGGTTACCGTGGTGATCAAAGACGACAACGAGACTTCAAAGCAGGTCTGAGACGTTAGCGTCCTGGAGTCGTTTTAGTGTTTCTACTACGTGATGTGACAGAGAGCCCGTCTCGATGAACGAGCGGGAACATTTCAGCCCTTGTGGACTAAATAGGAAAACTCAACATGTTGTACCTTTAAAACGTACTTTCAATTAAACTCGAAATATCACGCGAGACTTTAACTCTCTGGCTTTAATATTCAGCTTCACTGTGCTGGAAAATTCCCCCGGCTGCTTTAAAACGTACATCAAGTTATTAAAAATGAAGAGTTTAGATTTTTTTTCTTTCCCGACTGTCGGCGTCATCACGAAGAGAAACATCACGCAAAACCAGCAGACTTCATCAAACGTGATGGATTTCTGGGATTTTTAAAGCAGCCGGGTGATCAGAGGGTGAGACGCTGAAGTCCAGGGTTCCAGGGTTCCAGGGTTCTCAGGGTTCCAGGGTTCCAGGGTTCCAGGGTTCAGGTCTCGAGTCTCAGGACTCATAAAAAAAAAAAAACTGAGCTCAGAGTTCAGCTCTGGAAATGCCAGGGGTCGGACCGCTCAGCTCCACCTTTCCTCCGGCGTTCAGACTCAAAGGACTGGAGGCCTCGGAGGTCACCGGGGGAGGGGGGAGGGGGGGAGGAGGAGGAGGAGGGAGGAGGGGGAGGAGGAGGGGGATGGGGAGGGGGAGGAGAGGAGGAGGAGGGATGAGGAGGAGGAGGAGGAGGAGGAGGAGGATGAGAAGGGCGAGAGGAGGAAAGGAGGGGGAGGAGGGGGAGGAGGAGGAGGGGGAGGAGAAGGGGGAGGAGGGGGAGGGGGGAGGAGGAGGAGGAGGAAGAGGAGGGGGAGGAGGGGGAGGAGGAGGAGGGGGAGGAGAAGGGGGAGGAGGGGGAGGGGGGAGGAGGAGGAGGAGGAGGGTGAGGAGGAGGAGGGGGAGGAGAAGGGGGAGGAGGGGGAGGGGGGGAGGAGGAGGGAGGAGGAAGAGGAGGGGGGAGGAGGAGGGGAGGAGAAGGGGGGAGGAGGGGGAGGGGGGGGAGGAGGAGGAGGAGGAGGGTGAGAGAGGAGCGGGAGGAGGGAGGGGGGGAGGAGGAGGAGGAAGGGGAGGAGCCTAAACTCCCACTAGTGTTTTCCAGGTTCCAGGACTCTGCATGCTACTGATCAGACGGAACAGAGATCAAAGAGTCTCGCTGCAGGAGGACGTCACCACGTAAACAACACACACACACACACACACACACACACACACACACACACACACACACACACACACACACACACCGACTTAGGCGCCCACTTCCTCCCCGAGGCAGGTTGAGCCTGACCTCCCCTCCGGCGTCCGCCGAGGCCGAGAAGACGGCGGTGGCCGACACGCACGCAGCGGGGCCGTTGGCCTCGGCGGCGAAGGGGCCGCGGGGGTCCTGCGGCCAGCGGGCGGCGGCGGGGGGGCGCCGTCGTCGTCGGGGCCGTCCCCCCCGGGGCTGGAGGCCCGGGTGGACCCCGGCGAGGAGGTGGGTGGGCTGAGCTGCACGGCCGTGGTGTCCTGCAGCGTGTGCTCGCTGGTCTCGATCTCGAACATGGCGCCGCGGCCAGCCCGCCGTGTCCCATCAGGCCGCCGCCGCCACCGCGGCCGCCGCCGCCGCCCCTGCCGCCCCGGGAACCGCCTGGTGGCGGCAGGCGGCTGCCACAGGCAGCACGCCCCGAAGAAGGAGAAGGCCACCAGCAGCAGGATGGGGCCGATGATGATGGGGGGGTTGGCGGAGGGCAACCCAGCGTGTTGAAGGCGAAGGCGGCCCACCAGCGTGATGTTGAGGCCGGCCAGCATGACGCAGAGGCCGCAGGCGCAGCACAGCGCCGGCGACGGCAGCCCGGGGGGCCGCGACGCACGCCTCTTCTTCTGCGCCTCCTTCTTGGGCGCCGGCGTGCCGCCGTTCCTGTCAGTGACGACCATGACGCCGCCTGCCGGCTCGCTCTTCTACCTGCAAGCACCAAACACTCCTCTGAACACCAGGTTATAGAGCATCTTCCCCCTCTGACGTCAGATTATAGAGCATCTTCCTCCCCTGACGTCAAATTATAGAGCATCTTCCTCCTCTGACGTCAGATTATAGAGCATCTTCCTCCTCTAACACCAGATTATAGAGCATCTTCCACCTCTAACACCAGGTTATAGAGCATCTTCCCCCTCTGACGTCAAATTATAGAGCATCTTCCTCCTCTAACACCAGATTATAGAGCATCTTCCTCCTCTAATGCCAGATTATAGAGCATCTTCCTCCACTGACATCAGATTATAGAGCATCTTCCTCCTCTAACACCAGATTATAGAGCATCTTCCTCCTCTAATGCCAGATTATAGAGCATCTTCCTTCCACTGACGTCAGATTATAGAGCATCTTCCTCCTCTAACACCAGATTATAGAGCATCTTCCTCCTCTGACGTCAGATTATAGAGCATCTTCCTCCTACTAATTCAGCTCACAGCTCAGAAAATGTTCCTGTTCCAGACATTTTCCTCATCGTCCCAGGTTTTTTGGTTTTTTTTTTTACCGTCTTAACCGTCCATCTCTGCTGTGTGTGTGTGTGTGTGTGATGTGTGTGTGTGTGTGTGTGTGTGTGTGTGTGTGTGTGTGTGTGTGTGTGTGTGTGTGTGTGTGTGTGTGTGTGTGAGAGAGAGAGAGAGAGAGAGAGAGAGAGAGAGAGAGAGAGAAGAGAGAGAGAGATCAGGTAAACACACCTGCAGATCAGCTGTGAGAAGGACTGCGTTATAACGGAACATAAGCAACATGTCTGATCTCAGCTGAGTGAGACCCCCCCCCACCCCCCCAATTACCCCCCGCCAATCACCCCCTCCCCCCCCTTCCCTCCGTGCGTCGCAGCGAACGCCTTCAAAATGAGCCCGTCCCTCCGGCGCGTGCCGCTCACCCTTCCTGTCGGAGCACCGCGACTCTCCGCATCGTCTCTCGGCAGATTCCCCTTCAGTTCCAGCGCGCGAAGAAATGACGCGGGGGCTTCATCCTGACGGGGAAACACTCGCGGACGGCCCCTCGTCAGTCTCTGACCCCCCCACCTACCTCCCACCCCCCCACTCCCCCACTCCCCCCCGCACGGCGTCAGACCCGCAACAGACCCGCGGCAGCAGACGGAGCGTCACTGCGCGCAGAGCGCATCTGCGCTCCGGAGCTGACGCGTGGAGCGTGTGGCGCGAGACATGCGCGGCTCCTGACGGCTGAGGAGGAGGAGGAGGAGGAGGTGGAGGAGGAGGAGGAGGAGAGGAGGAGGAGAGGTGGAGGGACGTCTCCTCCTCTCTATGATGTTGTGTGCGCGTGTTAAGAAAACATAAAGTAAATTCCTGCGACCACCGCATCTGGAACGCTATTCTGGAATCTATGACGTCATCAACACGTCATCAGATTTAAAAACAAAAAACAAAAATAGCGTGGCAGTTCTATATTTTATAATCTCGCACTATTTTCCATTTACGAACTATTTTAAGGGCCTATTCACGCAACGATTTCGAGTAAAAAACGTAAGACGCTGTGTCTGTCGGTGCCTGAAAACACAACTTTTTAAAGGGTGTGTGTGTGTGTGTGTGTGTGTGTGTGTCTGTGTGTGTGTGTGTGATTTCATTACAAAAAACATCGACAGCACCAACTAGTGGCCTAACATGAAAACGACAGTGTTTTTGATATGCACCAAAATTGATTGAAAATATTTTTTAAAAAAATCATTTAATTGATTTATTGATTGTGGGAAATATCTCCCCTCTGTTTTCATCACAACTTCCGCCGTGGATGATTGTGTTTACATCTCCTTCATTTGTGTGTACCTGTACCTGTACCTGTACCGTACCTGTACCTGTACTTGTACCTTGTGTGTGTTTGTGTCCTATTTCTCTATTGTGAGATTGAACACTGTGATCATTGTTGGCCTTCAGGAACAATCAGTCCTCGGAGCCCCGCGGCTCAGACCCGTCATCATCACAGCACGTTCATTCAGCTGCGACCTGTCAGGCCACGCCCCCTCCTCTCACTCACACACACACACACACACACACACACACACACACACACACACACACACACACACACACACACACCCGCAGCAGCAGCAGAAATAACCACACAGCTTCATCTTCACATCTTTATTAAAGCCCCCCCCGAGGCCAGAGGTCGGCTCTGATTGGACGGAAGTGCAGTGACGTCACGGCAAGTCGAGTTTCTTCTGGATAAAACGTCGGGCATGTCTGAGGAAGTCCTGCAAAGAAACGAGAAAGATCCAGTCGGGGATGGATTTATTGAACATATTCTACATGTTTAGCGTCGCAAGAGGCTACGTTTTTAGCTTTAGCTGACGGCTACATGCTTAGCGTGAGTTGGTGGCTACATGTTTAGTGTAGCTGGTGGCTATATGTTTAGTGTTAGCTGGTGGCTATATGTTTAGCGTTAGCTGATGGCTACTTGCTTCACACTAGCTGGTGGCTATATGTTTAGCATTAGCTGGTGGCTACATGTTTAGCATTAGCTGACGTCTACTTGCTTCACACTAGCTGGTGACTATATGTTTAGCATTAGCTGGTGGCTACATGTTTAGCATTAGCTGACGGCTACTTGCTTCACACTAGCTGTGGCTATATGTTAGCATTAGCTGGTGGCAATATGTTTAGCATTAGCTGGTGGCTACATGTTTAGCATTAGCTGACGGCTACTTGCTTCACACTAGCTGGTGACTATATGTTGAGCATTAGCTGGTGGCTATATGTTTAGTATTAGCTCGTGGCAATATGTTTAGCATTAGCTGGTGGCTATATGTTTAGTATTAGCTCGTGGCAATATGTTTAGCATTAGCTGGTGGCTATATGTTTAGCATTAGCTGGTGGCTATATGTTTAGTGTTAGCTCATGGCAATATGTTTAGCATTAGCTGGTCTATATATATATTTAGCATTAGCACATGGCTATATGTTTTAGCTTTAGCTGGTGGCTA
The DNA here is from genome assembly GCF_963422515.1 of Blennius ocellaris. NCBI lineage: Eukaryota > Metazoa > Chordata > Actinopteri > Blenniiformes > Blenniidae > Blennius > Blennius ocellaris. The sequence continues at coordinate 696,740 of NC_137659.1, forward strand.
TATGTTTAGCATTAGCTGGTGGCTATATGTTTAGTGTTAGCTGACGGCTACTTGCCTTATACTAGCTGGTGGCTATATGTTTAGCGTTAGCCGGTGGCTATGTGTTTAGCATTAGCTCGTGGCTGTATGTTTAGGCACAGTGTAGAAACAACCCATTGTTTTAACAGGATATTTTCCCTGTCGTGAAAGAAATAAGTTGACAGCGTTAAGATGGCGGCCCTCCTTCATACCCTTCGTCTGGGTTGGTCTCGGCCGTGGCTCCGCCCTCCACAAACGTCCCCATCCGACTCTTGGAGCGCTCCAGGTTGATCTGGCTCTGAGTGCCTGAAACACACATCCGATTACCAACTTCCTCCACTAATAGATGATAAAATGTTTGGTTTTTAAAAAAAAATATACATCACAATGTTTTTTGTCATGACTTTTTTGTCAATTCTCAGGAACTTGCAACTGCAAGTTCCAATATTTTTTGACAAAGTAGCACGGAGCCTAAAATGTACTGCCTTTCCTCTGGAGCGTTTCATTTACTCACCTTCTCGTCTCAAAGCGTCCGCCGGCGGATCCACGGCGGCAGACGGATGTGAACGCGGAAGTTTCCTGGTGGATTAGAAAACATGTTCCGCATCAAATGCAGTGTGACTGGGAGCTAATCACTGCTACTACAGGCTAATGCTATTCACGGTTTCTGATGGTAAAGGCTAATGCTAATGCTAATCGTACTTACTGATGATACAGGCTAATGTTAATGCTAATAACGGCTCCTGTATGTACAGGCTAATGCCATTCCCCATTGCTGAAGATAAATGCTAATGCTAATCATAGCTACTGTGGATACAGGCTAATGCTAATGAGAGCCAGGCCAATGCCCTTCACAGTTACTGAAGATAAAGGCTAATGCTAATGCTAATCATAGCTACTGTGGATACAGGCTAATGCTAATGAGAGCCATGGCCAATGCTCTTCACAGTTACTGAAGATAAAGGCTAATGCTAATGCTAATCATAGGTACTGAGGATACAGGCGAATGCTCGCTGCTTCATGACAAGTGACAGGACAAAGTGACTTTAATGCTAATGCTAACAGTGAGCTTGCTGTTGGTGGAAAAACGTTGACGCACCAATCCCAGCGATACTCAGTTACAGTTACTGAAGTAACTAAACCGTGAAAGTAATCCTACTGACTGACCGAAGGACGGGAGGATGTGGTTGATGTTGAGCCAGGCCTTGATGAACGGGTAGATGGAAATGAGCAGCCCTGAAACGGGAAGTGAAAGTCACGTCTCTTTTATTCTGAATGGCCACGTTTTATTTTGAAGGATTCTCTTTTAATTCCAGATTTAAATCAGAAAATCCCATCCGATGATCTCCGGATATTTTTTTGTCCAGTGAGGTGTCAATCACAGCAGAGGAAGGCAAACAAATGAAGCTTTCAGATCATTTCATTCAACGGCTGATTGTTTACAAGTAACACAGAGAGACCCAGCTAATGCTAATGCTAACAGAGGGCATCGGCATTCGCGGGAGGAACCAGAGCCTCGACGTCTCACAGCTGATTGTTGATCTGAGCAGCAGGAGGATGAATTATTAATGCTGGTCTGTTTCACATTAATGAATGCTGTAGAGTCAGAAGTAGGTAACAATGAGAAGTGGAAGTTAGAGGTAACAGAAAAAAGGGGTGGAAGTAAAGTAGAAGTACAACTGGAGTAGAAGTAGAACACTCACTCACTCCTCCAATAGCCTCAGAAGTGAGTAAAGTAGAAGTTGGAGTAGGAGTTGAAGCCCTCCAAGTCCCGGGGACATTCCTTTACAGCAGTAGAAGTAGAAGTAGAAGTAAAAGAGGAAAAACAGAAGTATAAGATTCACCCAGCTGGCCAACTCCCCGGAAGGTTCCTATCACAGCATCATAAATGAGTAGAGTTCAGGTACAAGTACAAGTACAAGTACAAGTAGAAGACTCACCCAGCCCACCAGTTCCCAGGAAGGTTCCTCCCACATCATCATAAATGAGTAGAGATCAAGTACAAGTACAAGTACAAATACAAGTACAAGTTCAACTACAAGTACAGGTACAGGTACAAGTAGAAGACTCACCCAGCCCGCCGGCTCCCAGGAAGATTCCACCCACAGCATCATAAATGAGTAGAGTTCAAGTACAAGTACAAGTACAAGTACAAGTACAAGTACAAGTACAAGTAGAAGACTCACCCAGCCCGCCGGCTCCCAGGAAGATTCCTCCCACAGCATCATAAATGAGTAGAGATCAGGTACAAGTACAAGTACAAGTACAAGTACAAGTAGAAGACTCACCCAGCCCGCCGGCTCCCAGGAAGATTCCTCCCACAGCATCAGCGTCACACTCTCTGGACACTCCGATGATGATGCAGCCGGCCACGATGCTGAGCAGGGCCGAGCCCACCCTCAGCCCGTGGTACTCCCCCACACTGACCGGGTTCATTCAGCAGGTGGAGACCCCCCCCCCACCCCCACCACCACTCACACACACACTCAGGTACACACAGGTACGGAGTGATTGGTCCTGATGGTCTTTGCCGGGACTCTGTTTGTATTGTCAGTCTCACTGACAGACTTTCTCTTTCCTCCTCATGCATGTTTAACGAGCAGCTCTGGTTCCCTGAACGTCACGCCGCCGCCGCTACCGCCGCTACCGCCGCTAGCAGCCGGGCTACAAGTCGGCCATCACATCCGCTATCAAGTCACCAAGTCGCCTGGAGTCAACCTGGATCACGTCAGCCGACTGGTCGCTCACACCGTCAATCAAAGGTCCGTGACGGCCGCCACTCGGCCAATCAGCAGCCGGCTCTGGTTACCAGAAAGTGACACTGACAGAACAAAGGGTTAACAAAGTGTCGGTTAAGTACAAGTACAAGTCTGTACTGAGAGTCGAGGACCTGAGAGGAGACACACTGACACCCAGAGCTGCTTTTCAACTGGTCGAGACTGGTTTAGGACTAATTGTAGACTGGTTTGAACTAATTGTAGACTGGTTTGAACTCATTGTAGACTGGTTTCAATTAATTGTAGACTAGTTTTTAACTCATTGTAGACTGGTTTTGAACTAATTGTAGACTCGTTTTGAACTAATTGTAGACTTGTTTGAACTAATTGTAGACTGGTTTTGGACTAATTGTAGACTAGTTTGAACTAATTGTAGACTGGGTTTGAACTAATTGTAGACTGGGTTTGAACTAATTGTAGACTGGTTTCGGACTAATTGTAGACTGGATTTGAACTAATTGTAGACTGGTCTGGACTAATTGTAGACTGGTCTGGACTAATTGCAGACTGGTCTTGGACTAATTGTAGACTGGTCTTGAACTAATTGTAGACTGGTCTTGAACTAACTGTAGACTGGTTTTGAACTCATTGTAGACTAGTTTTGAACTAATTGTAGACTGGTTTTGAACTAATTGTAGACTAGTTTTGAACTAATTGTAGACTGGTTTAGGACCAGTTTTAGACTGGTTTAGGACCAGTTTTAGACTAAGTTGGACCAGTTGTAGACTAGTTTTTGCCTGATCATAGACTGTTTTGGGACATATTGTGGACTACAGTATTTGTGTAGTGATTCTGGACTAATTGTAGACTGGTTCTGGACAAGTGTCGACCGGCGTTGAACCAGTTGTAGACTGGTTTGGGACGAGTCGTGCCACTAACTCTTCCGATGCCACTTTCTGGAGGCAAAGATCCTTCCCTGTAACGTCGAGCTGCTTCGCCGACAGTAATCCATGTCGGCATTAGAAGTTACAGTTACATGTAACTTCCTGACACGGAGCAGACGGACTCACTTCTCCAGCCCCGAAGGAGACGTGTGATGCGAGGTTCAGAGAGTCCTCGGCGGCCCGAAGCCGTGAACGGAGGCCCGCAGTTACCATGGCGACGGCATATCCATGGCAACAGAGGGGAGACGGAGGGTGTTGAGGATTAACCGGGGAAACAGGATGACAGATGAGGCCGCCGGGCGAAGGAGAAACAGTGACACACTTTCAGCTCGAGAAGTCCACTCATTATTTATTATATTTACTGACATCCACGACAGGAACAAATGGACGGAGTCCCGCGGTGGAGAAAAATCTCCGAGGCCCCCGGTTCGTCCTCTTTTATATCACAAACCATAAAAACTCAGCCTTAACTGCACGTCCGTCGAAATTCATCATAATTCATATTTGCATCCCTGTGAAATTCATTTTATCCATTTAATTTGCATTTTGGCAGTTAACACCTTTCCTAAACATTCAGGAAACATTTAGGATGTAAAGATGCAGACCGATAAATAAATAAATAAATGAACAAATAAATACGTGCAGACGAACAAATAACGATGGTCGCCCAACTTTCATTGCTGAAGGTAATAAAAAGAGCTTTATATAGCGAACAAACTGAAAGTAAAGTAAAAACAAAATAAAGGTAAATAATAAATGTGTAAATTCAAGTAAATGACGAAGTGATATGTAATAAAATATGTGAAATGAAGAGACTAATTGATATCAATAAAAAAAAAACATGATGCAATGACAAACCCTGTTATACGTCTTTAAATGATCGGTATCTTGATTATTTCTTTCATTAATCAGCTTTCTTATTGTTTGTTTAGTTTGCACACAGTGAGTGTTCCACAAGCAATTCCTAATTGCTTGTCTTTTGAATTGTTTTATTCTTATTTGTAGTTTCTTAATGAGTTTGTAGTTTTTCATCTGTTTTTATTTTTATTTCATGGTTTTATACTTATTTAGTGTTGGACTGTTTAGTTTTATGTGCAGTATGTGAAGCGCTTTGTAAACGCTTCGTTTTTAAAATGTGCTATATAAATAAAGTGGATTGGATTAACAAAAAATAGACTTTCACAAAAAATAAGGAGAAAAAGTATTAATCACTGACAATTGTAATTCAAAGCCGTTATTCATAAAGTGAGTAATTAATGGGAAAAATTACAATTTCATGGAAAAAAAAAAGAAAAGGTATGCGTTGGCCGGGAATCGAACCCGGGTCAACTGCTTGGAAGGCAGCTATGCTAACCACTATACCACCAACGCCACACGACGACAAGCCGGAGGTCTTCGTTTTTCAAGCTAACATAACGGTCTGTTTCGTTTTGAAGGCGGAGCACGTGGAAGAAAAGACCTGCGGGGGAAGGTAGGACACGTTTTGGTTAAGCTTTAAAGAAGGCAGCGCTTTTTAGCCGCACGTATCGCTTAACTCGTGTGTATTGAAGCCGCGTTGACTCAGTTTAACTGCAGAGCTCGGAGACATTCAGAGTCACGTGCGCGAGTCGGAACAGACGTGCTATGTTGAGCTAGCAAGGGAAGGTTTCGTCAAAAACCTGAATTCTTCTGGGCGAGTTTGAGGAAAAATTGTGGTTTTACGCCTTCAGAACGTGGTACGAAAGCAGGTTAAAGCGTTAAAAAAAAGAACGGAATTTCTCTATTGGGGGTAAAAAAAAAAAAATGTTAAAATGTGTGGCCCGTACGGGGATCGAACCCGCGACCTTGGCGTTATTAGCACCACGCTCTAACCAACTGAGCTAACCGGCCGCCTCTCATGCACGGGCAAAAAAAAGGGTTTTTGCTGTTTTCTATGTTAACGAGTTGCACGCGGTAAATAGATAATTACTTTATTCATCCCCGAAGTGAAATTGTCTTATTGCAGCAATCTGGTACATACGAATATTATAAAATGCAATACAATAGTAATAAAAATATACAAATATCTGGGTATAAGACATAAAGTAAAGCACAGAACGGAACATGAGCACTTAGAGATAAACAGGAGATAAACTAAAGATAAATAAATAGCAAGGTGCAGTGGCAGAGCCATTAGAAGTAGGCATTATATAATAATAATAATAAAAATAATAATACAGATAATAACAATGTGCAATAGTGTATAATCGTGTATAGTACTACGAATAATGGTAGCAGTAATATAACAATAACAGTATGGTAGCAATAAAATAACAAACGATAACACTATATATATATATATATTTCAGTAATAATAATAATAATAATAATACCAATAGTAATAGTATAGTTATAATAATAATAATACAATGGTATTAGTGTACTTGCACATGTATAAATATATGTATATGTACATGAAATATGCCATATGAAATATATGATATAATATAAGTATCAATGTAATTTAGTCCAGGTGATGATTGAGTAGTATTGATTGGTGGGCAGTATTGTATTGATGTTGTAGTAAAGTTCCGTCGATATATACAAAATAAGGGATTTTCCAGTGTGGCTTGATGATTCTTTAATGTATTTCATTCACTGTGGTTGTTGGTGTCACCAAATGTCACGTGTTGAAACGGAGGTCGCTGGATTTTATTTTTAATGCGAATTTGACAGGGGAGAAAAATACATTTTGTAAATGCAGGAAAGATGGTTAGTATAAATGTCTGCGATGTGAAAACTTGACTGAGTTGAGGAATGAGATCTCCTGTGTTGGGACATATAATTGTTTGGCGTCAACGTGTGAAAAATTAATTTATAGGTTGCGTTGTGTCGTATTAACCCTTATCTAGTCTACTACGCAACAAGGAATTCCAGACCTCGTGGCGCAACGGTAGCGCGTCTGACTCCAGATCAGAAGGTTGCGTGTTCAAATCACGTCGGGGTCAATGCTTTTTTTTTTAAATTATTTTATTTTCTTCAGTTAAAAAGATCTTTATAATTTAAGCATAATTCAGCCTGAAGACAACCTCAAAAAAACTGTGGCTCTCAATTATTTAAATGTACTATGTTGTTTGCTTCGCAGTTATATGTGCAGTGAAACCAGTCAACTGAACATGAACGCAACCGAATTAAATCACGGTTATTTGAACAAATTCTGCATTCAAAGGACAAAGTACATGGTACTATTACCATTGGTATTATTATTATTATTATAAGTATGCTATTACTATTGGTATTGTTATTATTATTATTACTGATCTCTCTCTATATACATATATATATATATATATATATATATATTGTTATTGTTATTGTTATTTTATTGCTACCACATTGTTATTGTTATATTATTGCTACCATTATTATTAGTACTATACACGAGTATTATACACTATTACACATTGTTATTATCTGTATTATTGTTATTATTATTATATAATGCCTACTTCTAATGGCTCTGCACCTTACTATTTATTATCTTGCTTTGATCTCCTGCTTATTTCTAAGTGCCCATGTTCCGTTCTGTGTTTTACTTTGTGTCGTATACCCAGATATTTGTATATTTTTATTACTATTCTATTGCATTTTATAATATTCGTATGTACCAGATGGCTGCAACAAAACAATTTCCCTTCGGGGATGAATAAAGTAATTATCTATCTATCTAGTGTTGTCCATCAAAATTGTGTTGTCACTTAAATTTAATGAATGCTTTGTTAAAACTTGGACGATAAACGCGACAGTGTTTATATTAATAAACAATAAGAAAAAAAAATGGAGATGAATTGCCACAGTGTTATTTCTTCCGAAAAAGTGAGGGCTCGTCCGGGATTTGAACCCGGGACCTCTCGCACCCTAAGCGAGAATCATACCCCTAGACCAACGAGCCAAGTGCCTCAACATGCTGAAAGTCCCGTTTATAAATATTAACTATTATACCCTGGTATAGTTTTATTTCTGAAAAATAATTTTGCTTCAGATTATGCATTGAAGTTTTTTTTTTTTATAGTATATTTAATCTCTTACTCTTGCTTCACATGAGCCAAATAAACAAAACTTTTCTCCTCTCAGCGTCTTGGCTCGGACTGAAGACATTACTGACGTAATGGCGCCACCTCGTGGTGAAATATGAAAACTGCCACTTTCAAGTTCACATGGTCAATGTTCATAATGCAGCTTGATTACGCTAAATAACCTCGCTCTGATCGATTTGATCTGTTTTCATGTAGTCGTAATAATCATCATCATCATCATCATCATACAGTGTTCGTTTATCTATTTTTATTTAAATTTTAAATAATGCGTGTCTATGCGTACATGTTGATTTCGTGCTCTTAGAAAAAATGGCAAAATTATACTTTAAAAAAAAGAAGCAAATCGGGTGTGAAACGCAACTTTATAGAGCTTTAAACTTTCATTTAGTTATTCATTTACGCAGGTCTGCGCGCGCGCGCGCGCGTGTGTGTGTATGTGTGTGTGTGTGAGTGTGTTTGACCGCACGCGCGCGCGTGCAGGACGGTTTATGGTCACGTGACCCGCACTCAGCCATCTTGTGGAGAGTGCAGAGAGAGAGAGAGAGAGAGAGGCCTCAGAGAGCCACACACACCTCGAATCAAACCCTGTGCTGTCACAACAAGCCCAGGTAAGACAGCCTCAGTCGGCCACACTCGGTAACAGCCCCCGTCGGGGCGTCGCCGCCCGGTGCCGCGTTAGCGGGGCACATGTCCGGGGCGAGCTTGCCGCTGTTAGAGGGGGGGGGGGGTTGGAGAGAGAGAGAGAGAGAGAGAGAGAGAGAGAGAGAGGGAGGGGAGGGGAGGGGGGGGCTGTTCTTTAAAGCCACCATGTTTACGTGGCCTTGCAGCACCGGGCTCTATTTGCCCCGCGAGTCCGGGCTGAGTGAGGCGGGGCCCGGCGGGGACGGGGAACCGCGCGCCGCTGGCAAGGCCGCGTGTAGCGCGCGGAGCTAACGTGCTAGCTTCGAGTAGGAAGGGGATTAACTTAACGTCACGCCGGAGTTTGACGTTTTCACCACGGGATGTGACACGGCCCCTGCGGGTGTGATCGTTCCGTGTGGATGTCAACACGTTTATAAGTCGCTATGTGTGATAATTAATCGTTATTGGGAGCGACCGCTGGGGGGGTTGGTGGCGTTGGGGGTGGGTGGGTTGGGGGGGTCGCTCGCTAGCTAGCTAGCTATCTTCCGCTGCTAGCCGAGGCTCAGTCGGTGTGTCTCCGGGCATGCTGCGGCTCAAGTGCACCTCTCTGCCCCCCTCCTCCGTGCCTGCCTCCAACACCGCCACAACTCGAACTACCAGCTCTCTACTAACCAGTACTGACCAGGCCGGCCGCCGCCGGCGACCCGCGACTCGCGGCCAGTCCGTCAAGTTACACTCAGTTTGAGGTGTTAGCATGCTAACGTTAGCCGACGCAGCGTTAGCAGAGCAGCGAGATTTGAGTTTTCAGCAAAGTGAAGAGAAATAGTTTTTAATCTACACGTAAAGGCCCAGCTGTGAGCTTTAGGGTGACTATAAATACATACATATATAGATATGTGTGTATAACACACCTCGTGTGTGTGTGTGTGTGTGTGTGTGTGTGTGTGTGTGTGTGTGTGTGTGTGTGTGTGTAGAGGCTGGGACAGTGACCCTACATGTGCACACCGCTGCTCTTCATATTTACTGCTTTATGCAGACTTCCACGTGGCTCATCCACACTCCCATAATCACCCTGGGATCACTCCCATGTGGCCCGAGTCAGCAGGTGGGTGAGGTGGGGGGGGGGGGGGGGGGGGGGGTGTGAGGGGGGGTGCTGGTACTTGTTGTACAGTCTCTGTAAATAGTTGGATCTGATCGCGTCGTGTCTGCCAGTAAAGGTGTGAGAAACCTCGACGACGTGAACTTCTGTTATTACTCTGTCATAAAGTAATGCGTGCGGCGTCGTTCATGTGTAGTATTACGGTAATCCATTTGTAATAAATATAAATGCTGATAAACACAACCGAAGGGAGCAGTTGTGAAAACACAGCGTCTATACAACAACGGCACTCGGAGCCACGTTTTGAAAACTGCTCCCAAAGTGCAACTTTATGAAAACGCTCGGCCTCTGGGAAAGCTGCTCCTGGTCATCTGCAGCACGGCCATAGCTTGGTGCTTTTATTCTGACAGTCACCGTGATAACAATCTAGCTTGGTAGTTTTATTTTGACAGTCACCGTAATAACAATCTAGCTTGGTGGTTTTATTTTGACAGTCACCGTAATAACAATCCAACTTGTTGGTTTTATTTTGACAGTCACTGTAATAACAATCCAACTTGGTGGTTTCATTTTGACAGTCACTGTAATAACAATCCAACTTGGTGGTTTTATTTTGACAGTCACTGTAACATCAATCCAACTTGGTGGTTTTATTTTGACAGTCACCGTAATAACAATCCAACTTGGTGGTTTCATTTTGACAGTCACTGTAATAACAATCCAACTTGGTGGTTTTATTTTGACAGTCACTGTAATAACAATCCAACTTGGTGGTTTTATTTTGACAGTCACTGTAACATCAATCCAACTTGGTGGTTTTATTTTGACAGTCACCGTAATAACAATCCAACTTGGTGGTTTTATTTTGACAGTCACCGTAATAACAATCCAACTTGGTGGTTTTATTTTGACAGTCACCGTAATAACAATCCAACTTGGTGGTTTTATTTTGACAGTCACTGTAATAACAATCCAACTTGGTTTTATTTTGACAGTCACTGTGATAACAATCCAACTTGGTGGTTTTATTTTGACAGTCACTGTAATAACAATCCAACTTGGTGGTTTTATTTTGACAGTCACTGTGATAACAATCCAACTTGGTGGTTTCATTTTGACAGTCACTGTAATAACAATCCAACTTGGTGGTTTTATTTTGACAGTCACTGTAACATCAATCCAACTTGGTGGTTTTATTTTGACAGTCACCGTAATAACAATCCAACTTGGTGGTTTTATTTTGACAGTCACTGTAATAACAATCCAACTTGGTGGTTTCATTTTGACAGTCACTGTAATAACAATCCAACTTGGTGGTTTTATTTTGACAGTCACTGTAATAACAATCCAACTTGGTGGTTTTATTTTGACAGTCACTGTAATAACAATCCAACTTGGTGGTTTTATTTTGACAGTCACTGTAATAACAATCCAACTTGGTGGTTTTATTTTGACAGTCACTGTAATAACAATCCAACTTGGTGGTTTTATTTTGACAGTCACTGTAATAACAATCCAACTTGGTGGTTTTATTTTGACAGTCACTGTGATAACAATCCAACTTGGTGGTTTCATTTTGACAGTCACTGTAATAACAATCCAACTTGGTGGTTTTATTTTGACAGTCACTGTAACATCAATCCAACTTGGTGGTTTTATTTTGACAGTCACCGTAATAACAATCCAACTTGGTGGTTTTATTTTGACAGTCACTGTAATAACAATCCAACTTGGTGGTTTCATTTTGACAGTCACTGTAATAACAATCCAACTTGGTGGTTTTATTTTGACAGTCACTGTAATAACAATCCAACTTGGTGGTTTTATTTTGACAGTCACTGTAACATCAATCCAACTTGGTGGTTTTATTTTGACAGTCACCGTAATAACAATCCAACTTGGTGGTTTTATTTTGACAGTCACCGTAATAACAATCCAACTTGGTGGTTTTATTTTGACAGTCACCGTAATAACAATCCAACTTGGTGGTTTTATTTTGACAGTCACTGTAATAAAATCCAACTTGGTGGTTTTATTTTGACAGTCACTGTGATAACAATCCAACTTGGTGGTTTTATTTTGACAGTCACTGTAATAACAATCCAACTTGGTGGTCTGTCCACTAGAATGTTCTGTGTGTGTGTGTGTGTGTGTGTGTGTGTGTGTGTGTGTGTGTGTGTGTGTGTGTGTGTGTGTGTGTGTGTGTGTGTGTGTGTGTGTGTGTGTGTGTGTGTGTGTGTGTGTGTGTGTGTGTGTGTGTCTTCAGTACTCAAGGCTAACTAACTACATCATTTTGGGGGTTTTTTGTTGTTGTTTTTTTGCCGTTTCCGTGGAAACAGACATAATTTTCAGATCATTGCCGTTTGAACTTAAAACTTTTGAAAAACGATGCGATTTCACTTGAGACTTCTTATTAAATACAAACGAGGCTTCAGCTGCTGTGAAGCATCGAGTCGCGTCGACGTGCAGCGAGACGGACGACTTCAACCATAAAGTCATAAACTCGTTTCTTTATGTTCCGAAGCCGTAAATCAGGCGAACGTTAATTTAGAAAATAATTCGTCACCCCGGAACAAACATCCACAAGCAGTTTGGAGACGTTTAATTTGGCTTCAGCTTCTGTCTTTATTGCTCATCTTTTGCTGAAGTGAGCTTATCTAGGATTTTACAGTAATAATATTTATTCTTTATTATGTTTTTATGCGCTCAGTCATGGGGAATATCATACATTTTAAATTAACTTCTCGGTTCTTATGCAGTTTGTCATTTGAATTTAATTTGTGGCCAAATTAAGTTTCTTTAACGTAGTATTTCTATATTTATACATTTTCAATATTTGCCCATTCATTTAGTTGTGACATAACGAGCAGGTGATAAAATGAAAGTATACTAGAAGCTGATGAAGTAGGAACGTATAAAATGTGGACGTTGTTTCAGCTGAGAGGCTTTTTGTTTCTCTCATTTCCAGGATTAATTCTGGGATTCGTGTTTCCTGTTTAACGAGCCGCTGACGTTTGTTTTTACTGATTGTTTAGATTAATGACGTTCAGCTCTGATCTTCGTCTTTGTTTTGTTTGTTTTACAGAACTTCAAGGAAGAATGGCCGAAACCCAGACACTTAACTTTGGACCAGAATGGTAAGAGAGGGAGGGAGGGAGGGAGAGAGGGAGGAGGGAGAGAGAGGAAGGAGGGAGTGAGTGAGAGAGAGGAAGGAGGGAGGGAGAGAGAGGAGGGAGGGAGGGAGTGAGAGGAAGGGAGGAGGGAGAGAGAGGAAGGAGGGAGTGAGAGAGAGGAGGGACGCAGGGAGGGAGTGAGAGGAAGGGAGGAGGGAGAAAAAGAGAGAGAGGAGGGAGAGAGAGGAGCAAGAAAGGGAGGAAGGAGAGAGTGAGAGAGAGGAAGTAGGGAGGGAGAGAGAGAGGAGGGAGGCAGGGAGAAAAAGAGAGAGAGAGGAGGGAGGGAGAGGAGTGAGAAAGAGAGAGAGGAGGGAGGGAGAGGAGTGAGAAAGAGAGAGAGAGAGGAGGGAGGGAGAGGAGTGAGAAAGAGAGAGAGGAGGGAGGGAGAGGAGTGAGAGAGAGAGAGAGGAAGGAGGGAGGGAGAGAGAGAGAGGAGGGAGGCAGGGAGAAAAAGAGAGAGAGAGGAGGGAGGGAGAGGAGTGAGAAAGAGAGAGAGGAGGGAGGGAGAGGAGTGAGAAAGAGAGAGAGAGGAGGGAGGGAGAGAAGAGAGAGAGAGGAAAGAGGGAGGCAGGGAGAAAAGGAGAGAGGAAGGAGGGAGAGAGAGAGAGAAGAAGGAGGGAGAACAGCTGGTGGAACTGGTTCTGTTTGAAGGAGGAAGAGGACCTGTTCATACCTGCCACCTGGACTCATCTTCCTCGTCTTCCTCCTCCTCCTCTCATCCCCCCCCCCCCTCCTCCTCCCCCCCTGTCTGCAGGCTCCGTGCCCTGTCCGGAGGAGGCCTCGGTGGCGGTGGCAGCGGCGGCGGCGGCGGCGGTGGCGGTGGAAGTGTCGGGGGCGTGGCCTCCCCGCCGCTCTCACCTGCCTTGCCAAAGTATAAACTTGCAGACTATCGATACGGGAGAGAAGAAATGTTAGCACTTTATGTAAAAGACAACAAGGTGGGTGCGTGCGTGTGTGTGTTGTGTGCACGTGTGTGAGCGTGTGTGTGTGCACGTGTTTGTGTGTGTGTGTGCGCGCGCGTGTGTGTGTTGTGTGCACGTGTTTGTGTGTGTGCGCGCGTGTGTGTGTTGTGTGTGTGTGTTGTGTGCACATGTGTGAGCGCGTGTGTGTGCACGTGTTTGTGTGTGTGGTGGTGTGTGTGCGCACGTGTGTGTGTTGTGTTGTGTGTGCGTGCGCGCGTTTGTGTGTTGTGTGCGCGTGTGTGTGTGTTGTGTGTGCGTGTTTGTGTGAGTGTGCATGCGTGTTTGTGTGTGTGTTGTGTTTGTGTGCATGCACGTGTGTGTATGTGTTGGGTGTGTGTGCGCGTGTGTTGTGTGCGTGCGCATGTGTTGTGTGTGTGTGCGTGCGTGCGTTTGGTGTGTGTGTTGTGTGCGTGCGCCCGTGTGTGTGTGTGTGCTGACGGAGTGTGTGTGTGCTGACGGTGTGTGTGTGTGTGTGTGTGTGTGCTGACGGTGTGTGTCCCCCTCAGATCCCCATAGACCTCCATGATAAGGAGTTCCTGCCCATATTGCAAGAGGAGCCTTTGCCGCCTCTGGCTCTCGTGTCTTTCACAGAGGAGGAACAGGTGACGACCTTTTCACACACAAACCTGCTCAAGCTACATCGTAAAACACCCCCCCCCCCCCCCCCCCCAGGAAGTGTAGTTCAGTGTTTTTCAACCTTTTTTGAGCCAATCACACTTTTTCTCTTTGGAAAAACCACCCGAAATTGTTAAAATTTTAAACTCTGTAGCCTCTATTAACAATATAAAGTCATTCTTAAAGTTATTTTTGGAATATTAGTCAGTTTAACTCTTTTATCTTTGTTCAGCTATTTTCAGCCACGAGATAAGAGTTCTTTAAAAAAAAAAAAAAAGTACAATAGGCAAATGAAGATAATTTATTTTAAGCTCTACATTTTCTAGCGGCTCCAGGCTGAAGAGCCACACGTGGCTCTAGAGCCGTAAAGTGGCCCCGCCTCCTTCCAGCTCCTGGACGAGGTTAAATAAATTGACTCGCTTTTATCAGCCAGACGTTCAATGTCGTAGGAGTTTCTTTCCTTTTTGCTCGCCGAGTCGCCAAAATAAAGCTCCACAGGTGCAGAGAACACGGCAGCCTGCCGATTCGTGGGGTGTTTTTTCTCACACGTGCCTCCTCTCTGCCCCCCCTCCCCCCTCTTTTATGTTTGTACGTGCAGAGAAACTTTTCCATGTCTGTAAACAGTGCAGCTGTGCTCCGGCTCACGGGCCGAGGAGGCGGGCCCATAGTGGGGGCACCACGAGGCCGGAGCACCTCCAGGGGTCGAGGTGAGACTTTTTAATTTAAATTTTGTTCCTTTTCCGGCCTGAGAAGTCGTCGCCCCCTCCCCCCCAACAACTGCACGTGGACCAAGAGGTGTAACATTAGCGCTCCGTTGCTGAAGCGCTGACTCGGCATGCTTCGCCGTCAGCTGCTCGCGAGGAAATGGTCCCGCCGACGTGTGTCGGATAACGAACACGACGAGTGTTCTCGTACCGACGGATCGGTTTAATGGGCAGATTAAGTTTTCTGCCTGCATAATTTCGTCCGTTAATCCCGTGAATGAAAAATATAAAAGGCGGCCTGTTTCGTGCTCCTGCTCTGTTGCCATGGAGACGGCAGAAACGTTACTACCGCACATGTGCGCCACGGGCCGTAGTTGACGCTCGTTCCGCACGTGCTCGGTGGCGTCGTCGTGACTCCCGGCCCGTGTTCTCCTCTGGGACTCGGTGCTTTTATTTTGACAAGTCACCCGTAATTACAGCTGATTTCCGTCGTTTCGGAACGTTGCTGCGTTAAAAACAAAGTTTTGTGAAACAAAAAAAAAAAAGTGTTTTCCCTTGAATGTTTGTCACGTTAAAGGCGCCTTTTGATCAGACGCTCCAACAACAACGTGTAGAAATATCAATTGAGGGGGCGGAGCCAATAAAGTCCAACATTCCTATTGGTTGCTGAGTGACGGATGTGAGAAACGTGACGTCGTCCCGTTGGAGCTCATGACTATGGAGAGTTTAAACACTACTTTGCAAAAAACGATAGTTGGGGGTTCTACTTGTAAGGTTCCTCCGACTCTGCCCCACCACTGTTGTCGCGTAACAAAGTTATTTGAATTTTGAATCTCCAGCCGAGGAAGTCGGGGGAATCCTTCTTCGTGGGCCATTGTGGGCGGAGCCTATGTGTGACATCACGAGTTGTGCAGATCTCGATCTGTTGTGTTTATATCGGCTTGTTTCCTCTTAAATATCAAAGTTTTTACAGTGTTTTGAAGTTATAGTTGGTGTTTTATGAGCCTTGATGAAAGATTGAACCTGGAAGGAGGAAAGGAGCACGGGCGGCTAGCGGGAGCGGCTAGCTCGGGCAGCTAGTAGACGATCAAGTAATACCTGGACTCGTCTTCGGTGATTCCGCGCAGTCGGAAAAGCTCTTGGACGTGTTGGATCCAGGAAGCCGGTCGTTCTGCCAAAAGTCAGGACCCCTCAAAACCTCAAAGGTGAAAACTGGCGGCTGCTGAGGCGAGGAGACGAGGACGAATGGAGGACGAAGCGTCTTCTGCTTCCTCCAACATGTTCCAGACGGGGTCACCGATGGCAGAACCACCTTCTGTGTCTTCATCAATCACTGGGTTTGAAATGATGATGATGATGAAATATGGTTAAATTCAGCCTCTTTGTGGTCAAAACTCTGATCCTCCATAACGTAAACACAACTTGGGCGTGTGCACAACTCGTGATGTCACTCTATTATTGTCAGAAGCTCCGCCCAGCAGAGGAAATAGCGCCGTTTATCGGCTATTTTCTCACAGATTGTCGTGTTTTAACATTTTACCCTCGGACTAGTTAGCATAAAAAGGATCCTAGAAGCGACACCAGAGTGTTTTGGAGGTGGAACTTTCATTTCGCTGGGACTTTAACCGTCCGTGAATCCGTCCTCCAGGCCGCGGGCGAGGAGACGGAGGGTTTTACCAAAGAAGTTTTGACGACGTGGAAGGTTTCGGCCGCGGCGGGAGGGAGATGCATCGTTCTCAAAGCTGGGAGGAACGGTACTCCGACACACAGCCGGCGCCGTCACAGGTTCCCCGTTCAGGGTCAATGACTTCATGTTTGTTTGTTTGTTTTTGTTTTCTTTCCTCTCCAGGGGAGACAGACGGTTTGAAAAGCCGGGTCGAAAAGAGCCGGGTCGGTTGCTCCACCAATAAACATGTTTTTTTTAAATTATTATTATTATAACGTAAAGACGCTAACTCTGCCGTTTGTTTTGAATGTTGCAGACGCAGCTCCGGGTCACTTCCCCATCAATCACAGTGAGGAACTTTTCACACTTTCAGTCACCGCGACGCAAAAACTGTTCTCGTTTTTCATGTCGTTTGTGGTGCAGCGGTCAACATTAGCTGCTTTAGCATTAAAGCTAATGGAGGTATTACCCCCCCCCCCCCCCCTTAAAAAAAAAAACCCTCTGTGCAGTTCGACCGAACTACGAGGACGCAGTAGCAGGACTCCCGAGGAAACACGACTTCACGCGTGCGGAGAGGGAGAACTGGAGGATGTCTCGCGACGACCAGAACGGTGAGGATGATGATGATGATGATGATGATGATGGGGGCTGGCGCCTTAATTAATAAAAAATTCCAATTTCTCCTGTAATCGTCCAAATTAAGCTTAAATCCCAGATCGGACGTTCAGCTGAAAATGATCACGATCAGAGAATCCTACCAAAATAAAAGCTGTGGCACGACCAGGCCTGTAATGCTGCTTTATACCTGCAGGTGGTGCAGTGAGCGACATTTTTACCTTTCAAGCCTAAGAACAGAAGAAACGGCAAATTTGTTTTGGTTTTTTTAAAATACTTTGTTTTCTATGTCTATAAAAACAAAGATAAATAAAAACAGCGAAAAGCAATACAAAAGGGGCGTCGCACTGTTCAGTCAGTCAAAAAAGGATTATCGTCTTTTCTCTTTCTAAACAAGGTCCATTTCCGCCATTTTTGTGTTCAGTCACCTGCTTTGATTCTCAGGTGTGTCGCCCCCCCCCCCCCCGACGCGCCGAGGTCAACATTTTAAACGGCAATTTAGAAAAATAAAGGCACTGATATGGGGGAAAAATACACACAAAATGACCCATTTTCAATATAAAATGTGATTAAATCTG
>NC_137659.1:719506-744506 GCF_963422515.1 Blennius ocellaris
GTGTGTGTGTGTGTGTGTGTGTGTGTGTGTGTGTGTGTGTGAGTGAGAAACTTGGCAACAACACCCACTAGTGGCCAAACATCGTCGCTTCCTGATACAAAATAGCAGACTTGTTTATCACTTCAAACGTTGCCGTGGAAACGACGGGGCCTCAAATGGATCAGATCCTCACATTTTCTGACCAATGAGCTTCCAATTCAGAGGTTGGTGGTTCAATTCCGTGTGTGTGTGTGTGTGTGTGTGTGTGTGTGTGTGTGTGTGTGTGTGTGTGTGTGTGTGTGTGTGTGTGTGTGTGTGTGTGTGTGTGTGTGTGTGTGTGTGTGTGTGTGTGTGTGTGTGTGTGTGTGTGTGTGTGTGTGTGTGTGTGTGTGTGTGTGTGAGAGAAACTTGGCAACAACACCCACTAGTGGCCAAACATCGTCGCTTCCTGATACAAAATAGCAGACTTGTTTATCACTTCAAACGTTGCCGTGGAAACGGCGGGGCCTCAAATGGATCAGATCCTCACATTTTCTGACCAATGAGCTTCCAATTCAGTGGTTGGTGGTTCAATTCCCTGTGTGTGTGTGTGTGTGTGTGTGTGTGTGTGTGTGTGTGTGTGTGTGTGTGTGTGTGTGTGTGTGTGTGTGTGTGTGTGTGTGTGTGTGTGTGTGTGTGTGTGTGTGTGTGTGTGTGTGTGTGTGTGTGTGTGTGTGTGTGTGTGTGTGTGTGTGTGTGTGTGTGTGTGTGTGTGTGTTGCAGCGCCTCCTTTCAGGTGTTAGAATCAAACCGACCGTTTTAAAAATAAAATGTGCAAAATTCTTCATAATAAAAGACCTCAACTCAAAATATCAAAAATTAAGAAAAAAAATTGCTTCAAAATAAAATATTTAACATAAAAAAAAAAAAAAAAAAATCAAAATTAAATGCTTCAAATTTCGTTTATTTTTTTTAAATGTTTCAGAATAAAAGCCCTCACTTTGAATTCATTACAAAAACAATTAGGCGTTCAAGCCCCGTCTGGAACCACAGTGCATTTTAACGTCACTTCACACTTCTAGATTTTATTTTGAGTTTTCATTCTTTTTTTTTTTTTTTGCTATTTCTATTTAGTAAAGGTTAGTGACGAGTCTAGATCGGTGTTTTTCAACCACGGCGCCGCGGCGCACTGGTGTTTCCGCGAGATCTATACAATTTCACATTTTTTCTACAAAAACAATAGCTCTGAGGTGAGATTCTTTCCTGCCAGCTGATCGCCAGAGGCTTTTATTTTGACATGAGCACACACGCCAAAGGACGAGACTCCACACAACGCGTTTGTCACTCGCCGGTCGCACGCCAACGTGCAACAAACCAAACTAGACGAGATGATTAACGGACAACAGTTTCCACTCCGCGTCTTTCTGTCCGTGAGGATTTCTTGTCCACGACTAAGATGTGAAGTGAACATGAAGCCGACCTGTCGTTGCCAGGAGGCGGAGAAGATGGTGGCGTACCTCCAGGACAGCGGCGTGGACGACGAGCGGCCGCCGGCCAAGACGGCGGAGAAGACGAAGCCGGCCGGTCTGCCGCTGACGCACGAGGCGGCGCTGAAGTGGTTCTACAAAGACCCCCAGGGGGAGATCCAGGGTGAGGCGGGGACGGCTGTGTGTCATAGATAGATAATTACTTTATTCATCCCCGAAGGGAAATTGTCTTGTTGCAGCCATCTGGTACATACGAATATTATAAAATACAATAGAATAGTAATAAAAGTAAAAATATACAAATATCTGGGTATAAGACATAAAGTAAAACACAGAAGGGAACATGGGCACTTAGAAATAACAGGAGATCAAAGCAAGATAAATAAATAGTAAGGTGCAGTGGCAGAGCCATTAGAAGTAGGCATTATATAATAATAATACAAATAACTGTGCAATAGTGTATAGTACTACTAATAATGGTAGCAATAATATAATTGTTATAATAATATAACAATAACAAAATGTATATATACATTCATATATTCACATTCAACATCTGGTGGGATGTTCGCTCTGTCACAACAAACACGGAAGATGCGGCTGCAGCTCTGCCGCTGCAAAAAATGCGTTATTTTTTTGGCCGCCGCAAAAAAGTTTTTTTGGCCGCTGCAAAAAATTTTGTTTTGTTTTTTGCCGCTGTAAAAAATAAGGTTGTTTTTTTTGCCGCTGTAAAAAATAAGGTTGTTTTTTTTGCCACTGTAAAAAAAAAGTTTTTTTGGCCGCGGAGGAAATTTGGTTTTTTTTTGCCGCTGTAAAAAATAAGGCTGTTTTTTTTGCCACTGTAAAAAAAGGGTTTTTTTTTGTCGCTGTAAAAAAAAAGTTTTTTTTTTTGCCGCTGTAAAAAAAAAGGTGTTTTTTTTTGCCGCTGTAAAAAAAAAGGTGTTTTTTTTTTTTGCCGCTGTAAAAAAAAAGGTGTTTTTTTTTGCCGCTGTAAAAAAAAAGGTGTTTTTTTTTTTGCCGCTGTAAAAAAAAAGGTGTTTTTTTTTGCCGCTGTAAAAAAAAAAGGTGTTTTTTTTTTTGCCGCTGTAAAAAAAAAAGTGTTTTTTTTTTGCCGCTGTAAAAAAAAAGGTGTTTTTTTTTTTGCCGCTGTAAAAAAAAAGGTGTTTTTTTTTGCCGCTGTAAAAAAAAAAGTGTTTTTTTTTGCCGCTGTAAAAAAAAAAAGGTGTTTTTTTTTGCCGCTGTAAAAAAAAAAGGTGTTTTTTTTTGCCGCTGTAAAAAAAAAAAGGTTGTTTTTTTTTGGCCTGGCCGCAGCAAAAAATAACAGTTAACTAAACAACAAGTGCAAAGTGGAGGATGTTGAACAACAACATCTGCGGAGCTCTTAAGCCCCGCCCACTTTTTAAGCTCCTCTCTGCGGTGGGAACCGGGTACCGGAGCCGAGCTCCAGCTTCGCTTTGCCGTACCGCTCCGTTACCGTCGGAAACGGGGCTTCAGTGCCTCAAGCAGCAGGAGAAGAACTCTGTCAAATGAAGTTTGATGTGTTTTTTGCGAGCCTCCCTCCACCCTCCCCCCGGTCACTCCTCTTGACTGTGTGTCCCTCCTCCGTCAGGTCCCTTCAATAACCACGAGATGACGGAGTGGTTCCAGGCGGGCTACTTCACCATGTCCCTGCTGGTGAAGCGGGGCTGCGACGACGTGTTCCAGCCTCTGGGGGAGATCATGAAGATCTGGGGGAGGGTCCCGTTCACCCCCGGCCCCGCACCGCCCCCTCTGCAGGTACTCCTCCACCCCCCCACCCACCCTCTGCAGGTCCTCCTCCACCCACCTCTTACTAAACAGTCCGAGGGAGGCGCCGCCGCTAATCTGTTCACATTAAAAACCTTTTATTTTCAGTCGTACTTCCTTTAGAACTCGTTTTAAAACCCATTTTTATTCTTTGGTTTTACCTCAGCGTGAGACTCTGGTTTTAGTGCCTTCGTTTTGTTTTTTGTTTTTTTGTTTGTTTTACCATCTGATTGTTTTTTTTATCCCCCGCCGTGGCCGATAGGCCCCGAAGGGGGATCTTGAAACAGTCTCCGTACGTCCGTCCGTTCGAACGTTTCTACCTATATCTCGGCAACCCCTGGGCCCACAGTGACCAAACTTCACATGTGGATACATCTCAGAGGGGGAAGGGATACTATGGTGACCTTGACCTAATTTGCATATTAAGTAGGTCACAGGGTCACGAAGTGCTTAAAAACACATTTTGGGCTCTGGAGGCCTAGGTTTTTGAGCTAGGGCTCTGAAATTTTATACACACATGATACACACTCCAGGGATAACCTCCAGTACACCAAGTGACCTTGACCTTGAAGACCGTTAGGGTCTGAAGTTTGCTCGTCATGGTTGCACAATACATGTATTTTCATATACACATTTCTCCTCATTTCTCAGCAACCCCTGGGCCCACAGTCACCAAACTTCACACATGGACACTCCACCTGGGGAGAAGGGGCACCATGGTGACCATGACCTAATTTGCATGTCAGGTCACAGGGTCACTAAGTGCATAAAAAACACCTTTTGGGCTCTGGAGACGTATTTTCACATAGCTTATGAAGAAGACCTTTCAGATTCTACATAATTATCTACTAGGACCCATGGAACACCCTCTAGTGGACCAAGTGTGCTGCCTTAGAGCTGGCTTTGTGAGAAAATATAAAGCCCTCCGGCGGGGGATTAGCCGAGCAACGGCCTTCTTGTTGCTCTAACTTTTTTGTTGTTTTTGTTTTAATGTTTTTATTGTGCCTCTTATATTTTCATTTCAACGTACAGCACTTTGTCTCAGCTGCGGCTGCTTAAAGCAGCTTTATGAATAGAGTTGAGTTGAGTTCCTGTCCGACACTCTTGCATTGTGCAGTTTTCAGTGTTTTGATCCCGTCTGCTTGTTTCAGGGCGACGGAGATCAGGAGAGGTCGAAGCGGCAGCAGGAGCTCAGTGCCCTCAACCTCTACCAGCTGCAGCAGCTCCAGTACCAGTACCTCCTCAGGTCAGTCGGCTGGAGACGCACGTTCGTTTTCCCTGTTGGGGGTCGATTTAAAACAACGAGGCGTGTGTGTGTGTGTGTGTGTGTGTGTCTCCATGTGTGCAGGCAGCAGTACGCTCAGGCTCTGGCCCAGCAGAAAGCTGCAGCGCTCAGCTCCGCCCCCCTCCAGCAGCAGCAGCAGCACCAACAGCAGATCAACCTGCTGCTACAGCAATACCAGGCGCTGAAGCTGAGGTCCTCACCACCATGGTTTCATGCTTTACACGCCGATAACGTCGGATTTCTAATAACTTACCACGTCATAAGCGCACAGTAACTATTGAGGATTATGTGCTTGTGACTGACGATGATGCTGGGACCACTTTATCCGGTCAGAGAGCAGATATGGACACCGGGTGTCGACTTTATCCCTTTTAATAGAGTCGGTTGGCGACACTATAAGGGATTTAAGTCAGTTCATGGAGCATTATTGCCACCGGTTGTTGATTTGTACGTTCTTTATGTGTTACAGAAACCCATTCTACGTTCATTCATTCGTTATCCATTCACTTGTTCATTATTCGTCGGGACTCCACGTTCTGTACTGCACTCGTGCAGAGTTAGCCGATTAGCGTTAGCTTCATTCACATCCGAGCTAACTGACACACGTCTACCGACCTACACACTGAATATCAACACTTGTAGGCTTGATGACTATTAAACACTTACTTCTTCACAACGTGTAACGAGGGGTTCACTACCGTCTTATTATTATCGGAAAAAAACTCCGTTCACCCGGACGTAACGCGAGGACCCCGTCACCTGACTTGGGCTGTCCAAAATAATGCCTGATTAAAAAAAAAACCCTATTCTAACACAACACACAATACACTTCACAGGGAATTTGTAGCAGTAACACAGAGCTGCAGGGATCCTTGTGTGACTGGCCACCTCTTCATGTGTGTGTGTGTGTGTGTGCGCAGGGCGTCGGAGAGCCTCCTCCCCCCGGTGACCCGCTCCCTGTCGGTACCGGACTCTGGTTCTGTGTGGGAGATGCAGAACCCGTCGTCTCAGGCCTCCTGCACCCCCAACCTCCCCCCGGCAGCTCAGAGCAGTGAGTGTGTTCCACCGCCAGCTGCAGGCGTGTGTGTGTGTGTGTGTGTGTGCAGGCCTCATCCTATGTGTGTGTGTGTGTGTGTGTCGGCAGCGTGGGACGGCAGCAGCGTCTGGGACTTGCCCATCGACTCCGTGGCTCAGGCTCCCACCATCGAGCAGATGCAGCAGTTGGAGAAGGCCAAGTCTGCTAAGGTTGGTTCCTCGGCTAGCGTCGGTTCTGCTGCGGCGTCGTGAGCAGGAGACGTGGAGGCCGGACCTCCATCCTCCTCCTCCGCCTACTGACGTAGTCGAGCCTCGTCGTGGGTTAGAGCAGTGGTTTTTACAACCTTTTTTGAGCCAAGGCACACCACCACCACCCGGAAATGTTAAAATGTTAAACTCTGCAGCCTCTATTAACAATATAAAGTCTTTCTCATCAAAGTTTTATCAACAGGAATCAAGTAAATCCAGAAACAAAGGACTTTTTTTAATAGTGACTCCGTCAGTGTGAAACCTGGACCTGATGGATGAAGAGCTGAGATCCTGGTTCATGTTCTTCCTTTTCAAAAACTTCTCCATCACTGTCACTGACACAGTACTTTGATACAAGATGGTAGCAGGAGGTGGAGATGAACCACACTGACGTCTGTCTGTTTCGCTTTCAACGGCAAATTAATCTCCACCTCCTGCTACCATCTTGTATCAAATTTTAAGTTTAAAATGTGAAACTCTGTAGCCTCTATTAACAATATAAAGTCTTTCTCATCAAAGTTTTATCAACAGGAATCCAGTAAATACAGAGAAAAAATATTTCCCAATTTTTTTATTTTTTTTTTTTTTACTCACTCGAAAAAAAATAACGCCAACATGTGTAATTCGGAGTTCAAATCCTCCCTTTTCAAAAACTTCTCCATCACTGTCACTGACACAGTACTTTGATACAAGATGGTAGCAGGAGGTGGAGATGAACCACACTGACGTCTGTCACTTTACATTTCACCGGCAAAGTTCTGTGCTGCCCTCTAGTGGTGAAGAGTATTTATACATGATCACTCTGCAACACACTGTCGCTGTGAGAGAAAATGTTTTTTTGTAGAAAAAAAATGTGAAATTGGATAATGTCCAACATGAGGCCCGGGGGCCAGAAGCGGCCGCCAGAGGATCTAATCCGGCCGCTATGTGATTTTTTTTTTTTTAGGTTTTTTTTAAGTATAAATATGAAAAGTGACAGAGGCTGATGTAAAAACACTAGATTGGCAAAAGTGACATTGAAAACCGCCCTCGGTCAGAATTAATTAATGCGTCTGTGGAGGTCACATGACGCAACACCTTTCACAATAAAGGTGTTCAATTTCTTCTGTTCATTCTGTTATTATTCCCTCTTTTACATCCTTATTTTACTCCCACTTTCCTTAACTTCCTTCCTTCTGTTCTTCATTCTGTTATTATTCCCTCTTTTACATCCTTATTTTACTTCCTTCCATCCTTCCTTCCTTCCTTCCACACTTCCTCACTCACTTGAATTGTTCCTTCACATCTTTTACTTCCATGTTTCATCTTTAGTCTCCTGTTTCTTCAGTCTTTACTTTTTTATTTCCATCATTCTGTTGTTGTTCCCTCGTTTACTTCCTTATTTCACTTCCTTCTTTCCTTAAAACTTCCTTCCTTCCTTCCACACTTCCTCACTCACTTGAATTGTTCCTTCATGTCTTTTACTTCCATGTTTCTTTATTCTTTACTTTTTTTATTTCCATCATTCTGTTGTTATTCCCTCTTTTACATCCTTATTTTGCTTCCTCCTTTCCTTAAACCTTCCTTCCTTCCTTCCTTCCTTCCTTCCTTCCTTCCTTCCTTCCCACCAGTAAAAAGACGTGTTCTCTCTCACCTCCTTTGTCTTCCGTCCTCTCAGTTGGATTTGGAGCGTCGAGAAGCAGAGATGCGAGCCAAGCGCGAGGAGGAGGAGAGGAAGCGTCTGGAGGAGGCGCTGAGGGCTCGGCAGGAGGAGGAGCGCAAACGTCTGGAGGAGGAGGAGCTGGCCCGACAGAAACAGGTTCTTGAATCTCCTCCGCGAACGGGAGTCCGGTGGGTTTGCGGCCCCTCACACTGCAGCTCCTGTCCGACTCTTCAGGAGGAGGCGCTGAGGAGACAGAGGGAGCAGGAGGAGGCGCAGCGGAGGCAGAAAGAGGAGGAGGAGCGGCTGGCTCAGGAGGAGGCGCTGAGGAGATTAGAGGAGAGGAGGAGAGAGGAGGAGGAGAGGAAGAAACGGGAGGAGTTCCTTCGTAAACAGGTGAGGAGGATTAAAAAAAAAAAAGAAACATGGCCGACGCAGGAGGACGTTGGCTTCAGGTGTGTCTCGCCCTCCAGCAGGAGGAGGAGCAGCGCAGGAAGCAGGAGGAGCTGGAGGCCATCAGGAGGCGCGAGGAGGAGAAGCGGGCGGAGGAGGAGGCGGCCGCCACGGCGGCCGCCGCCGCCGCCCTGGCGCAGCAGCAGGAGGAGCAGAAGAGGAGGGAGCAGGAGGCGCAGCGGCAGCAGGAGCTGCAGAGGCAGAGGCAGCAGCAGCAGGAGGCGCTGAGGAGGCTGCAGCAGCAGCAGCAACAGCAGCAGCAGCTGGCGCAGATGAAGGTAGGGACACACACACACACACACACCATTTATTTATTCAAAAATCAATCATTTGAACAATTTAGAAAACAAAACAAATTTCCCCATTGCAACATGCAAGTTACATTTTTTTTTAATATTCCTCCATCTGCATCTCCTTAAACATATTTTTAAATGTCTTTATTGTTTGAGAACATTTAAGCTCCTCTGTCTTTATGGAGGTTCGGGAGAAACGGACACAAAAAATGTCCTTTTCGTCTTGTGTCTCTGTGATCAAGGTCAATTTCATGCTTAATTTTCCACATAGTAATATTTTTAAATGAACAAGGTCTTTACATTTTAACAGTTTCAGCTTCACAAAAAAGGTGGTTTGTATGTTTGTGACTTAGAATTCTTCACGGCTTTTTTTTGAAGCAGGAACATTCGTTCTATTGCACCATTGCGTGCGTTTCCCACAAACCTCAATACAATATGTAAAGTATGGAACAATTAATGAAGAGGATAAAAGAAATAAGGAATCCTAACCAAGGACATATGTCACTTTATGCAAACTACCTCTACATTTACTCACTTTTGTTGGAATCTACTCAATGTTTGGGCTTCCAGCTGAGTTTGGTGTCTAAACATGATTCCCAGAAATGTAATCTTGGTCACTCTTTCAATCCTCAAATCATCAATAGTCATTTTTACATTCCCCTCAAATTTCCTCGTCCCAAAAATCATATATTTAGTTTTATCCCAATTTTATAATTTGTTTTGGTCAAACCATTTTTTTCAAATTTGCCATTTCAGTGCTCACACAAGATAATATCCAGGTCACTTCCTGATATATAGACAGTAGTGTCGTCTGCAAACAATAGAAGGCCCATGGTCTTAGTTGCTTCATAGATGTCATTTAGAAATAAAATGAAAAGTTTTGGGCCGATTATGGAACCCTGTGGGACACACACACACACACACACACACACGCTCCCAGCTGACGATGGTCTCCACTCCCTGCAGTTACCGTCCTCCTCCAAGTGGGGGCAGCAGTCGTCCAGCTCCGTCAGCCAGACCCAGAACGCTCTGTCGCTGGCCGAGATCCAGAAGCTGGAGGAGGAGCGAGAGAGGCAGACCCGGGAGGAGGTGAGGCCCCGCCCACCGCACGCCCGACGCCCAATCGCGCGACAGGAGGCGTGTCGCACAAAGGAGCCTCGGAGAGGTTCAGAGTAGCAAAGAGGGATGTTCATAGTTTGTCCACCGGGGGGCGCCCTGTCCCAGCGAGTCCAGGTCCAAATGTTGTTTTTTTGTTTGGGTTTTTTTTTATTTAAAAAGATAAACGATACAAAACAGTAAACAATTCCAAAGATGTGTGAAAATTAACGATACATTCTATATACAAAAGTAATACAAATAAGTGCTGCCTCAAATACTACTTACATAATGTGTGTGCTTGTATATGAAACACTAAGTGTAACTTGGTTCTGTTTATGGAGGAAACAGAGGAGAAAAGAAATAGTTTGTATAATAACATAGAAAGGAGCAAAAGAGAAAAAAAAAGTGAAATTATTGGATGAGTTTGTTTTGGAACCGAGGTTCTATTGTTGTAAATTCAGGAAGTGTCGACTGAGATTCCGTAATAATAATAATAATAATAATAATAATATAGTCAGACGGCAGATTTTTCCATTGACGTCTACTGATATTATTTTTTGATTTCCAGTTTGTGAGTGTGGTTGTCTTGGCGACGGTTCAGGCTACAAGAAGTAGTTTAGTATGTGGTGAGTGGAGAGTGATAGTTGAGGAATCTCCTGGAAGGCGGGGGGGGGGGGGGGGGGTGGGGGTCCAAACGACGTTTACCAGCAGAACTGACCAGCAGAAAATTATTCAAGTTCAACTTCAGCTAAAATGAATTTGTCACCCCTGAATATGACGTGATGCAAAAGGTTTTGGTCGCAGTTCGTGTCTTTTTTTTTTTTTTTTTTTTTTAAATCAGTATCACATTTGACATTTATTTCTTTATTTCTTTATTTTTAATAGGCCTTTTCTTTTTTTTTTATTATTATTATTTAAAAAAAAAAAATAATAATTTAAATACATTACAGTCGTTCCAATGTGCTTTTATAGAGAAAATAGAAAAGCCCAGCATCCACATGAGCAAGCAGGTGTGTTTGCGACTGTGGAATGGAAAAACTCCTCCAACAGGAGAAACTTTGTAGAAACCAGAGTCAGAGGTGGAGGAATTCTGAGGACCGGTTGGGGTGAAAGGATGGAGGAGAAGAGAGGAAAGACAGAGAGAGACTGGGTGGGGAGAAACATACAATACAGTTAGTGCTACATAAATTTTTTCTTATTTTTAATAATACAGTAATCACAGTAATCTAAATATTTTCCAACTGCCATGAGATGAAACCAGCCTGAACAACAACAGAGCAAAAACCAAAATAATTATAACAAAAGCAAAAGGACACAAAACAAAGAAAGAAAAACAAACAGAAGAAACAAACAAAAAAACCACCAACAACAAAAGCAAACAACAACTTGATTTTGATAATTACCACAACAGTCTCGTCATATGTCATTCTAAAAGTTCCGTGTCGTTGCGTCCCGTGTCCCCGCAGCAGCGGCGTCAGCAGCAGGAGCTGCTGAAGCTGCAGCAGCAGCAGGCCCTGCAGCAGGCGCAGCAGTCCCACGCCAAGCTGCCGGGCTGGGGCGGCGTGGCCAAACAGCCCGTCATCACCAAGTCCCTGCTGGAGATCCAGAGGGAGGAGGCGCAGCAGATGAAGCAGAGGAAGGAGCAGCAGCAGCCGCAGCAGCAGCAGCAGCAGCAGCCGCCACCGCTGCAGCAGCAGCAGCAGCATCATCCGCTCCCCGTCGTCAGTCCGCAGACCCGCACGCAGAACAGAACGGTACGTTGGTTTGGTTTGGTCAGAAACTTTACGGAAGTTTTAAAAAAAAAACTCTTTTAAAGTTCTAGTGAAATGAAAATTCCACCTCCAAAACACTCTGGTGTCGCTTCTAGGGACGTTTTTTTATGCTAACTGGTCTGAGGGTAAAATGTTAAAATGCGACAATCTGCGAGAAAACAGCCGATAAACGTTGGTATTTCCTCTGCTGGGCGGAGCTTCTGACAATAACAGAGTGACATCACGAGTTGTGCACACGCCCAAGTTGTGTTTACGTTATGGAGGATCAGAGTTTTGACCACGAAGAGGCTGAATTGAACCAGATTTCATCATCGTCGTCATTTCAAACCCAGTGATTGATGAAGAAGACACAGGAGGTGGTTCTGCCATCGGTGACCCCGTCTGGAACATGTTTGAGGAAGCAGAAGACGCTTCGTCCTCCATTCGTCCTCGTCTCCTCGCCTCAGCAGCCGCCACTTTTCACCTTTGAGGCTTTGAGGCTCCTGACTTTTGGAAGAACGACCGGCTTCATGGTTCCAACACGTCGAAGCGCTTTTCTGACTGCGCGGAATCACTGAAGATATTACTTGACAGGTCTTACTTGATCGTCTACTAGCCGCTCGAGCTAGCCGCTAGCCCCGCGAGCTAGCCGCTCCCGTCGCCCGTGCGCCTTTTCTCCTCTCTCTGGTCTCTTCCAGGCTCAATCTTTCATCAAGGCTCATAAAACGCCGACTATAACTTCAAAACACTGTAAAAACTTGGATATTTAAGAGGGAAACAAGCCGCAGATCAAGATCTGCACAACTCGTGATGTCACACATAGGCTCCGCCCACAAAGAAGGATTCCCCCGACTTCCTTGGCTGCAGATTCAAAATTCTAATAACTTTGTTATGCGACAACAGTGGTGGGGCAGAGTCGGAGGAACCCCAACTATCGTTTTTTTTTTTTTTACAAAGTAGTGCGTTACATTTCACCGGGACTTTAAATAGGCAGTGGAAGCAGAACGTGGGGTTTTGAAGGGTTGTGGTTCTGCTCCCCAGGCGCCTCTCAGCAACTCGGTGTGGGGCTCCGTCACCTCCGGCACCAACTGGGGCTCCGACTCCAGCAGCATCTGGGGCGACACTCACAACTCCAACCTGGGCTTCTGGGACGAGGCGGTGAAGGAGGCGGTGCCGCCGCCGCCGCCGCCGGCCAGCAAGAAGGCCAACATGCAGAAGAACAATAAGGGCAACGCCAACCTCAGGTACGTTTCTTTTTGAAAGTGAAAAAGTCCGAGCGGCGGCGCGGCGAAAACCTTGAGTCACCGGTCTTTCTCCTCGTTCACACGAAAAGCAACTCTGTGAGCGGGCGAGTCAACAAGAAGGTGGAGGAGGAGGAGAAGCTGCTCAAGTTGTTCCAGGGCGTCAACAAGGGCCAGCAGGACTCCTTCATGCTCTGGTGTGAACAGACGCTGCACACGCTCAACACCGCCAACAACCTGGACGGTAAGGCGGCGCCGCGTTTCTCCCCCCTCTGACCCCCCCCCACCCCTCTGAAATGGGCGTTCTGAGGGAGGGGGGGGGGGGGGGCAAAGTCAAACGTAACATATTAAACTGCAGATATGGACAAATGTCAAAAGTCTTTCCTTCATTTGATCCTTTTGCAAGAATTCGCCGTTTTATTCTGAAATTTACATATTAAAGTGAATCAGATATTATTGTATATTAGTATATACTCAGTCACCTTGTGTCTGGATGTCGTAGTTTTATTCAGGATTAAAACAATTTGTCATCATCTGGAAAGAAATGTTTGAGTTTACGTGTCTAAAGTGTCACTTAATATAAATTGGACACCTTTATTGTGAAAGGTGTTGCGTCATGTGACGCATGAATTAATCCTGACCGAGGGCGGTTTTCAATGTCATTTTTGCCAATCGAGTGTTTTTAGATCCGCCTCTGTCACTTTTCATATTTATACTTTAAAAAAAACAAAAAAAATCACCTGGCGGCCGGATTAGATCCTCTGGCGGCCGCTTCTGGCCCCTGGGCCGCATGTTGGACACCCCTGGTCGGGGCAGAGGGAGGGGGCGGGGCTGAGGGAGAAGGGGAGGGGTGTCCCAAATCTAAGGGCTGAAACTGCTTTTGCCCTCATTTTGGAGGGGAAGGGCTAAGGGGTAGGCGGAGGGGTACAAAAGAGAATTGGGATTGGGCCTAAGTGTGTCCGGCCACCAGCCACTCACCGACCCCCCCCCCCCCCCCCCACCCCCCCCCCATCTGTTTCCCGGCAGTTCCCACGTTCGCCTCCTTCCTCAAAGAAGTGGACTCTCCGTACGAGGTGCACGACTACGTCCGGGCCTACCTGGGCGACACCCCCGAGGCCAAGGACTTCGCCAAGCAGTTCCTGGAGCGCCGTGCCAAACAGAACGCCAACCAACAGAAGGCGCCGCCGCCGCCGCAGAACCAGCAGCAGGCCCTCAAGCAGCAGCAGGTGAGCCGGGTAAACCGGGTCCTCTTGAAGTCGATTCAGTTTAACTTTATCTATAGTTTTGAGTTTCGTTGACGTGTCTGTGGGTCCAGCAGGACTCTGTGTGGGGGGGGACGGGACCCTCGTCTCTGTACCAGTCCAACCACACCGGCGGCCAGCAGCAGCAGCGCTTTGAGACGGTAATCTCAGGGAAGAAGAAGAAGAAGCAGAAGATGGTCCGGGCAGACCCCAGCCTGCTAGGTAACACACCCGAACCACCTCGGTCAGAGCTGGGGGGGGGTCAGGGGGCCCCCAGGCGTCCCTTTAGGGGCCCCCAGGGGTCCCTCTGGGGGTCCTGTTACCTTTGTGTCTCAGCAGAACTGTTTGTCTCTTCTGTCCGTCACTTTATTGTCGATAAAGTTAAACAAATCATGTAAAAATGAATGATGAGACGAGGGTTGGAGTCCCTCAGGGTTCAACCTCGGATCCTCTTTACTTTTGAAACCTATTTCCTGCAGACGCCATAAATCCTCCGCCTCCTCCTCTTTCTTTAAGCTCCGCCCCCTGATGCCTCCTCTTTCTTTAAGCTCCGCCCCCTGATGCCCCTCTCCTTTAAGCTCCACCCCCTGATGCCTCTTCCTTTTAGCTCCACCCCCTGACACCTCCTCTCCTTTAGGCTCCGCCCCTGATGCCTCCTCTCCTTTAAGCTCCACCCCCTGATGCCTCTTCCTTTTAGCTCCACCCCCTGATGCCTCCTCTCCTTTAGGCTCCGCCCCTGACGCCTCCTCTCCTTTAGGCTCCGCCCCTGACGCCTCCTCTCCTTTAAGCTCCGCCCCCTGACGCACCTCTCCTTTAAGCTCAGCTCCTGACGCCTCCTCTTCCTTTTAGCTCCACCCCCTGATGTCTCCTCTCCTTTAAGCTCCGCCCCGTGACGCCTCCTCTCCTTTAAACTCCGCCCCGTGATGCCTCCTCCCCTTTTAGCTCCGCCCGCTACGCCTCCTCTCCTTTAAGCTCCGCCCCCTGACGCCTCCTCTCCTTTTAGCTCCGCCCCCTGGCGCCTCCTCTCCTTTAAGCTCCGCCCCCGTGACGCTCCTCTCCTTTAAGCTCCGCCCCCTGACGCCTCCTCTTCCTTTTAGCTCCACCCCCTGACGCCTCCTCTTCCTTTTAGCTCCACCCCCTGACGCCTCCTCTCCTTTAAGCTCCGCCCCGTGACGCCTCCTCTTCCTTTAAGCTCCACCCCCCTGACGCCTCCTCTGTCTGTCTTGCAGGTTTTTCTGTGAACGCCTCGTCCGAGAGGTTGAACATGGGAGAAATTGAGACTTTGGAGGACTTTTAAAGGGACAGCAGCCCAAGAACCGCCGCCGCCGCCACCGACCTCATCCAGTCTGAACAGCAGCTACACCCCCCCCCCCCCTCCCCCACCCACCCCCCCACCTCATCCCACCATCTTTTATTTTCCAACCCAGTAATCAGATCTACTCCCATAACTCCTCCCGGACTCTACAATTATTGCTCTGTGCCGCCAGGTGGCGCTGTGACCCACTTCCTGTTCAACGTCTCGGAGGTTTTCCTTTAACGCGGCGAGCCGAGCTCCGCCCACGCTCTTTGTTTTATTTATTCACAGCCCCCCCTCCCCCCTCCCCCCCCTCCCTCCCCCCGGCTAGGTGCTCATGGGCGGCGGCGGCGGCGGCGACGTCCTGCTCCACACATCGGTCCCCCACTAATGTCCTGTTTTAAGGACGCGCTCAGAAGTTCCAAGTAGTTAATCTATTTCTTGTAAAATATTAGGCTGTTCAAAGAATGAATCTTTCAATTCTGCATCTGTATTATAATATATGAGAAACGATTTGCTGGAGTCATACTTTTTTATTGCAGTATGAAGTAATAATAATTAAACAGTCTGTCGGCTGTTGGCACGTCTCGTCTCCGCCTTCATTTGTCCTCCACCCCCCCCCCACCCCCCACGCCGCCACGGCCAATCAGGAGGCAGGAAGCACCGAAACACACAAATCAACCTCAAGGGAAATGTCTATTTATTTATTTTACAATTTTATATTTAGTAAGACGAAGGGACTCGGGGTGTTTTGGGTCGGGATTCTTTTATTTTGAAAAGCTTCTGGAGCTCAAAGACGAAACGTCAACAATCTGTTTGATTCACATTTTATGTGCTTTAATAGATTTTTCTCAGTCAGGAAATTTAAATATTGTAGTTTCGTTATTTAAGCGACTATAGATTTTTTTTTTTTTTTACATTTATTATAGAATTAACACTTAAAAATGAAGCGGCCGTTTTATTTTTTACTCTCCGACAGCGAAAAGTTCCGACCCTTCGGTTTTAAAAAGTGGGCTTGACGTGTGGGTCGGAGGGTAAAAGTGGACTAATGCTGAACGTGAAGCCACCAGGTAATGCTGAACGTGAAGCCACCAGGTAATGCTGAACGTGAAGCCACCAGGTAATGCTGAACGTGAAGCCACCAGGTAATGCTGAACGTGAAGCCACCAGGTAATGCTGAACGTGAAGCCACCAGGTAATGCTGAACGTGAAGCCACCAGGTAATGCTGAACGTGAAGCCACCAGGTAATGCTGAACGTGAAGCCACCAGGTAAGGCTGAACGTGAAGCCACCAGGTAAGGCTGAACGTGAAGCCACCAGGTAAGGCTGAACGTGAAGCCACCAGGTAAGGCTGAACGTGAAGCCACCAGGTAATGCTGAACGTGAAGCCACCAGGTAATGCTGAACGTGAAGCCACCAGGTAATGCTGAACGTGAAGCCACCAGGTAATGCTGAACGTGAAGCCACCAGGTAATGCTGAAGTTCCGCTGATTGCTCCCGTATTTTACCGAGGATTTTTTATTCGGGGACTTTTTTATTTTAATTACTATAATTCTTCCTCTGAAAATCAGGATTTTGTGTTTGGATTTAATCTCAGAATCGTAGTAATCTGCAAAACTGATTAAACAATTAAATATTGTACGTTTTATTATCATTTTTATTTATTTATTTAAAGCTGGACACTGGTATTAACTCATCCTTCTGCACGTGCTCAGTAGAGCCGATCAGGACAAGGTTTTCCCCGTGACGTCCTGATTCTCCTGGACTTGGTGCTTTTATTTTGACAGTCACCATAATAATAATCTAACTTGGTCGTCTGTCCTTACAGAAGAACATTAAGGGAAAACAAACAAACTCATGCACTTTGAGGAAAAAGTCGAAGTTCAATGTCGATCTGGAATTTTTTTTTTTTTTTTGTGGGGGAAAAATGACATGAAATTTTGACTATTTTCTCAAAGTGCATACTTAATTTTTTAACAAATTTTTTATTTACGTGTGTGTGTGTGTGTGTGTGTGTGTGTGTGTGTGTGTGTGTGTGTGTGTGTGTGTGTGTGTGTGTGTGTGTGTGTGTGTGTGTGTGTGTGTGAGAAACTCGACAACTCCCACAAACATGAAAACTACACCGTCGCTTCCGGAAACAAAATAGCAGACTTGTTCATCACTTGAAACGTTGCCGTGGAAACGACGGGGCCTCAAATGGATCAGATCCTCACATTTTCTGACCAATGAGCTTCCAATTCAGAGGTTGGTGGTTCAATTCCGTTTGTGTGTGTGTGTGTGTGTGTGAACTTTGTTGGTGCTCCGGCCTGCTGAGTGGGCGGAGTCAGCCTCTGTCCCCGCCTCCTCTTCCTCCTCCTCCTCAGTCTAACTGCTCTTCCTCTTCCTCAGTCTTACTCCTCCTCTTCCTCCTCCTCCTCCTCCTCAGTCTTACTCCTCCTTCTCCTCTTCCTCCTCCTCAGTCTTACTCCTCCTTCTCCTCTTCCTCCTCCTTAGTCTAACTCTTCCTCTTCCTCCTCCTCAGTCTAACTCCTCCTCTTCCTCCTCCTCAGTCTTACTCCACTTCCTCCTCCTCCTCCTCAGTCTTACTACTCCTCCTCTTCCTCCTCCTCCTCCTCTTCCTCCTCCTCCTCCTCAGTCTAACTCTTCCTCTTCCTACTCCTCCTCAGTCTTCCTCCTCCTCAGTCTAACTCCTCCTCCTCTTCCTCCTCCTCCTCAGTCTAACTCCTCCTCCTCCTCCTCCTCTTCCTCCTCCTCCTCAGTCTAACTCCTCCTCTTCTTCCTCCTCCTCCTCCTCCTCAGTCTTACTCCTCCTGCTCTGCTCTCTCCGGTCAGTTGCTCATCTGAAGTTGCAGGAGTTTCTGTTCCTGCTCTTCCTCTTCCTCCTCCTCCTCTTCCTCCGCCGCCATGTTTCCCAGCAGCAGCGGCGGCGTCCTGCTGCTGGTCGTCTGCAGCCTCCTGCTGACCTCCGTCCACTCAGGTAACCTCCGCCTCCTGACGTAGCAACACCACTTCATTTCAGTGTTTTACGGTTGATTCTAGAATCCAGATTGTTGTTGATTGATCAGAAAGTTTTTATTGTTTCTAGTTTCACCGACCGGACGGGTCCAGTGGATTTTTATCATTTCTAGAGTTTTACAGTGTTTTACACTGCAAAATAGGTTTTTTTTTTCCAGTGGAGTTTTTGCAGCTCGATTCATGAGTTTGTTCCTTTATAAACATTCAGATACATGGAAGAGTTGATTGTCGTTGATTTTATTCAACAGTAGATTTGTGAATTTTCATTAATTATGATTCGCAAGTTAATAATTTTATGGTTTTCATAGGATTATTTCTTCTGTTTGTTCTTTTTATATCTAAATCTCTTCATGTTACAGAAACAAGTTAACTTGATTCAAATGACTTGGAAGTTTTTAGTTAATCCAGATTGAAACATGTTAAATAAAACTACATGAAGTATTTTTTACAGTGTATTCTTAAATCCAGATTGATTTATTTATTTATTTACCCGAGTATTTCTGTGGCTTATTGGTTGTGTAAAGTTTTACTGCAGTTTTTTTCTTCCAAGTCTTTTTTTATATATATTTCTTTCATTACAATTTATTTTTATTAGTTTTGAATGAAGCTTTTTAAAGGTTTTAGAGTTTAACATCAGTTTTTGCACTTTTCGTTGAAAGTATACAACTTTTTAACAGTTTAATGTGAAACTTACCGACTTGGTTTAATGAGATTATTTCAGTTCTTTGATTCATCCAGTAGATTTAATTCTCTTCTGGGGAGAATTTTTACATTTTCTGACATTTCTGAGTTGTTTTTGTGCTTTTTATTCTTCAAATGACGAGATTATTCAACTTTATTTAGTTAAATGTACAAACTGGTGTTACGTCTAACGTTAGATTATAGAGCATCTTCCTCCTCTAACGTCAGATTATAGAGCATTTTCCTCCTCTAACGTCAGATTATAGAGCATCTTCCTCCTCTTATCCAGATTATAGAGCATCGTCCTCCCCTAACACCAGATTATAGAGCATCTTCCCCCTCTAACATCAGATTATAGAGCATCTTCCTCCTCCGTCAGATTATAGAGCATCTTCCTCTAACGTCAGATTATAGAGTATCTTCCTCTAACGTCAGATTGTAGAGCATCTTCCTCCTCTAACGTCAGATTATAGAGTATCTTCCTCTAACGTCAGATTGTAGAGCATCTTCCTCCTCTAACATCAGATTATAGAGCATCTTCCTCCTCTAACATCAGATTATAGAGCATCTTCCTCCTCTAACATCAGATTATAGAGCATCTTCCTCCTCTAACATCAGATTATAGAGCATCTTCCTCCTCGAACATCAGATTATAGAGCATCTTCCTCCTCGAACATCTAGATGATAGAGCATCTTCCTCCTCCAACGTCAGATTATAGAGCATCTTCCAGTTGTTCTTGTTGGAGGAACTACTAGCAGTAACAGAGCAGCTCTCAGGCTCGGGGGTCGGAGGTCAGAGGTCAGGATTTTTTCACACTAAAGCTCCAACTGATGGAGGAACTCCGGCCTGAACAGAATTTCTACGTCAAAAGAAATAAACCGTCCACATTTTGTCTCCTGTGTCTTTTAACGCGATGCAAACCAATCCGACATTAGCGCCTTTAAAGCGCCGCCTGGCGTCATCTGACACCGAGGGGGCGTGTCCTAATGTCCTGATGTCCCAACGTCCTGATGTCCTAATGTCCTAAAGCTGCAGCCAACAGGCATGTTTATTATTATTATTATTTTCTAAGCCCCGCCTCTTTGCTACACTGGGATTATTGAGGCCCCGCCTCTTTTATGCACTGGGATTATTGAGGCCCCGCCTCTTTGATACGCTGGGATTATTGAGGCCCCACCTCTTTGATACGCTGGGATTATTGAGGCCCCGCCTCTTTGATACGCTGGGATTTTTGAGGCCCCGCCTCTTTGATACGCTGGGATTATTGAGGCCCCGCCTCTTTGATACGCTGGGATTATTGAGACCCCGCCTCTTTGATACGCTGAGATTATTGAGGCCCCGCCTCTTTGATGCGCTGGGATTATTGAGGCCCCGCCTCCAGTAATCTGGAGTTCGTCGGGGGAAAGTGTGGATTTACAGTGAAGTTCTTTTGAGGATCAGTTATTTATAATGTTACTCGAAGACGAGAGGAAACGGCGCCTCACACACACACACGCACACACACACACACACACACACACACACACACACACACACACACACACACACGCCTTCTTCAGTGTGACTCAGCGTGGGAATCGGTGATCGTGACTCACGGCGGCTGAAGAAGCTTCGTCACGACTGTCGGATCTGGAAACTCGACACGTTTGCTGCTTTCAGATTGAAGCACAAACTTTCTGGTGAAGTTCTGTTGTGATGCAGTCCCTAAACCCCCCCCCCCCCCCCCCCCCGCCGCCTCACCAATTGCCCCCCAGTTGCCCCGTGGGGGAGGGAGGGGGGGGGGGGGCGAGGGCACAGAGCAGCGGTGTCATGTTTGCTGTGTCACTGTGGTGAAGGTGTGAGGAGGAACACAAGCTTCACTGTCTGAACTGCTGAGTCGGCTTTAATGAGTCTGGAGAGGAAGACCCTGGTCCTGGAAGCTGGTCCTGGAAACTGGTACTGGAATCTGTCCCTAGAATCTGGTCCAGGAATCTAGTCCTGGAAACTGGTCCTGAAACCCGGTTCTGGAAACGGGTCCTGGAATCTGGTCCTGGAAACTGGTCCCGGAATCTGTCCCTGGACCCTGGTCCTGGAACCCGGTCCTGGAATCTGATCCTGGAACCTGGTCCTGGAATCTGTCCCTGGGTCCTGGAATCTGGTTCTGGACCCTGGTCTTGGAATCTGTTCCTGGACCCTATCTCTGGAATATGGTCCTGGAACCTGGTCCTGGAATCTGGTCCTGGAACTCAGTTCTGGAACCCGGTCCTGGAACCTGGTACTGGACTCTGGTCCTGGAACTCAGTTCTGGAACCTGGTCCTGGAACCTGGTCCTGGACCCTGGTCCTCGTTTAAACGTTTATACTCGTTTCATTTTTTTAAATGAATCCACAAACATACATGAAAGAAAAGCTCCGTCTCCATGGAAACGCTGGGAAATGCAACTTTTCTGAAACGCTGGTCCTGGTTACCAGGTTGGTAACTAGTAGCTTTGCACATGCTCAGTAGAGACGATCAGAACACGGTGTCATGATTACTTTTATTGGTACTTTTATTTTGACAGTCACTGTAATAACAATCCAACTTGGTACTTTTATTTTGACAGTCACCGTTATAACAATCCAACTTGGTAGTTTTATTTTGACAGCCACCGTAATAACAATCCAACTTGGTGGTTTTATTTTGACAAGTCACCATAATAACAAACCACATGAATACGACATCACTTTCAGACGTTTCCGTGGAAACGGACTTCGTTTTCAAAATGTTTTTAGTTGAAACGCAAAACTTTTCTGAATCCAAACGGCAAAAAAACAAACAAACAGGCGTTTTTACTTTTCTCCGTCGTCGTGTGAACGAGCCTCGATGACGAAGTTCCTAAAAAAGAAAAGTCTTTTAATTGTTTGATTGTTTGATCAGTGGCTCATAAAGTTTATATTTAATATTATATAAACCGTCTGAGCCTTTATTTTTTTTTTTTTTTAAAGGAACCAGTTCTGTGGTCTGGATGTAAAAAAGCTCTGATGAATCCAGGTGGTTTGACAAGTTTTTTTTTTTTGTTTTTTTTTAAAGTTTTGTTTGAAGGCGTCGTGTGACGAAGTCGGCCTCCAGCTGGTCTCGTTGGGTTTTATCGCCCTGAGCCGAGGCTGCAGGTCTGAGCACATGGAAACAAACGCCCACGGAAAACATCGGGTCATTATTTTTTTCGACTTCTTATTAAATCGGCCGGTACACACACACACACACACACACACACACACACACACACACACACACACACACACACACACACACACACACACACACACGGGGCTGTTTAATAAACAGGTCTATTTGCCGGTCGCGGCCTCACAGGCGGCTCTTTGTGCGCCGTGCTGAAGGCCTCATTGATGGCCGCTTGGCCGGCGGCCCGAGCCTCCAGACCCTCGGCCGGCCGCAGGACGCGGGTCCGAGTCAACAAGGAGCTATCAAAACACGGCGCCCGTCGCCGTGCCGACCGTCACGCGTCTTAACAGAGCTCCTTTCAAGTTGCCTGCGGCGACGCGGCGGCGACGACGACGCGGTGTAACGTCGGGACGACACCTTCAGAGAGGTTTTGCGTTTCAACTGAAAACATTTTGAAAAACGAAGTCCGTTTCCACGGAAACGGCTGAAAGTGATGTCACCAAGTTGGATTGTTATTACGGTGACTTGTCAAAATAAAGCCACCAAGTTGGATTGTTATTACGGTGACTTGTCAAAATAAAACTACCAAGTTGGATTGTTATTACAGTGACTTGTCAAAATAAAACTACCAAGTTGGATTGTTATTACTGTGACTGTCAAAATAAAACCACCAAGTTGGATTGTTACTACAGTGACTTGTCAAAATAAAACTACCAAGTTGGATTGTTATTACTGTGACTGTCAAAATAAAGCCACCAAGTTGGATTGTTTTCACAGTGACTGTCAAAATAAAACCACCAAGTTGGATTGTTATTACGGTGACTGTCAAAATAAAAGCAAGTTGGATTATTATTACGGTGACTTTCAAAATAAAACCACCAAGTTGGATTGTTATTACGGTGACTTTCAAAATAAAACCAAGTTCGATTGTTATTATGGTGACTGTCAAAATAAAACCACCGAGTTGGATTGTTATTGCAGTGACTGTCAAAATAAAACCACCAACTTGGATCGTTATCACGGTGCCTGTCAAAATAAAACCACCAAGTTGGATTGTTATTACGGTGACTGTCAAAATAAAACCACCAAGTTGGATCGTTATCGTGGTGACTGTCAAAATAAAAACACAAGAAGACAGAGCACATAGAACTTTAGGAGTAGAATCTTGCTCATAAACCTCTATTACTCTAGTTCTATAGGTCTATGGCCCTGCTCCTCCTGCTGCTGTATTCCCTGGTTATTGTGGTTATTTGATGACATCACGGACTGCGGTGGGGGAGGGGTTTACATCCTCTTTTTTTCCATACGTAATCATTTTTACCATCTTTACCCAAGCCGGGGTTTTACAATTCCCCCACTCTGGGGCCCATGTAAAAAAAAAAAACACTTCTAAAACCGCCTCGTGTGGACGACGGACCAGAAACATCTGGTTCAGGAGAACCAGGTCTCTGGTGTGGACAACAGGCCAGAAACATCTGGTTCAGGAGAACCAGGTGTCTGGTGTGGACAACAGGCCAGA
This sequence comes from Blennius ocellaris, assembly GCF_963422515.1. Taxonomy (NCBI): domain Eukaryota; kingdom Metazoa; phylum Chordata; class Actinopteri; order Blenniiformes; family Blenniidae; genus Blennius; species Blennius ocellaris. The sequence continues at coordinate 742,673 of NC_137659.1, forward strand.
AACATCTGGTTCAGGAAAACCAGGTTCCTGGTGTGGACGACAAACCAGAAACATCTGGTTCAGGAGAACCAGGTTCCTGGTGAGGAGGACAAACCAGAAACATCTGGTTCAGGAGAACCAGGTCTCTGGTGTGGACAACAGGCCAGAAACATCTGGTTCAGGACAACCAGGTCTCTGGTGTGGACAACAGGCCAGAAACATCTGGTTCAGGAGAACCAGGTTCCTGGTGTGGACGACAAACCAGAAACATCTGGTTCAGGAGAACCAGGTTCCTGGTGTGGACGACAAACCAGAAACATCTGGTTCAGGAGAACCAGGTTCCTGGTGTGGACGACAAACCAGAAACATCTGGTTCAGGAGAACCAGGTTCCTGGTGTGGACGACAAACCAGAAACATCTGGTTCAGGAGAACCAGGTTCCTGGTGTGGACGACAAACCAGAAACATCTGGTTCAGGAGAACCAGGTTCCTGGTGTGGACGACAAACCAGAAACATCTGGTTCAGGAGAACGGGACCTTAAAACACGACGACGGTTTCCCGTTTACACTTGGAAAACATGGTTCCGTCAACATCTAACATCAAAGAACGAGCCCAGGTTCCATCCGTCAGACTGAGGATTTTCAAAAAGTGCAGTCCGGCGCCGGTCCTGCCCCCCCTCCGGTCCTGACCCCCCCCTCCGGTCCTGCCCCCCCCCCCTCAATGAGCTGCTTGTGGAGACGTAGCGTAGCGGCCTAGGCCTTCGGAGGCTGCAGAGTCAACACGCCGCGCTAAATAGGCCGAGTGTAAACATGTTTGCATTGTGGGTTTGTTGGTATGTGGCGGCTGGACGAGGCTCAATGGGGGCCTATGCCCCCGCCAGCTAGCCGCTTTTTTTTGTTTGTTTGTTTTTTCCGAAGAGGAGACGGTTTTTCTCGCTTTCCCAACAAAAATCTTTTGGACCAGCAGAGACGGGGCGGCGGCCGTTTCTATAAACGACACGGAAACGACGGAAACGTTTGGTTCAACTTCCTGTCGGCTTTGATAAAACGTTTGGTTTATCGTCGTTTATCATATACTTCTATAGAAACACAACAGGAAGTGGTAACGACACAAAAACGAGTTTGAAGACGAAGAATTTTGTCAAAATGAGTCTCGAAGTTTGAAAAAATCCAAACAGACACAAGTATTCAAAAAGTTTAACAAAAGACAGAAACACAGAGGAGAATGTAGTTTTCATGTTGAGCCACTAGGTGTTGCTGTTGTTAGTGTTATTACTGAAGACACACACACACACACACACACACACACACACACACACACACACACACACAGACCACGAAGTTGGATTGTTATTACGGTGGCTGTCAAAATAAAAGTACCAAGTTGGATTGTTATTACGGTGACTGTCAAAATAAAACCAAGTTGGATTGGTATTACAGTGACTGTCAAAATAAAAGCACCAAGTAGGATTGTTATGAAGGTGACTGTCAAAATAAAACTACCAAGTTGGATTGTTATTACGGTGACTGTCAAAATAAAACTGCCAAGTTGGATTTTTATTACAGTGACTGTCAAAATAAAACTACCAAGTTGGATTGTTATTACGGTGACTGTCAAAATAAAACTACCAAGTTGGATTGTTGTAACGGTGACTGTCAAAATAAAAGTACCAAGTTGGATTGTTATTACGGTGACTGTCAAAATAAAAGTCCCAAGCTGCATTGTTATCTGCCAAAATATAAGTACCAAGCTGCATTGTTATTATGGTGACTGTCAAAATAATAGTACCAAGGTAGGCTCCTCCCCTCTTGACTCCTCCCACAATCAGGCAGCTCTGCTCTGGCACATGGCGCCA
>NC_137659.1:749506-812006 GCF_963422515.1 Blennius ocellaris
AGTACAGAGAAAGGACAGACTGTAGATCCACGGCAATGATTTCAATTGTTTTGTCGCGTTTCGTGTCCACGTACACGCCAACAGTCACTAAAAGCACAACTTGTCGCTTTGTCGCCATGGTAACGAGTCGTTCCTCACATGCTCAGTGGAGCACCAATCAGAACAAAGTTTCCTCTGTCGCGTCGTGACTCCCAGTCCTTATTCTCCTGGGGCTTTTATTTTGACAATCCAACTCGGTGGTCTGTCCACTTGAATGTCCATGTGTGTGTGTGTGTGTGTCCCCGTCCCGCAGCGTCGCCATGACGAGTAACTGCTCGTTCGAGGCGACCGACCGCCTCATGAGGTCTCTGGAGCTCGCCATCTACGTCCCCGTCTTCTTCTTCGGCGTGCTGCTCAACGGCGCCGCCCTGCTGGTGTTCTGCGTCTCCCTGCGCAAGTGGACGGAGTCCACCATCTACATGAGCAGCCTGGCCCTGATGGACCTGCTGCTGCTCGCCCTGCTGCCGTTCAAGATGCACGCCGCGCACCACCGCTGGCCGGCGCCGCTGCGGCCGCTCTGCTCCGCCCTGGAGAGCTTCTACTTCGTGGGGATCTACGGCAGCATCTACACCATCGTGTGCATCGCCGCCGACCGCTGGGTGGCCATCTGCCACCCCTTCAAGGCCAAGCGGCTGCGCTCGCCGCGGGCCGCCCTGGGCGCTTGCGCGGCGGTGTGGCTGCTGGCGCTCGCCGCCATCTTCCCCAACATGTGCCGCTTCCGGCGGGGCGGCCCCGCCCCGGCCGACTTCCACTGCTTCCACAGCTTCTCGCCGGAGGGCTGGCGGCCGGCGGTGATCGCGTGCGTGCAGGCGTTCGGCTTCCTGCTGCCGGCCGGCGTGCTGGTGGGCTGCTCGCTGAGCGCCGTCTGGACGCTGCGGCGGTCGGGCCAGCGCAGCGCGCAGAGCCGCGCCTGCGTCAAGATCATCTGCAGCAGCCTGGGCGCCTTCCTGCTGCCCTTCACGCCGAGCCACGTCGCCATCTTCCTGCAGTTCCTGGTGAGTAGCGGCGGCGGCGGCGGGCTAACGCCTGGCGGGAGGTTTACGCTTCACATCCGTACAACGTCTGTGAATGTAGCTACCGTCGCTAACAAAGGTCGGGCGAGAAAGTTTTGTTTTCCTCTGCATGTGTTTAGTTCTTTATTTATTGATTTGTGTGTATTTTGGTGTGTATTTTACCAACTTTTCACCAAAACAACTCGCCTGAATCACGTGAAATTTTCAGGGATGATTTCTCATCATCTAAGGATCAATGCATTACATTTTGGGACGTTAACGTTTCACCGTTTATGAATAAATCCCCCCCAAAAACTGTCCCATACAAAGCGGATGAAAGAGGCCCCTCATGGAGATCAAAGGAGGGAGGTGTCAGTTATCTGGAGTTATCTGGAGTTATCTGGAGTCATCTCTGGATTTATCTCTGGATTTATCTCTGGAGTTATCTGGAGTTATCTCTGGAGTTATCTGGGGTTGTCTGGAGTTATCTCTGGAGTTATCTGGAGTTATCTCTGGAGTTATCTGGGGTTGTCTGGAGTTATCTCTGGAGTTATCTGGAGTTATCTGGAGTTATCTGGAGTCATCTCTGGATTTATCTCTGGATTTATCTCTGGAGTTATCTGGAGTTATCTCTGAATTTATCAAAAACTGTCCCATACAAAGCAGATGAAAGAGGCCCCTCATGGAGATCAAAGAATGGAGATTGCCATGGAGATGCTGAGTGTGTCACACAGCAACGTCGCCAGCTGACAGGCCAGTTAGCATTGATATGAGCCATGGTGCTAGCGGCGCTAACCTTGTCCCCACAAACAAATGTGGCGTAGGCGAAGGTCTGGCACTCTACCGAGCGTAGCTCTACGTTCTTGGTTTTCTCACCTTGTGAAACTCGGTGGTTTTGCTGTGTCGGCACAGGAAAAGCGCCTCTGAAACCTCATGACCTCATGTCTCTCTCTCTCTCTCTCTCTCTCTCTCTCTCTCTCTCGCTCTCTCAGGTCCACCAGGGGCAGATTGAGGACTGTGGACACCAGACCCGGATCAGCCTCTTCCTCCAGGTGGCGCTGTGTCTGTCCAACATCACCTGCTGCCTGGACGCCCTCTGCTACTACTTCATCGCCCGCGAGGCGAGGAGCAGCAAACAGAGGAGGACGTCGCTGTCGATGAAGAGCCACAGGAGGGCGACGTCCAGCACCTCGGAGCTCTGAGGAGGAGGAGGAGGAGGAGGAGGAGGAAGAGGAGGAAGAGGAGGAGGAGGAGGAGGAAGAGTGGAAACTGAACCCACCACAGAGCTAAACATGGTCCACCAGCAGGAAACTGTGAACTCCACTGTGACCACACACACGCACACACACACACACACACACACACACACACACACACACACACACACACACCACTGCAGCTAAACAACGTCTTTCTCCTTTTTTTTTTCAGACTTAAAAAAAACCAAACCTTACATATTTATATTTTAAAAGATGCACGTCAGTTAGTTTTTGTCCGTCGCTCCTCATGTGTGAATATTCTGATATAAACGTCTGGATTTAACTCGTATTCTTAACTGTGCAATACTGTTGTAGAAAGTGTCCGTCTGTCACGGTATTTTATTTTTTTTATTGTGTACGAATGACGAAAAAAACATGAGAACAAATGTAAAGATGATCGGATCGTCTGTGGATTAAATCCGTTTTGTTTGTTTTTTTTTTATTCCGTTTGAATCGTCTTTGAAAAAATGATCATGTTGTGTTTATTTAAAAGTGAATCAACGAAGGGGGGAAATATTTAATGTCGTGCAGCATGCAGGTGTGAAATCGCACTTTTGCTTCGTCATTTTGCATAAACAGGAAGTAGCGCCTGACCAAACAGGAAGTGGAGGCCTTGAGCTCTCGTTTCTTCTTCTTTTCCTGGATTTACAACCCCGTAGGAGTTTTTGTCTTCTGAGTCGGTGATGCTGAAAGGAATTCCCCCTCTGGGGTTAATAAAATATTTCCCTCCATGGTTTTCATCTGGAGAAAACAGGCCGTCGCCATTTTGTCCACGACTACTAATCTTTTCAGCTTTATTAATTTAATTTTAAAGTTGGTTCTGAACTAGAGAGAGAGAGAGAGAGAGAGAGAGAGATGAGGAGGAGGAATCAAGAGGAATGGGGGAGTCTACAGCCGTTTATAATGCAAAACTCCATAAACACACTCTGATTAAACTTCTTTTTCACATGAAGCCATGAAAAGACTCATTTTAAGGTAAAAAAAAAAAAATCCAGCTTTAATTTACAGTAGTTTGATTTATAGTTGCTGATCAACCAAAAGTGTCGCTTTATTATAAAGTTCTGTGGTAAAAAAAAATAAATAGTGGAGCGTCTCGGAGCGCAGCGCCCCCTGCGGCCTCACACGGTATTGCACCGTGTCGTGGCTGGAGCCAGACGCGTCATCAGGTGGGGGCGGAGTTATCTGACGTAATGACGTGGCTCTCGCTCGAGTCCGTCAACGGTGGAAAAAGAACCGGTTCTCTGGGCGCGTGCTCATTTAAGAACCGGCCCTGAACTAGAACCTGGTTCTTCCTGCGGTCCAGGCGCTCCAGCAGCTGACTGACGTCAGTGATGCGTTCAGGTGCATCACGTAAACTGGAGCTCTGGACTCCGTGGCTGAGGAATCTTCCTCCTCAGACTCACGATCAGTAAAATAACCGATAAAATACTTAATCAACAGAGATAAAAGGCTTGGTGGTTATGTCTCTGTCTTTTTTGTGTCTCTGTCCCCTGCTGGATTCACAGCAGGAGCACGAGGCACAACACAGGAAGTTCCAGCACTTTGAAAGACAGATTTGTGAGAATTAATGAAAATATGATCAATTCCCGTGTTCCTGCAGTGAAATTCCTGCGGCTTATCGTCAAGTGTGGCTTATATATGTTTTGTTTTAAAATTTTGCAGATGCAGCTTGTATTAAGTGCAGAAAATACAGATTTTTTTTTGTTTTCCATTACCAGAACTAACTGATATATTGATTTTCCCGTGCGCGTCACTGAAATGACACTCCGGAGACCAAAATAACATAAAGTTTCATCATTTATTCTTAAAGCAGCAAGATTTTATTTAAATTTTCTTTACAAGGAAATAAAACTGTACAGCGAAAAAGAGGAACGAGATGAAAAGACGATCAAACATCTAAAATAGACTCGAAACGTTTGGACAGCAGAGACGAGGAGGCGAAGACGAGTCCCAGCGAAGAGGAGGAAGATCCAGACGTAGAATTTGAAAACAAAAAAAACCCAAAAAAAACCCTTTACAGTCAGTGCGAAGCCTCGCGGTTCCTCTCGTCGCTCTGCAGCTCTGCTACTCGGGACAGTTTGACCGCCGCAGCGGGAGACAAAACGGAATATTGCTTCAGAAACGGTCAGCGTTGCGGGACGACGCTCGCCGGGACGCCACGCCTTCAGTACGTGAGGTATGTTCGGGCCTCCAGGGCCTCCGAACGGGAATCCAAACCCCCCCGGGAGACGGACGCGGCTCGCCGCCGTCTCCCGCGGCGACGGTGGGACAGAGGACGGGCGTCCCGGGACGGACGAGGAGGAGGAGGACGGGGGGGAGGGACGGCGGAGAGAGACGGGGGTGTCGTCGGGCCGGAGCGTCTCCGGCGCCCCGGCGGCTTAAAGTGCAGTTCAGAACGCCGGCGGACGGAGTGGAGAGGTTTGGTTCGGCGGCGGCGCTCAGAAGCGCTCGCAGATCACCGTCTCCACCACGAAGGTGTTCTCGAAGTGACGGATCCGGTGGCACTTCTTGGCCTGGCGCCGCTCGATGCCTGAGGGAGGAAGAGGAGGAGGAGGAAGAGGAGGAAGAGTTCAGAAAACCAGGCGAGAATCACACCAAATGTTTGTTGTTTGCATTTGTTTTTAATAATAATAAATCATAATAAATCATGAATGTCATTGTTTACTGGAGCTTGATTTGCATCGTTTATTATTGTTAGTTTTCTGTTTTAGTATGTGTGTTTTTATTCTGTGTTTTTTATTAATTGCTATTCATTTTCTGTGTCATTTAGTTTATTTCTTTCATTATTTATAATTTTCTGTGTTGTCGTTTATGTTGTTTATCACATGTCATTTGTCAATTATTTTTATTTTGGTTGTTTACTGATTTTTTATTGTGTTGTGGCTTTATTTGTGTTATTTTTATTATTATCATTATTTTTAGTTTGTTGTTTACTGTTAAGCCATTTGTTTTTATTTCACCCTCAGATTGTCGATTATAAACGTAGTTTTTGTTTGTATCTTGCGTTTATTGCAGATCACAACTTAAAATAAAAGCTTTGTGTATTTTATTTGTGTTGTTCTTTTTATTGTGTATTTATTCTGTGTTTTTATTAATTGCTATTCGTTTTCTGTGACATTTAGTTTATTTTTTTCATTATTTACCGTTTTCTGTGTCGTCGTTTGTTGTTTATCACATGTCATGTTTTTACTTTGGTTGTTTATTGATTTTTTATTGTGTTATTGTGGCTTTGTGTTGTTAATTTTATTATTATTATTTATCATTATTATTGTAGCTTGATTTGCATCGTTTATTATTATTATTAGTTTTAGTTTTCTGTGACATTTACAGTTTGTTGTTTACTGTTAAGCCGTTTGTTTTTATTTTCTAGATTGTTGATTATAACTTAGTTTTTGTTTGTATCTTGCGTTTACTGCAGATCATGACTTAAAATAAAAGCTTTGTGTATTTTCGATAACAGCCTTTGATGTTACTGTTTATTGTCATTTTATTTGTGTTGTTCTTTTTATTGTGTATTTATTCTGTGTTTTTAATCATTGCTATTCGTTTATGTGACATTTAGTTTATTTCTTTCATTATTTATCGTTTTCTGTGTTGTTTCTCGTTTATCACATGTCATTTGTCAATTATTTTTATTTTGGCTGTTTACTGAAACTGAATGTTTCCTCTTTTATAACAACAGCCTTTATGCTTTTATTTGTGTTGTTAATTTTATTATTTATCTATTCTGTGTTGTAAACAATTATGTTCCGCGTGTCGTTCAGCTTCTTGTTACTTGATGGACGTTTTCAGTTTTTTTTCTCCTTTTGAGTCTTCGGTTGATTGTCTTTGGTCTTTTGTTGTTTATTAATACGAGTCGGTTGTTTGTTTTCCCGGAGTGACGGATAAACATCCCGAGTGGCTATAAATAACCGGATCGGATCTGCGGGAGATTCCCACTCGTTGAGTCCATATAAGACCGAGCTGGAAGTTCGATGCATCACATCCAGAAGAAGCGATGGAGGAACCGGCGATGAGCATCATGGCCGCCTCCGCAGTGTGTGTGTGTGTGTGTGTGTGTGGATGCCGCTGACTCACAAGGCAGCTCCTGGCTGCCCACACACACACACACACACACTGACAGGAGGCTTTTACACTATACACACTGCAACTCCAACAGGAAGTCTCCTTTTAGAGGTGTGTGTTAGCGTGTGTGTGTGTGTGTGTGTGTGTGTGTGTTCGGGTTCCCTGTGACTCAGCGGACGACAGTTTCAGATGGCGGCGGCGGCCGATCGCACACGTCACACGTCTCGACGTGTCACACGAGTCATAAACGTCCCGGTTATACAACTCAAACTTTTCGCCGGAACCGCGAACGCCGCGGCTAGCGGCGCCGCTAACCGCTAGCCGCTAGCCGCAGCCGAATCAATGAAGTGGGTCGTTCATTTGCTTCAGATTCTCGAAAGATGCCGTGAAATACCACAAAACAAAATCACAAGTTACTCCACTAATCTCACTCTTCAAAGGGACCGGATGTCAGATTGATGTAATACCACATCTGTCCACTGGGGGGGGCAGTAGTGAGTCACTCCCGTTTTAAAGTTCTAGTTTTTCCTCTTATTTTTGATTATTTTTAGATCATTTATGAGTAATAACATCACTTTATGCACCTTTTATCCAATATAATTAATATATTGATGATAAATCTCATATTTTCAGTCTCAGAGCTGAACTTAATTTTAAATAAAAAATGTAATTTCAGGATTGAAATGTGAAGAAAATAAACATTTTGGTGACTAAATTTCCCACCGTTTTTCTCACCGATTCTATTTTGTGTCGGAATCATTTTCTGGGAGTAAATTCTGTGTTTTGTTTTTTTTTTTTTTATATAATTTGGGTTAGTTTTGTACAAAGTATTTCAACTCCATTCGTTTGCATAAACAAAGTTTTTTTTTCAGAATGGCGGGTCGTTTCAGATCGGAGGCTGTCGCGGCGGCGCGGCGCGGCGCCCGGACGGCGTGGGACTTACGGTGGCGCTGGTTGCGGCGTCTCATGAGGCGGTAGGTTTCCTTGGCGTAGCAGAGGCGGTGGATGAAGGGTCCCAGCTGCCTCATGTTCCTCACCCGGCCCGTCACCACCATCTCCTCCTGCACGATGTAGGTCTGAGGCAGGTACGTCCCCCTCTGAACACACACACACACACACACATTGGATTAGCCGGCTGAAGCGGCGCGAGGAGGGCGGGGCCAAACTCTGTGGCGGCGGCGGCGGCGGCTCACCTTGACGTTGACGAGCAGCTCCCACAGGCTGCGTGGCGGCATCACCAGCGTGGTGTTGAGCTCGGTGACGTAACATTTGTCCAGGGCGATGTCGTAATACGCCGTCAGGCCCTGGAGGGAACGAGGGATTCGTTAAGATTATTATTACCGTAATTTCTAGACTATTGAGTGCATCTGAATATAAGCCACGCCCACTAAACTTCAATAAAATTAAAAAAAAAAAAAAAAAAAAAAGAAAGAAAGAAAGGTCGGAGTTACGTGATGCACCTGAACGCATCACCCGTAAAAAAATGTTCCTGAATTTATTATTATTAAAGCCGCAGATTTTAAAGCCTGGGGAAAAAAATAGCAGCTTATAATCCGGAAATTACGGTAAATTGATTTAGTATTTTTTTTTTTTGTATGAACGTCGTGTTTCTGCAAAGTTTAAACTCGTTATATTCTGCTGATTGTGGCGATAAAAAACATTAAAATAAGATTTGACTTCTATTGAATCACTATTATTATTATATAATATTATAATTTTATTTCTTTAAAAAATATGATACTATATTAAATAGTATTTTTGAATTCTATTGAATTATTGTTATTATAATATAATACCATTGCTCTTAAAATTCAAATATTAAAAAAAAATATTATTTATACATTATTATATCATACTATATTAAATAGTATCATTGAACTCTATTGATTTATTATTACATAATATAATTTCTCTTAAAATTGTATTTCTATTGAAACACTTATTATATAATTGTATTTTTCTAATTAAAATTCTAATATTTATTTTAAAATAAGATTTTATTTCTATTGAATCACTACTATCATATAATTTTATATTTTTTTAAATATTATTATATCATACTATTTTAAATAGTATCATTGAATTCTATTGAATTATTATTACATAATGTAATTTCTCTTAAAATTCAAATATTTCTTTTAAATTTTTATTTCTATTGAAACACTATTATTATCATTATATAATTTAATTTTTTTAATTAAAATTATATTTCTTTTAAAATAAGATTTTATTTCTATTGAATCACTACCATTATATAATTTCATAATTTTTTTAATATTATTATATCATACTATTTTAAATAGTATCATTGAATTCTATTGAATTATTATTACATAATATAATTTCTCTTAAAATTCAAATATTTCTTTTAAAATTGTATTTCTATTGAAACACTATTATTATCATCATTATATAATTGTATTTTTTTAATTAAAATTATATTTCTTTTAAAATAAGATTTTACTTCTATTGAATCACTACTATTATTATATTACATAATATTATATTCTAATTGTATTTCTTTAACAAATATTATTGAGATATTATTATATTATACTATATTAAATAGTATTTTTGAATTCTATTGAATTATTATCATTATAATATCAGAATTTGTCTTAATTTTAATATTTAAAAAAAAAACATTATTTATACATTATTATATCATACTATATTAAATAGTATAATTGAACTCTATTGATTTATTATTACATAATATAATTTCTCTTAAAATTGTATTTCTATTGAAACACTTATTATATAATTGTATTTTTCTAATTAAAATTATATTTCTTTTAAAATAAGATTTTATTTCTATTGAATCACTACCATTATATAATTTTATATTTTTTTAAATATTATATCATACTATTTTAAATAGTATCATTGAATTCTATTGAATTATTATTACATAATGCAATTTCTCTTAAAATTCAAATATTTCTTTTAAATTTTTATTTCTATTGAAACAGTATTATTATCATTATATAATTTATTTTTTTTAATTAAAATTATATTTCTTTTAAAATACGATTTTATTTCTATTGAAACAGTATTATTATTACATAATTGGTATTTTTTTAATTAAAATGATAACATTCCAACAGAACTCAAAGGAGGCGTCCACTGACCCGCTGGAAGTCGTGGATGATGTCTGCCGGGTCGCTGCCCCCGAAATGCGGCACGGGGACGCTGATCTGCTCGTAGTTGTCGTCGAGGAAGATTCCCACGTTCTCCTCCAGCTCCTGCCGGCCCCTCAGCGGGGCGAACACCGAGTCGTCGTAGAAGATCCGGCAGTGGAACAGGCTGTCCTCCGGGACCTGCTGGAGCGTTAGCACCTCGGTTAGCGCCTCGGTTAGCGCCACCCTTCAGGGCGGGAGGAGGGAGGAGGGAGGGAGGGGGCGTGGCCTACCTGAGGCACGAAGTAGTGGCGGTAGATTAAGATGGAGGCCAGCACCAGGCCGGACGTGAAGACCGCCAGGCCCGTGGCGAGGCAGCAGAGGCCGCTGGGAAACGGCTTCTTGGGCTGGAGGACGGGAACCAGCTGCTCCTGAACGCAGAAGAAGAAGAAGAAGAAGAAGAAGAAACGTATTAGAGACGCTCGCTTTTCACCGTATTTAAACGAGCTCATTATGCTGCGTTGATGCAAAGATCTGCAGGTTTCGTGACGCTCCGATCGGGGCCGGTGAGACGTGGGCGGGGGCGGCCCACCGTCTCTCGGTCCATCTGCAGCGTCCTCCCCATGCGTCCTACTACTTGACTGTTGCCACGGCGACGGGAGCGGGGCGAGCGGAGCCCTCCGTCAGCCCGTGACGGAGGCGTCTGGCTCTATTCTTAGACGCTTCCAGGCTCCTTATTTGTCGAAGTGGCGGCTCGCAGTCAGGACCCCCCCCCACTCCCCCACCACACATCCCCAGCCAATCAGACGCCTACGTCACCCCCACCCCGCCCCACCGTCACAGGCAGGTGACGGAGGACGTCTGCAGAGGTGACGGATGCGTCAGCCGCAGATTCTATTTGCGTTCGACTCCACAGAGAGGATCTCTGACGTAGCGAGGTTTTTTTTTTCTCTCATCCTCGTCGCCATGGCGACCTGGACCCGCTCCCTTTTCTCAGTTATCCCCTCAACTTGTTAGTCCACGTCTCCCGTCATCGACTGGAACCTCTTCAATTCATCGCCCAAAACCTTTCTAATGTTTTAACAACCTTTCTGATCTCATTTCCTCACTGGAACTTAATTATTCACTGTTTTTAAATTAGTTTTCCCATTTTTTTGTTGTTATCCTGGAATCAAAGATTTTCCACTTTCTTACAATTAAAGTCTAGAAAATATTCAGGTTGATGAAGATTCTTAGTCTAGAAAAAATATTAATAATTGAGAATAAAAGGGCTGGAGAGGAAAGCTCAGATGATTCACTCTACTGCAGTTTTTTTTTTTAAGACGCTTTAATATAAACCTGAACTTTTTAAATGAGCTGAAAATATCCCACAGAGGAGGATCAGTGTCTTTGTGAGTGTGAAGCATCACCTCGTGATGTTCTACATGTCGTACTTCACGTTCTATGTGAGAAAGAATCAAAGAACAAACTGTTCGTGTCCTGGAGGAAAACTGCTGGACGCCCCCTGCAGGACACCGGCGGTACTACACGTCTGCAGCCCACTAGTATAACTGGATCTCTAATTTTACTGAGTTTTATTTTTATTTTACGCATGTAAGATATTTCATTCTATTTCCACTTCTGCACATTATAAAAACACCTGAATTAACCAAGTGCATGTGGAATTTAAATTCGGCACTGCCAATGAAAAATGCAATAACTGTTCTCTTTTAATTTTATACATTTTCTTGCTCTCATATATACATTTTCTAGCATTTCCATATTTACTCATCATGTGGCATTTGCACAAACTGCACTTACAATTTCGTGGGTTTTTTTCTTTAACAACGACAATAAAGACTGTCCTGATTCCTCCATGTAAATACTGTTTATTGTGTTTTCCTCTTCACTTCATTCTATATTCTTATAGCAGCCACAACTTAGCCCTGAATATATTTATATATATATTATTTTGTCTGAGTGATATTTTCTCTGGAGACACGCTACAAAGAACTTATTGTATTCTATTCTTTGACTGCCTCGCCTGCTGTTTTTATTAATACAAGTGTTTTAAGGAATTCTTCTGTTCTCTATTAAAATTTTACATATTTACATTTTGGCACATGCAGTTTTTTTTCCTCTTTTAAATGTTCTACCTCTTATTCATTTCTTTATAATGTGACTGTTGCACAAACTGCATTGCATTTTTCAATTTCGTCGGTTTTACCACTGATACTATTTAAAAAAATTTTTTTTTAATGTTTTCCTTTATCAAAATACCGTCGTGACACAATAAACGAGACTAAAGTGAAGTTACGAGCGGACGCTGTTGAGATTAAACCGCTAAAGAGACGAGACTCTGCAGCTCGTGCAGGAACGAAGCGACACCCGGCGGAGGAGGAAACTCACGTGAGGCTGCGGGACGCTGAACTTGTCCTCCTCGCGCTCTTTGGTCACGGGCTGGAAGCTGATCTTCACCATGGCTGCAGCTGGAGTCTCTCTGTCTCGGAGTCTCTGTCTGTCTTTGTCTGTCTTTGTCTCTCTGAGTCTCTCTGAGTCTCTGTGCCGGCGGTCCCGCGCCGCGCGCTCTTATTGCCGCCGCGCGGGCTCGCCCCCAGTGCTCAGTGACGTCACACGCGCGTCTCCCGTGACGAACGGAGCGGCGCGTGGGTCCCCGGGCGGAAGTCGCCGCGGCGCTGTCAGAGTGCGAAATCCCATCCGGGGAAAACGTCCGCGTTCGACGCGAAACGCTGAATTTAATCAAATGTTTTACACGATTTTACATAACTATAAACCAGACTCTCATTCGCGCGCATTCTATCCGCGTTTTGTGAAGGTTTAGCCAAACCGAGGCTTTTACTTTGAAGGCAAGCGCCCGATATGGTAGTGCGTTCCGCTTTTTTTTATTTAAAGCTGGGTTTCTTCCACGTGCGCTCCAAACTATCGCCGGAAATGTTTCACACTGGCAGCTCACTACGACACAGAAGTAATGCATCTTATAATAATGTCATATTTATACCATCACAGAGGAGTGTGATGCAGTACACTGTGTACCATCTGTGTGTGTGTGTGTGTGGCCTACAGAATAAAAGACACCACTCAGTGTCACTCAGAAGTGAAGAAATACAAGAAATAGAACATCCTCCTTTATTCCCTACAGCATCAGTGAAGCGTCTTTACCGCCACGGACCTCATTCAGTCAATAAGCCATGTGTATAAATTTAATTTAATTTCATCAATTTCACCCACAAACATGTATATTTGTGTATAAACTCCTGTGGCGTTTCTATATGTAAATACTTGGTGGGGCAAGATTTAATTTCAGGTCTGGTGGCAGCACTGAATTCCAAAGTAAAAGTGGGTGCACCACCTTTTAGCTGAATTTTAAAACAACCATAGTAAAAAAAAAAAAAAATTGAACCCTGCAGATAGACGATCAAAAAATACATGTCAATTTTAAGTTTCTCAGCTAAAACAAGAATTCCCAGTTTCTTGTTCCTTCATCCTTTGATATTTTGATTATAGAAGCTAAACTACAATATTTTCACATTAGGATGCGGAGGCGCAGCATCATCGCTGCACTGCAGGGAGATGATGGGGTCAAAGGTCATTCTCAAGGGAAGTAGCGTCAGCTGGGCAATAATAATAAGTTGAACAACTCAATATTAATGTCGCGACACAACGAGAGAAGTTCTTATTAAGAACAAGATATATTTTCATAAACGTCGTCCCCATTTTTTTATTCTCTATCAAAAAGCTGCATCTTTGTTCTGGTTTTTCTTTTTTTAATTTAAAATCGTGTTTCTCACGCTGAAAATGTGACAACGTGTCAAACAGCAGCTATTGTGTGTGTGTGTGTGTGTGTGAGTGTGATCAACAGGAAATTTCTACTTTTTTTTCACTCTTTCTTTTGTTGAACATGTTCAAAAATAATATAATCCACCCACATGCATGTATTTTGTACTGTAGGAGTACTGAGAGAACACACACACACACACACACACACACTCACAGGGATTTGGACCGACGTTCTCGGTGTGAAGCAGGAGCAGTTCCGTCCCGTGGAGGAGCATCGCAGTCCAACGTGTCCTCCGATGAATCAGCCTGTCAACTTTGTTTAATGAATTCATGATCACATTCTATGAATAATGTATTTTAATTGAAATGAATTAAGAAAAAAAAAAACAAACTTGATAATGCATCCAATCCAGTTTATTAGTCATCTCAGGCACGGAGCTCACCCGAACCACTTCTAACTTCATTTAAACCAAGACTGAAGGGAGACGATGCGTTTAGAACCGCTTCTCTTTATTTCAAGAGATTTTCTGGTTATTGCCAATAATTCTATTCTACTGCACGACATATATTTACAATCAGGGGTGTCAAACGCCATGTGATTTTCTTTTTTAAAGTGTAAATATGAAAAGTGACAGAGGCTGATCTAAAAACACTCGATTGGCAAAAATGACATTGAAAACCGCCCTCGGTCAGGATTAATTAATGCACCTGTGGAGGTCACATGACGCAACACCTTTCACAATAAAGGTGCCCAATTAATGTGAAGTGATACTTTAGACACGTAAACTCAAAACAACTTCCAGATGACAAATTGTTTTAATCCTGAATAAAAATATATCCAGATACAAGGTGACTGAGGGTTTTTTTTGCAAATATAATCTGATTTCCTTTAATATGTGTTTCAGAATAAGACTGGCAAATTCTTGCAGTTACAAAAGGATCAAAAGAAGGAAAGACTTTGACATTTGTCCGTATCTGCAGTTTAACATGTGACGTTTGACTTGTTGGGCCTCCAGAGGTCAGAGGTCAGATCAGGTTGATGTGGCTCCTCAAGTGAAACCAGTTTGACCCCCCTGATTTACATGCGTGTTGTAATGTGACGTTTAAAGTAATACCGTTTTCACGCTCTAGGGCGGCAGCAGTGAGTCGCTGCGGACGAAATTCCAGTTCGTCTTCAGAATCTTGTGGAATCCGCGACTCGCCGCACCACCTGCTGGTCTAAAGCGGTATTACAGGATGGAGCCAGTTGAGGCGGGCTGGTTAAGTTTGGTCTATTTGGTAAACAGGTTGTAAAGTGGATTTCTTTTAAGCTCAGTTCTACACCCAAGGAGAAAATTCGGACCGTTTTGATTTAAAGTGTCTCCTCAGCTTGTTGCGCTTCATCGTTTAACACACAAAACTGTTCTTACATTATCAAGTCTAGAGCTATGAAAGTTAGTTTTAAAGAAAACGGGTGAATACAGACGACAATCTGCACAAGGAGCTGGTTGAAGAACTCACTTGCACCACCTGCTGGTCTGAAGCGGTATTACAGGACGGCCAACTTCAGTTTTCTGTTCCAATGTTGTTTTTACATTCAAGATTTAGACTATTAATGATAGAAAAATAAATTAATTCTAGACTCGTGACTGTTCTACACTCATTTGTTTCCACTGAAGCATCATTCACTTTGACACCCAGTGACGATCGCCCCCGGTGGGCCAACGTGGTACTACAGGTGTGATTATCTGCTGTGTTGGTGGTTTTTGATTTTTTTTTTCTCCTGAATATTATATAAAAAAACAAACAAACGAACCATTATAATTCAGCTGTTTTTGTCAGTTTTCCCACACAGATTCTTCCCGTGAAGACAAAGAACACCGGGGCTTCTCGGGAGGAGGAGGAAGTGGAGGAGGAGGAAGAGGAGGAGGAGGAGGGGGGGAAGGGTTGTTTTCTTTGCAGACAAGTGATTTTTAATTTCAGAAAAATCACAATTTTACACACCTGCCATGTCCACTGGGAGTTTAAATGCGAGGGTTTGAGAACAGAACAGGCTTCAACGTCTGTTACATGTCAAAGAGCCGCGGAACAGAAACGTGTTGGTATCGTGTCAAATACAGATATATATTTTTATATATATATACTTATATTCTTCAAAAAAAAAAAAAGAAAACAAAAAAGGAACGTTGTCACGGTGTCATAATACTTTGAAACTACAGCCACAGTTCAGAACTCATCGAAACGTTTCCCCTGCGCTAGTGTTAGTGACACGAGTGGCCTGCAGATGGCGCTCTGCTGCTTGGACTTGGTGAAACTGTGTGTGTGTGTGTGGGGCGGGGTGGGGGTGGGGGGATGGGGGGGCTCATGCTTCCCTCCACAATCTAACTCCATTAAAAGGCAGATTCAGCTTCAGGTTGTCTGCTGACTAGCTATTCAGTGCAGGACGTCACTGTTTGTTTTCGTTTCTCTCTGGATGAGCGATGGAAGAAGAAGAAGAAGAAGAAGAAGAAGTAGTAGAAGAAGAAGAAAAGTCCGATGGTTGCTCTGGCTGACGGCGTCGACGTGTTGAAGTGAGCACCCCTGGATGACTTGTTGCACACGTTTCTAAGAGCGGGAGCTTGAAGACGGCGGCGGCGGCGGCGGGCGGCGCCCCGCTAAGTGCTGTAGCTTTGTCCCTCCGGCGGCTGCGGGAGCTTCATGTTCTCTTTGGACATCATGAGGCGCCGCAGCTCCTGAAGAACAATTTTAATGCTATAAGAATTCTGCCACTTCGCTAATACCGCTATGCTACGCGAGTCCACCTGCGGGACAGAGGGAGAGAAAGAAGCCAGGCGTCACACACCCCCACCGCGCTGTGGCGCCGAATCGTGTCGCCGGCGGCGGCCGTCACTCACCGCCCCGTTGCCGTTCACGCCACTCATGTTAATTTTTGTCGCAAATCTAACCGTGGGCGCCGCCTCTGGGTACCTAGAGCCACATTCCACCTTCAGGCTGTATATCCTGTTCTCGTAGTTGGTCTGCAACAGAAGAGTGACACACACATTTGTTTTTTTTTAACTGAACTCTACAGACACACGCCACCGTTTGCTAGCGGTTCTAGCTAGCCACGCTCCGGCTGGCGAGGCATCGTTTTTAACGCCAAGATGCCGGGATCCGGGCTGCATTGGATCTGCTTCACTTGATGAAGGCTTTGAGGAAGCTAAATGCTAACCTCCAGAGTACTGTAGTGAAGCTAAATGCTAACCTCTAACCTCCAGAGTACTGTAGTGAAGCTAAATGCTAACCTCTAACCTCCAGAGTACTGTAGTGAAGCTAAATGTTAAACGCTAACCTCCAGGGTACTGTAGTGAAGGTAAATGCTAAATGCTAACCTCTAACCTCCAGAGTACTGCAGGGAAGCTAAATGCTAAACGCTAACCTCCCGAGTACTGCAGGGAATCTAAATGCTAACTTCCAGAGTACTGTAGTAAAGCTAAATGCTATACGCTAACTCCCAGAGTACTGCAGGGAAGCTAAATGCTAACCTCCAGAGTACTGTAGTGAAGGTAAATGCTAAACGCTAACCTCCAGAGTACTGCAGGGAAGCTAAAAGCTAAACGCTAACATCCAGAGTACTGTAGTGAAGGTAAATGCTAAACGCTAACATCCAGAGTACTGCAGGGAAGCTAAACGCTAACCTCCAGAGTACTGCAGGGAATCTAAATGATAACTTCCAGAGTACTGTAGTAAAGCTAAATGCTATACGCTAACTCCCAGAGTACTACAGGGAAGCTAAATGGTAACCTCCAGAGTACTGTAGTGAAGGTAAATGCTAAACGCTAACCTCTAGAGTACTGCAGGGAATCTAAATGCTAACTTCCAGAGTACTGTAGTAAAGCTAAATGCTATACACTAACTCCCAGAGTACTGCACGGAAGCTAAATGCTAACCTCCAGAGTACTGTAGTGAAGGTAAATGCTAAACGCTAACCTCCAGAGTACTGCAGGGAAGCTAAAAGCTAAACGCTAACGTCCAGAGTACTGCAGGGAAGCTAAACGCTAACCTCCAGAGTACTACAGGGAAGCTAAATGCTAACCTCCAGAGTACTGTAGTGAAGGTAAATGCTAAACGCTAACCTCCAGAGTACTGCAGGGAATCTAAATGCTAACTTCCAGAGTACTGTAGTAAAGCTAAATGCTATACACTAACTCCCAGAGTACTGCACGGAAGCTAAATGCTAACCTCCAGAGTACTGTAGTGAAGGTAAATGCTAAATGCTAACCTCCAGAGTACTGCAGGGAAGCTAAACGGATCAAAGTGCTCGCAACGTGTTTCAGGGAAAATATTTGAAATTCGACTAAAAAGTGGTAAAAAAAACAAACAACAAAAAGTCTGACGGGTCTTTGGAGGAATCAGCCGCCAGGAAGATCCTCATCATAAACACCCGTGTGTGTGTGTGTGTGTGTGTGTGTGTGTGTGAGTCGTACTCTGGCTGGTCCGATGATCATGCCCGTCCACCGTGTGAGGGTCATGTCCTCGTCGTCCTCCAGGCCCCAGCTCACCGTCCCGTCTCCGTCACCTTTCTGACCCTCTTCAAGCTCCTCCAGCAGGCGAAAGTTACGTGGGACTGTAACTGAACACACACACACACACACACACACACACACACACACACACACACACACACCACCGTCATGTGGGCGGAGTCAGACGCCGTGGGCTCGCCGTCCACCGATACTGCCGCTGGCTCTCGGTATTAATCGCCGGACAACCAGGAAGGCGGCAGCCGAGGTTTCCTCCGTCGCCTGTAGGGGGCGGTGCTGACCACCAAAACGTGAATTCTGATTGGACGGCGTCGGCCATTTTGAATTGTTTCACCTCCGTCAACATTCAGGTTGTCAAACTAAAACGACGTATTTTTTATTACTTTGACTTTCTAAACCCGAAGTTTCATAACTTTTTATGGTTCAGAAAAAAAAAGTGAAAACAAAAAGTCACCATGTTGTTTTAACAAACACATTTTTAATTGATGTTTTTAGAAGCTTTTATCCTTTTTTTAATCTTTCATATGCTCTATGTCTGTACTTTTATTATATTTCATGTATTTGTCTTGTTGCCATTTATTTGTTTTTAAGAACACTTTAGTATTAGTATTACTCACACTGTATATTTATTTCATGTACCCATGACACGCTCGCAACAGACACTATTAACATCAATCCGTTTCTTCTGAATAAATAAAGGCTAATGAAATCAAATATATAATTTTATATTTATTAATATTACAAAATGTGTGATTGTTACGTCAACGCTTCACTGTCCGGTGTTTCGGTTTCCCTGGTGCCCCTGTTAACTGGTGCCTCCAGCCACGAGCAGCAGCTAAAATAAGACAAACAGACGCTACGACACTTTGGACTTTACAGGAAATGCGGTTAAGCGACGTTCTCCAGGACGACCACAGGTTCTGGTCGGGTTTTTAACGTCTGCTGTGACGAGGGGACGCTGGAGGGAGACGGCCACTGGTTACCAGGGGAACCGGTCCATCCAAAACACCGGTGGTATCCAGGATGGTTAACGATGGAAACTCCTCCTCTCACACTTTATAAATGTCTTTTTCATACTGGGATACTTTTGTGCACGTTACACATGTTTGTGGCTCTCAATATAAATAAAATCTAACTTTTGTCCCCCAATCGAATTTTGCATTTTAAAAAAAAATTAATTTTGTGGTTGTTTTATTGAGTTCAATATTTCAAAATGAGTAAATAACTGTCCTGCTGCTCTTCCTCACAGACGAAGGACAGACGGGAGGCCAAAATAACCGACCACTCCTCCTCCTCCTGCTATAAATAAGTTCTCTGTAGATCTCGGTACATTTCTGACCTCCTGTCGTGACGTTTTACTCTCATCCGGGTATTTTACTTTTGTTTTGGAGTAGAATTATCAAAACAATATTGTACATAATTAAGGGTTTATATTGACCACAGGTTAATCTACACACAACAAAATAAAGTTTTTCATACATCTAACATGGGATTCTTGAAGAGTTATGGATTTCTTTATACATTTCTTTCCACTTTACATTTACTGTTTTGTCTGGAGATTTCCTGCTTTTATTTTGTAATCTAAACTTCACCAATGTTTGATCCACTGTTTGATTTTACTATTCGAGTTATATTCTATTTAATGTTTAGCCCCGTAATGTTGCGGTGCTCTCTGATGGGATTCTTTTCTCCAGTTTTGAGTTTTAAGTTCGAGGTCTCGGAGCCACGCTTCCTGCCGCCGGGGCGCCGTCTATTCCCTGGACCGGGAGCAGCAGCGGTGTTTTCTGCTCCGCCCTCAAAACAGCGGCTCCGCACCCCCAGAACCCCCGCTCCCACTGCAGCCCTGGCCGCAGCAGCTGGGAAATTGTCATAAAAGTTCAAAAAATAAAACGACCCCAGCCTCCAGATCCGTATTTATATTCATGACGGAGGGCAGGAGCCACCGGAGAGGCTGCAGTCCGCCGCACTGTGCCCGGGCTTTGGTTCCACTTCAGCGGGCGCGACTGTGAGCACAGAGCCGGCTCGCGGGGCGCAGAGGCCGGGCCTCCACGCCGCAGCGGGCGGCCCTCGGAGCACGGAGCCCCGGCTGCTGCCGGCCCGGTGTCAAGTGACCCGCATCCCGGGACATTCCAGCCCGCCCCGTTAGCCCCGTTAGCTCTGCCCGTTCCTGCGGTTGTTTACGTTCCTGACGTGAACGCCGACGCGGGCACTTTCCAGAGGTGTCTGCCCCCCCCTCACCACCACCACCCCCCCCGCCGCGGAGGTTCCCCGTCCACTCACACCGACTCGCCGCTCACAGTTCAATACCGACAACGTTCACCTGGTCTCGGCTGAACTTCCACCCCTGCGCGCCCCGCTTCGGAGCCGCTAACGCCCCAGGACGTAGACGGGTCCGCGGCGGATCGTGGCGTGCACCGAGAGATGGACGCGTCGCCGGGGAGGGAGAGCAGCTGGCCGGGCGGACGTGGCGCGGCGCGGCGGGGCGGAATGAGAGCGCCCGACCCGCCGGGACGCGTTTTAAGAGTGAAAGCTGACTAACCTGAGAGGCTCGCCATCTTCTCCTGTCCAGAAGCGCAACGGCGTGTGACGTCACGGGGTTTTACGTGCCGCGTCATCGACGTCAAAACAGTCACGTAGACTGCTTGAAATATAGAGCTACAGACGTAGATATAGACATATGGAGGCAGAAACGGACATACGCAGGAGGATATATTAGTATTTAAGTAAAATACATAGAAATATAGTAGAAACGCATAGATAAAGAAACACAAATACACACATGGTATGTTTCTTCATCTGTGTTAAGTCTGTTCTTTTCGAATCCAACTTTATAATTTAGATCGTTTTGTTATTTAACATGATTATCAATGACATGTCAAAGGGAAATGAAGTATATCTTTTATATGCTGAAATATCAGTTTAAGTAACCAGTACTTAAAGAAAATGCACATCTGAAATATATCTTAGGGATTTTAAACTAAAGGATACTTTAATCACTGAGCAGTGATTCTGCTGAATGTAGTTATTAGGTTAATAAGGAATGACAGTTAACGCACTAAGGCCAAATTTCACTTTTCATTAATCGTATGACAAACCCGGTAATGTTTAACCTTTTTTTTTTTTACATATTTATAATACTGTAGCTGCAAAGTAAATTCTGCGAGGCTGGTTTTAACACATTAGTTCTCCAGATCTCGTCAACTTGAATGTGATTTGAGTTAAACCAGAGCTCATTGAAGAGACCGAGTTCAGAAACTGGGCTGAAAAACACCAAGTTGTTCAAACAGTTTTAAGGGTTTTAGCATCCAAATGTTCCACATTGTGGTGAGAAAACTGAAAAGTGTCTTCTAGTATATAAGAATGATTCACGTTTTGCATCTTATTGACAAACAGAAGGAAACAAACTTTTAGTAAGCAGCTTTTTATTCTTTTAATCTACAAAATCTTGCAGGAAACAATAAATCATTACTACCATCACAAAGAGGAAAACAAAGAAACTGGGGCAATAATGTACATGTTTGACTTAGTTTGCATCTTTACTGGTTCTTGACAGGAGAATATTTTTTATTTTTCAATCTGCATCAAGTCATTTTCTTCCGTCTGAAGGATTCAAAGCCTGAAAACTTCAAACAGAAACATTCCTGACGGAGGCGGCAGGGCGGAGAGGCTGTACAGAGGCGGAGGAGAGGTTCAGGCCAGCAGGCGGACCGTTTTCCCCGTCACCGTCAGGAAGTCTTCGTCAGCGAGCGCCCGCAGCGCCTCGTCGAACAGCTCCTTGGTGATCGCCTGAAAGCCCAGAACACCGAGTCACAAACATGGATGGACAAAAACAACGAGTCGCCCCCGGAGGAGGAAAAATGCAGAGTCATCCCCGGTGGATGAAAAGCGGCGAGTTGCCCCCAGCAGACAAAAAAGCGCCGACTCATGCCCTGGGGCGGCCAAAAAAGCGCCGACTCATGCCCTGGGGTAGACAAAAAGCGTTGACTCATGCACTGGGGCGGACAAAAAGCGCAGACTCATGCACTGGGGCGGACAAAAAGCGCAGACTCATGCACTGGGGCGGACAAAAAGCGCAGACTCATGCCCTGGGGCAGACGAAAAGCGCAGACTCATGCCCTGGGGCAGACGAAAAGCGCAGACTCATGCCCTGGGGCAGACGAAAAGCGCAGACTCATGCCCTGGGGCAGACGAAAAGCGCAGACTCATGCCCTGAGGCGGACAAAAAGCGCAGACTCGCCCTCCCGGCAGACGAAAAGCACTGACTCATGCACTGGGGCGGACAAAAAGCGCAGACTCATGCACTGGGGCGGACAAAAAGCGCAGACTCATGCCCTGGGGCAGACGAAAAGCGCAGACTCATGCCCTGGGGCAGATGAAAAGCGCAGACTCATGCCCTGAGGCGGACAAAAAGCGCAGACTCGCCCTCCCGGCAGACGAAAAGCACTGACTCATGCACTGGGGCGGACAAAAAGCGCAGACTCATGCACTGGGGCGGACAAAAAGCGCAGACTCATGCACTGGGGCGGACAAAAAGCGCAGACTCATGCACTGCGCGGACAAAAAGCGCCGAGTCGCCCACCCGGCAGGCGAAAAGCGCCGAGTCGCCCACCCGGCAGGCGAAAATCGCCGAGTCGCCCACCCGGCAGACGAAAAGTGCCGAGTCGCCCACCCAGCAGACGAAAAGCGCCGAGTCGCCCACCCAGCAGACGAAAAGTGCCGAGTCGCCCACCCGGCAGACGAAAAGTGCAGAGTCACCCCCAAGTTTCTGGCGATATATTTTTGTGCACATTCGTCTTATCAGGATTGTTTACTTCTTGTTGGAGGTCGTCGTTTACTTGTTACTCAGGTAAACATCTAACAAACACCCGAATCACAGACCGGTCTGGGAGCGTTTCCTTCCACGCACAGCGAGACGGAGAGGCGGCGGCGGCGGCGGTAGGAAAGTGGGCGGAGACTCACGGTTTCAGACTGGCCCCGCAGGTCGTCCAGCAGCTGCTGGTACTTGACGGCCGGCGTCTTCCCTTTGGCCTGGATCAGCTTCTTCAGCGCCTGAGCCGCTTCCTCCCTGCGCTTCCGAGCCGTGAGGCTCATTCCTGCCGTCAGAGGGGGGCGGAGTCACACCACGACCTCTCTCTCCCCCTCCCCCCTCCCCTTCCCCCCCAGCCACAGTGAGAGCGCCCCCTACCTGTGGTGAGGATGGAGATGTCCACGAAGCCGGTCCGCGGGTCGGTGGCCGACTGCTTGAGGGCCTCCCGGTGCAGACGCTTGGCCTCCTCCACGTCGATGGTCTCCACCTTCTCGGAGAAGCGCACCTTGGCGTGCGCCTCGGCCAGCCGGATCAGGGCCTCCAGCTGGCGGGGGTACGCCGACACCATCCCCCGCCCGCTGCCCATCTTCCTCATGTCCACGTAGGCCTGGCGGAGCGCAACAACGCCTCGGGTGTTAACACGCCGGCGCCGTGAGAACGGACCTAGCAGTGTGCGTGTGTGTGTGTGTGTGTGTGTGTGTGCGCACCTCGATGAGCGCCTGGCTCGCCTCCTCGCTCAGTCGCGGCCTGACGTAGGAGCGGGCGTAGGCGATGTAGTCCTTCAGCACGGCCATGTCCAGGAACTCCTCCTCCATCTGCTCCTCGCTCTGGTAGTACAGCGCCACCAGGTGGTGGGCAAGGCGCCGGTCGTACGCCTCGTCCTGGGGGTCCAGCATGAGGAAGATCAGGTCGAACCTGATTGGGTGGGGGGAAAGGGGGCGGGGTTTATTGTTGAGTAACAGGAAAGGTGGCAAAGTTCTGTCTGCGATTATTATTATTGATGATGATGATGATGATGATGATGATGATGACCTGGACAGCAGCGTGTGCGGCAGCTGGATGTTCTCGATGGTCGTCTTCTTGGGGTTCCACTGAGACTCGACGGGGTTGGCGGCGGCCAACACCGCCGTGCGAGCGTTGAGCTGACAGATGATTCCCGCCTGGGAGAAAAAAAAAAAAAAAAAAAAAAAAAAAAAAAGGATTTCAACCTTGAGAACTTCACTTCCGTCTCATTTCTACTCCACGTCGTCTCAGCTGCGTTTTTTAAATTCTTTTAAATTGTGTCTGATGACGTCGTGGTTCAAACGGGGGCGTGGCCGCACCCTGCAGCCAATAGAATGGCTCCATTCCTAAGCCCCGCCCCCTCTGGGTGATACTTGATCCTCTCATAGCTTCACACATTTAATAGTTTGATCATTTATGTAGAAGTTCCATCGTTTAATGAAATTATTTTTTTTACCCCCGAACATTTGAGGACAGTTTTAATGAGAACAGTTTTAATCTCATAAAATCTCATCCTTATTTTTTTGCACTTTATATTCATGTGTCCTCGTCTTATTTGTTTTGACGCACAAATGTAATTTCATTATATCAACACATGACAAATAAAGCAGTGTATCAATGGATAAACGTCACAAACTTCCACAAGTCAAAGTGTTTTTCTAAATTATTCAGTATCTGAAATTCAATTTTTTCCGATTGAAGCTTAAATTAGATAAATAGATAATTACTTTATTCATCCCCGAAGGGAAATTGTCTTGTTGCAGCAATCTGGCACATAGGAATATTATAAAATACAATAGAATAGTAATAAAAAATAAAAATATCTGGGTATAAGACAAAGTAAAACACAGAACGGAACATGGACACTTAGAAATAAGCAGGAGATAAAAGCAAGATAAATAAATAGTAAGGTGCAGTGGCAGAGCCATTAGAAGTAGGCATTTTATAATAATAACAATAATACAGATAATAACAGTGTGAAACAGTGTATAATACTCGTGTATAGTACTACTAATAATGGTAGCAGTAATATAGCAACAACAATATATATATATCATGTCATTGAGTGGAAAACTGGAATAATTTCAACATAATTCAACATTAAACTTCCATATCAATGTTTTAAAAACAAACAAAATTCCTAAAAAAAAAAATGTTTTTACTGTAAATAGTAATATATGTGACATTTTTTCCACCATATAATAATAACTTGCAGCGTTTTTACTCCAACTGAATTTCCAGCCGCGCCCAGCGGGGGGCGGCGTTGCGCGGCCGTTACCTTGGCGATGGAGAGCGTCTGCTGCTCCATGACCTCGTGCAGCACGGAGCGCGTGCCGTCGCTCATCTTGTCGAACTCGTCGATGCAGCAGATGCCGTTGTCGCTGAGCACCAGCGCCCCCGTCTGCAGCACCAGCTGCCGCGTCTCCGGGTCCTTGGTGACGTAGGCGGTGAGCCCCACGGCGCTGGAGCCCTTGCCCGACGTGTACTGGCCGCGCGGCACCAGGTGGAAGACGTACTGCAGCAGCTGAGACTTGCTGGTTCCCGGGTCGCCGCACAGCAGGATGTTCACCTCGGCACGGAAGTTTCCCCGACCCGTCTGGCTGAAGTCCTTACGGGTCCCCCCGAACAACTGCAGCAGGATTCCCTGGAGGGGGGGGGAGGGGGGGAGGGAGGGAGGGAGAGGGTGGGAGGGAGTGAGAGAGAGAAAAGGAGAAAGAGGAAGGGAGGGGGGATGAAAGAGAGAGAGGGAGAAAGAGAAAGGGGAAGGGAGGAAGAGAGAGAAAGGGGAAGGAGAGAGAAAGGGGAGGATGAAAGAGAAAGGGAGAGAAAGGGGGGAGGGGGAAAGAGGGAGGGAGGGAGAGAAAAAAGGAGAGGGAGGGAGAGACAATTGTAGGGAGGGAGTGAGAGAAAAAAAGGAGAGGAAGAGAAAGAGGGAGGGAGGGAGGGAGAGAGAGAAGGGGGGATGAAAGAGAAAAGGGGAGAGAGGGAGAGGGAGAAAGAGGGAAGGATGAAAGAGAGCGAAAGAGAAAGGGAGAAAGAAAGAGGGAGGGAGAGAGAGAAAAAGAGGGAGATTGAGAGAAAAAGGGAAGGGAGAGCAAGAGGGGAGGATGAAAGAGAGAAAGAGGGAGGGAGGGAGAGAGAGAAAAAAAGGGGGAGAGAGGGGAGAGAGAAAGACAGACAGAAAGAGAGGAAGAGGGAAGAGAGGACAGAGATGGCGAGAAAGGGGAGCGAGGGAGAGAGAAAGAAGGGGAGGATGAAAGTGAGAAAGAGGGAGGGAGGGAGAGAGAGAAAAAGAGGGAGATTGAGAGAAAAAGAAAAGGGAAGGGAGAGCAAGAGGGGAGGATGAAAGAGAGAAAGAGGGAGGGAGGGAGAGAGAGAAAAAGAGGGAGATTGAGAGAAAAAGAAAAGGGAAGGGAGAGCAAGAGGGGAGGATGAAAGAGAGAAAGAGGGAGGGAGGGAGAGAGAGAAAAAGAGGGAGAAAGAGAAAAGGGAGGGAGGGAGAGAGAGAAAGGGGAGGGAGGAAGAGAGAGAAAGGGGAGGGAGGAAGAGAGAGAAAAGGGAGGGAGGGAGAGAGAAAAAGAGAGAAAGAGAAAGGGGAAGGGAGGAAGAGAGAGAAAGGGGGAGGATGAAGAGAAAAAGAGAGGGAGGGAGGGAGAGAGAAAAAGGGGGAGAGAGGGGAGAGAGAAAGACAGACAGAAAGAGAGGAAGAGGGAAGAGAGGACAGAGATGGCGAGAAAGGGGAGCGAGGGAGAGAGAAAGAAGGGGAGGATGAAAGTGAGAAAGAAAAGGAGAGGGAGGGAGGGAGAGACAAAGAGGGAGAAAGAGAAAGGGGAGGGAGGGAGAGAGAGAAAGGGGAGAGCGTGAGAGAAACAGACAAAGAGAAAGAGGGATGAGAGAGGGTCAGAGTTGGAGGGAAAAATAAAGGGGGATGAGAGAGAGACAGAAGCAGAGAGGGGGTCGAGAGTGAAAGAGAGGAAGCGAGGGATGAGAGAACGAGACATGAAAGTTTAAAAATCAGAGCTCCATCCAGTTTGTCGTTATTGAAAACAGTAATTAATTAGACATTACTCCTCCGAGGAAGTAATCAGTTACTTTACCGACCGTAGCGATTACAAAAGTAATTAGTTACTTTTCAAGCCTGGCGACGCCGCGAAGCATCAAACATTCCTACAGATTGTCTCCTAAAACGTCGTCTTTTAATTTACATTTTACTCTCGCTAGATGTAAATAAACTAGATCAGTGACATAAATCAAAGCCCCCCCACCGTCCCCCCCCCTCCCCCCGCCCTCACCTTCTTGATGTCCTCGTGCTCGTAGATGCTCGGCGCCAGCGCGGCGGCGAGCCGCTCGTAGACGTCCGGCTTGGCCGCCAGCTCCTTGAGGCGCTGGACGCGGTCCTCGGTGAAAAGCTTCTGCTCGGCGTCCTCGTCCAGCCCGTGGAGACGCTTCTCGTCCGTCTTGCGGAAGTGGATGGCGTCGATGTGCGTCTTGTAGACGGCCTTCACGCTGCTCTGACGAGGGTTGACGCGCATCGGGACGGCCCGGTAGATCCCTGCACACATCACAAATATATACATATATATAGAAGAAATTATAGATGTTTCATTCTTTTTTCCCCAACTCTTATCGCAGCGGCAGATATTAAATCATATTAAGGAATAAAGTTTCACTTTCGACTGATTGAGAAAGTTAAAGTCATTCGCTTTACTTTGAAAAGCTGAATGTTACGACTGGGGAGGGAAGGAGGGAAGGGAGGAAGGAAAGAAGGAAGGAAACAAGGGAAAGAAAGAAGGAAGAAAATAAGGGAAGGAAAGAGGGAAGGAAAGGAGGAAGAGAGGAAGGAAGGGAGGGAAGGAAAGAAGGGAAAGAAAGAAGGAAGAAAATAAGAGAAGGAAAGGGAGAGGAAGGAAAGAAAGAAGGGAAAGAAAGGAGGAAGAAAATAAGGGGAGGGAAGGAAGGAAAGGAGGGAGAGGAAGGAAAGGAGGGAAGGAAGGAAAGAAGGGAAAGAAAGAAGGAAGAAAATAAGGGAAGGAAAGAGGGAAGGAAAGGAGGAAGAGAGGAAGGAAGGGAGGGAAGGAAAGAAGGGAAAGAAAGAAGGAAGAAAATAAGAGAAGGAAAGAAGGAAGAGAGGAAGGAAGGGAGGAAGGAGACGAGGGAAGGAAAGAAGGAAGAAAATAAGGGAAGGAAAGAAGGAAGAGAGGAAGGAAGGGAGGAAGGAGACGAGGGAAGGAAAGAAGGAAGTAAAGGAGGGAGGAAGGAGAGGGGGGAAGGAAAGAAGGGAAAGAAAGAAGGAAGAAAAGGGAAGGAAAGAAGGAAAGAAGGAAAGGAGGGAAGGAAGGGAGGAAGGAAAGAAGGAAGAGAGGAAGGAAGGAAGGGAAACAAGGAAGGGAAGGAAAGAAAGAAGGAAGGAAAGAAGGGAAGGAAAGAAAGAAGGAAGGAAAGAAGGGAAGGAAAGAAGGAAGGGAGGAAGGAAAGGAAAGAAGGGAAAGAAAGAAGGAAAATATTTTGGATGTTTGAATCCAAATCTTAAGAATTTCTATTTTTTTTTTTTTTTTTTTTAAACATTCAATTTTGTCCTTCAACTTTTAAAGTTCCTTCTGATTTACTGTGAAGGGTCGCGCCGGGACTTCCTGTCCGTGGCCTCACCGGTGATGTTGACCCGGTCCCCCGGCTGCACCTTGTCCACCAGGTCGTTGTGGGCGTAGACCACGGTGGTGTGGGGCGTCTGTCCGGCCGGCATGTCCTCCGGAGACTCCTGCACCTTGATCTGGGAGACGAGGAAGACGAGTAGGACCATGAAGATGAAGAAGACGAAGAAGACGAAGAAGACGACCCCCCCCTCCCCCCTCCCCCACGCCGCCACTCACCATCTGCTTGTCGGAGAACAGGGAGCGGTTGTGGACGAGCGCCATGCTGTGCGCGGTGTTGCAGTGGCGGCAGGCGGCCGGCTCGGCCACGCGGCCGCGGTCGACCTCTGACCTCCAGCTGAAGCTGCAGACGTGACACTGGAAGAATCCTTCCTGCATCTCGGGGATCAGCTGAGACGTCCTGATCACCATCCCACTGAGGGTGATCAGCTGGTCGATGTCTGGGGGGGGGGGGGGAAGAGGAGGAGGAGGAGGAAGAAGAGGAGGGGGAAATCCCGTCATACACCTGTTCGTCACCTTGCTCGCCCCGCCCCTCCCTCACCCCTCCACCTTGCTCGCCCCTCCACCTTGCTCGCCCTCGCCCCTCCCTCGCCCCTCCACCTTGCTCGCCCCGCCCCTCCCCTCCCCTCCCTCGCCCCTCCACCTTGGTCGCCCTCGCCCCTCAAGCTTGGTCGCCCCTCCACCTTGCTCGCCCCTCCACCTTGCTCGCCCCTCCACTTTGCTCGCCCTCACCCCTCCCCTCCCTCGCCCCTCAACCTTGCTCGCCCTCGCCCCGCCCCTCCCCTCCACCTTTCTCGCGCTCGCCCCACCCCTCCCCCTTGCTCGCCCCACCCCTCCCCTCCCCCTCCTCACCCTCGGGGTTCAGACTCCTCATGCTCCGGGTCTTCTGGGTGTTGTAGGGCCTCACTTGGATCTGATACTCCAGGAAGGAGTCGGGGAAACGTTCTGAGAAGAGGTCGTTCACCGCCATGTCGAAGGTCGGGATCACTTCCTGTATCACAGTTTGTTTGTTTGTTTGTTTTAAATGCAGACTCCCTTATATAAACAAAGTGTGTATAAACAAAGTGTGTATGTAAACAAAGTGTGTATGTAAACAAAGTGTGTGTAAACAAAGTGTGTGTATAAACAGTGTGTGTATAAACAAAGTGTGAGTATAAACAAAGTGTGAGTATAAACAAAGTGTGAGTATAAACAAAGTGTGAGTATAAACAAAGTGTGAGTATAAACAAAGTGTGAGTATAAACAAAGTGTGTATATAAACAAAGTGTGTATATAAACAAAGTGTGTATATAAACAAAGTGTGTATATAAACAAAGTGCGTATATAAACAAAGTGCGTATATAAACAAAGTGCGTATATAAACAAAGTGCGTATATAAACAAAGTGTGTATATAAACAAAGTGTGTGTAAACAAAGTGTGTGTAAACAAAGTGTGTGTAAACAAAGTGTGTGTATATAAACAAAGTGTGTATATAAACAAAGTGTGTATATAAACAAAGTGTGTATATAAACAAAGTGTGTATATAAACAAAGTGTGTATATAAACAAAGTGAGTATATAAACAAAGTGCGTGTAAACGAAGTGCGTATAAACGAAGTGCGTATATAAACGAAGTGCGTATATAAACAAAGTGCGTATATAAACAAAGTGTGTATATAAACAAAGTGTGTATATAAACAAAGTGTGTATATAAACAAAGTGCGTATATAAACAAAGTGCGTATATAAACAAAGTGCGTATATAAACAAAGTGCGTATATAAACAAAGTGCGTATATAAACAAAGTGTGTGTAACCAAAGTGTGTGTAAACAAAGTGTGTGTAAACAAAGTGTATATAAACAAAGTGTGTATATAAACAAAGTGTGTATAAACAAAGTGTATATAAACAAAGTGTATATAAACAAAGTGTATATAAACAAAGTGTGTGTAAACAAAGTGTGTGTAAACAAAGTGTGTATAAACAAAGTGTATATAAACAAAGTGTATATAAACAAAGTGTATATAAACAAAGTGTGTGTAAACAAAGTGTGTGTAAACAAAGTGTGTGTAAACAAAGTGTGTGTAAACAAAGTGTATATAAACAAAGTGTATATAAACAAAGTGTGTGTAAACAAAGTGTGTGTAAACAAAGTGTGTGTAAACAAAGTGTGTGTAAACAAAGTGTATATAAACAAAGTGTATATAAACAAAGTGTATATAAACAAAGTGTGTGTAAACAAAGTGTATATAAACAAAGTGTATATAAACAAAGTGTATATAAACAAAGTGTATATAAACAAAGTGTATATAAACAAAGAGTATATAAACAAAGTGTGTGTAAACAAAGTGTGTGTAAACAAAGTGTGTGTAAACAAAGTGTGTGTAAACAAAGAGTTCACCTGAGGATAACAGACCAGTTGTCTGTACAGTTCGGCATCGAAGGCCTGAATGTGACCACAGTTCACGTTTAACACCGGATCTCCAACCACACTGATCTGAAACACACACACACACATTAGAACAGTCGTTCCTCCTCTCCTCTTCCTCTTCCTCCTCCTCCTCTTCCTCCTCACCTCCTCCAGTTTCTGCATGTACAGCGGCTCGTTCAGGTCCAGGCCGGCGTTCTCGTCCTCCGTGGAGTTTTGATCCACGAATCTCTGGAGGAACCTCTGAAACACAACGATCGGCGTGAGACTGAGAGAGAGAGAGAGACGGAGAGAGAGGAGAGAGGAGAGAGACGGAGAGAGAGAGAGACGGAGAGAGAGAGAGAGAGAGACGGAGAGAGAGAGAGAGAGAGACGGAGAGAGAGAGAGAGAGAGACGGAGAGAGAGAGAGGAGAGAGACGGAGAGAGAGATAGAGAGAGATAGGAGAGAGAGAGAGAGAGAGGAGAGACAGAGAGAGAGAGAGAGAGAGAGAGACGGCGAGAGAGTGCGAATGTGAGACGGAGAGAGAGAGAGAGACGGAGAGAGAGAGAGGAGAGACGGAGAGAGAGAGAGACGGAGAGAGGGAGAGAGAGACGGAGAGAGAGAGAGAGACGGAGAGAGGGAGAGAGAGACGGAGAGAGAGGAGAGACGGAGAGAGAGGAGAGACGGAGAGAGAGGAGAGACGGAGAGAGAGACGGCGAGAGAGAGTGCGAATGTGAGACGGCGAGAGAGACACGGAGAGGAGAGACGGCGAGAGCGAGAGAGAGGAGAGACGGCGAGAGAGAGAGAGAGACGGAGAGACACGGAGAGAGAGAGACACGGAGAGAGAGAGACACGGAGAGAGAGAGACACGGAGAGAGAGAGAGAGAGAGAGACGGAGAGAGAGAGAGAGACAGAGACACGGAGAGAGAGAGACACGGAGAGAGAGAGACACGGAGAGAGAGAGAGAGAGAGACGGAGAGAGAGAGACAGACGGCGAGAGAGAGACACGGAGAGAGAGAGACACGGAGAGAGAGAGAGACGGCGAGAGAGAGACAGAGAGACAGAGAGACGGCGAGAGAGAGACAGAGAGACGGCGAGAGAGAGACAGAGAGACGGCGAGAGAGAGACAGAGAGAGAGAGAGACGTCACCTTCCCTTCATCCGTACCTGGAACTTCTCTTTGCACGTCGCCACGTTCACGTCCGTCCCCCAGATGACGAGTCGTTGTCCGGCGGGCGCCTCACCGGCGGCGGCGGCGTCTGCGTTCGCCTGAGAGACGAGAGGAGAAAGAGGATGGGGAGGAGGAAGAGGAGTCAGCGTGGTGCGTTCAGGTACAAACAGGAAAGGCGGATTTGTTTCCTGACAATCAGGTAAAAATAACAAACAATAAATAAAAACAAGGCGCTCACCGCGTCGGCCTGCAGGTCCACCTGCGGCGCCTTCCTGACGGAGCCCAGGTCGGGCCGCTGCCGCGCCGGCGTCCCCCGCACGCCGCTGCGTGGCGTCCCCTCCATCCGGGAGCTGGGCGTGCCGTAGACCAGCGGCGAGCTCATGTCCACGTCGTGAGGCAGCGCTGAGGAGGTCAAAGGTCGTCAGGACCGTCGCCGTGAACGCACGCGACGTCACGGGGCGGCGGGCGTCTCTCTCTCTCTCGTACCTGACGGGCGCGGCGAGGACATCAGAGACGTGTCCTGCGGCGCCGGCGGACTCAGCATGTCGGTGGGCGGGGAGGTCGGCATCGGCATCAAGTCCCCGGTGGACGAGTCCTGACCTCTGCGGCGCTGAGACAAAGGGGAGGCCACGCCCTCGCCGCCGCCGCCGGCTGACGAGTCACAGGGACGAGTTTAGATTTGATCCAAAACTTTGGTTCATCCCAGAAACTCCCAACCTTGAAACTCCGGGAATCGTTTCTCACGATTTATTGAGATCTGATCGTTTTTGTCAACTTTCGTTTGAATCAGAGTTTGACTTCGGGACAAATCCTGCTGATATTCTTTACTAATTTAAAATAGTTTGACAAGTTTAAACTAGTCTCTTCTTCCACACACTCATTTCTAGACTTCTTGTATTGATCAAGGTCTGTTTTTTTTAATTTCTTCTACTCCTGGAGGAATTTAAATGTAGATTCTATTAAAAATCCAGATGTTTTCAGCTCCATAGATCTTCAATGCAACGTATTTTTTTAGTCTGACCAGGCGAAACTGTTTGACAGACTTGTTAGTCTGACTCAGGACGGCAAACTGGGGTTAAAACAAACAAGATTGCAAATTATTTCGCGAAACAAGATGTAAACTCACGAGTCGACGGGTTGCTGCTCCGTCCACGTTTGCGGCCTCCGGGCGAAGAAGTTGGAGACGACATAGTTGCTCAGATATCTGAGAGGAAGAGACGACGACGGCGGGGGATTACTTTTTGAAACAGCAGGAAAAAGGTGCTTCTTTGCATGTTTTGGTGACATCTTGAGTGGAGACAGCGGCCCGACTCAATACACCACCCGCTGGTACAAAAGCGGTACTGCAGGACTAAACAGGCTGATGACAAGATTTGATAAACAAATCAGCAAAACATTAAAAAAAAAGCGACAGATAGGTTGGTTTTAGTGCGCAGTAAACAATCTACAAACTATTAATAACAATCACGAAATCATTGAGGCGCAAAGAGTGGAGAAAAAAAGGCCCAAAAACTTAGTGATTATTTTTGGGGGAAAAAAGTTGTATTATCCACAGAGGAGTAAACTCGGACAGAAAAGTCAGGATAACATGCGTTTCTAGTGTGTTTGTGTAAATTCCATGTTGTTTTCAGACGTTATGGTGACACGCGGCTGCACGAGACAATAAGACGTCGCACAGCTGAACGATTTAAACCTAATTTCACCGTAAAATCTCAACATTTCCGCGCCGACGCGGTTCCTGCGGATCCTCGTGAAGCCGCCAGACGAGCTGCGGGAAGGGAAAGGTGCGGAAAAGCGGCGGTTCGAGGAGGAATTCATCCGTAAATCGTGTTTTTTCCTTACCTCCGCTGCTGTCGGCACGTCCTGACGCTGGTGGAGATGTGGCGCGAAACTGAGCGTGACGTAGTTTTCGCGGGGAACTTCGAACCAATCACACACCGCGATGGTGTTTCCTGAAACTGGGGTGGGAGGCACGTCACTTTGCATCAAGAACGTTTTTATTTGAACACACAATTGATTACCGACATGAAATGATATTGAATTAATGAAGAATAAAACATAAATATTTAACAGTTTGGAACCGGAAACACGATCAGCAGCCGCGCTGTTTTGTTTCTATAATTAAAAACACTCCCGCCCACTTGGTTCGGTCCACCACGCCGCCGACTTGTGTGGTGCTTTCAGGAAGTCGGGAAATCGAACAGCCGTAATTTAAAGAGTCGTTTCGGGTAAATATATAATGAATGAAACGGCAACGGGTTTTAAAATTGGTCTGATAACTCAACACGCACATGAAGTGGAGCTTTATTATCAAGATTATCAGAGAATAAAAGTTTTTTCTATCGACATATAAACAATATCGTGTTTTATTTAAAAAAAAAAAAGTTTCCCAGTCAGTCTTGAATGCATCATAATTTGACAATACAAAATACGGAAATCATTATTATAACTTATTATCACAGATACAAAAAAAACTGATGGATGCAAACCATGCAAAACCTTAAAAGTATATTAAATGTCAAATAATTCTCACATTATGAAAGTTCAAAAACAACTACTGTATTTATAATAATAAAAAATAAAAACAATACATATAATGCAAAATAATCTTTCGAATGCTCGTGTGTGTGTCTGTAAATATTTTATTATTATTGGTATTGTTGACATTGTCATATCGGTGTGATAAAACATTTCATGGCACGTTACACCGTGTATAATCATTTTTGTGACAAACAAAGGCAGTAAACGCCCAAATCAGTGTGTGGATAAGAAAGCAACCCATCAAAGTTAACCTTTAAGACACAAACTGGGAGAAGAATATTCTCTGTTAATATCTAAAATAATTAATGAACCTCACTGCTCGACAGTCCAGCTATAAAGTTAATGTTTTACCGGAGAAGCAGCCTCCTCTGTGATTCATAAAATCATCCTGCAGTTGCGCCATCTGCCCACCAGGTGTCACTGTTTCATTAACCAAAAAGAAAAAGAAAAAAAAGCAGCAGTGGAGCGGAAAAGTACTGAAAAAGTCCTGAGAGGAAGTCATGGGAACATTTCCGAGAAATGTCTTTTTCAGGAGGAATTTAAGGACACAAAGAACCGGAAACGGAAGAATTTATGACTTTCGATTTATTGTCACACATCCTGAAGTGATCAGTGACTCACAGTCACACTTAATGTGCAGCCAACACTTTAAACTTCCAATGACTCCTGAATGCAAGTGATCATTTTGTGCTTTAGATGACATTTTCTCGTTTTATTCACTCCCTTTTAAGACGTCAGACCGGCAGAATAAAGATGTGGAAGTATGAGAGCACGGCAGCAGAAAGCAGTTTGCATTTTGTTTTAATTTGGCAAATATTTGTTGATTATAAGCAAAGAAAATGTCAAATATTATCTTTAAATTCACTCCTGAAGTCTCTTTATGTTCACCTGTGTGTCTTTTACTCAAACAACATTCAGTTACAAGTTGATTATTAGAAGTTCTGATGACTGGAGAAGCTTCTGGATGAATGACATTCGCAGAAAGCTGATTTGAGTGTTTCTGCAGTAAAACTCCAGAAACCCGCCCGGCCGCCCGTCAGCCGGTTGGTCCTGATTTGACCCACCGAAAGGTCAAAAGGTCAAAGAACGAAACTGGTCTGAAACCGGTCCGCAGGTCATTTACAAACTCCGAAACACTTTCAATCCGTTTCCCCGCAAAAAAAATGAAGATAGATTAACTGAAACCCGGCGGAGGAGGGTTAAACTCTGAACAATAAAACCAGAGAAGTTTCAAAATAAAGCAAGAGAACGTCAAAGGGAATGTTGAGAAAGTAAAAGTGCCAGATAGAAACACTTTAATCCAAAGTTTGTTCATCTCAACATTTAATCCTGAAATCAAGTTTAATCCCCACATGTTAATCTGAAATCACGACGTTTCCTCTTTAATCCCAAAAGTTTTATTTTATCCTGAAATCTCATTCCAGGTTAAATCCTAATCTCAAGGTTTCTGATTTAATGCAAAAAAATCCAAACATTTTGACTTCAATCTGATTTTATTTAAACTAACTATCTAATCCTGATACAGCAATAATCCCAATTTGTCATTTTTTATCCTGACATTTCATGTTTAATCCCATTTTCCCTGATTTAATCATGACTCTTGTCTTTAATCCAGAGATCTGAGTTTAACATAGATTTTTACTTTAAGGGGAATATTTCCGCAGCAACAATGAACAAGTTTGTTAGAAACAATTTCTAATCCCATAATCTCATCACATAATCTCAAACTTTGTCATTTTAGATTTAATCCTGACGAACTCTGACGCTTTTTTTTGTTTTGAATCTTGTACTTTCATTCCCAGATTATAATATTTTTAGATTTAATTATAATTAATCCAGGAGGAAGTTTTAATCTGAGTATTTTTCAGTTTAATTTGTCAGTTTATCCTGGAATTCAAGGTAAATTTGACAACATTCTCCACGGATTACCTGTCAGATTAAAACCACAATCTGAGCGTATTGACGATATTTGATACGATATTTGTGATTTACTCCAAACTGCTGATGACGCGTTTAACGACGTGCGCGCGCGTGCGCGCAGGTTGTAAACACCACGCGCCCCATTCCATTCATGCAGTCGGGGGCCGCGCGCGCACACGCGCAGGTGGGCGGGCCGCGCGCGCGCTCCCTCCTTCCCGTCCCTCTCTCTCTCTCTCTCTCTCTCTCTCTCTCTCCTCGAATGGGACGTGACCGCGAACCACGTGACCGCCGTTCACACTCGAGTGGCCAGCCGCGAGGGCGGCGTGTGCGTGACGTCAGCGGGAGGACGATACAAAACAGAGCGCGAGAGTAAATCCGCGTGAGAGGAGTGACAGCAGCCTGCCACACACAGAAACACACACACACACACACACATATATACACACCTGTACACCTGAGACTCACCTGTCCGGGTTCATGTGCGACCTGTACAGCCTGGACTCCCGCTGCGTGTCCCCGCCATGCGGCCTGGGCTGGGCCATGGAGCCGGCTAACTTCTACGAGAGCTCCAAGCTGGGGGGGCCGCAGCTCGGGCTCTGCAAGCCGGGCAGCGCGGCGGAGGACGGAGGAGGTGGTGGAGGTGGGGGTGGAGGTGGAGGTGGAGGGACCCTGGTGGAGCTCAGCAGCACTCCGGCAATGTACGACGACGAGAGCGCCATCGACTTCAGCCAGTACATCGAGTCCATGACGGCGGTTCCGAACCTGGAGCTCTGCAACGACGAGCTGTTCCTGGACCTGTTCAACACCGTGAAGCAGGAGAAGACGGAGCTGTTCGGACCCGGTCCCGGTCCCGGTCCCGGTCTGCACCCCAGTTTGCACCCGGGTCCCGGTCCCGGTCCCGGTCTGCAGACCCCGGACGGCAGGACCCTGTTCCCCGCGCCCATCAAGCAGGAGTCGGACTGGAGCGACAGCGACGCGTCGTCGTCGTTCCCGTCGCAGATCGAGACCTGCGCCCAGACCTCCGTCAGCCTCCCGACCGGGCAGCCCACCCCGCCGACCAGCCCGGAGCCCGGCCCCGGGGGGGAGGGCAGCCACGGCCCCCCCCACCACCACCACCAGCACCACCACCACCGCGCCAGGAGGCTGTCGTCCCGGGACAGCAAGGCCGGGAAGAAGTGCGTGGACCGCCTGAGCGTCGAGTACCGGCAGCGGCGGGAGCGCAACAACATCGCGGTGCGGAAGAGCCGCGACAAGGCGAAGCGGCGGAACCTGGACATGCAGCAGCGGCTGGTGGAGCTCAGCGCCGACAACGAGCGGCTGCACCGGACCGTGGAGCAGCTCAGCCGGGAGCTCAGCGGCCTCAGAGACTTCTTCAAGCCGGCGCACGGCGCGTCGTTCCCGGCGGCCGCGGAGACCCGGTGACCCCCCCCCCCCCCCCCGGCACCGGGAGACTTAATACCTCAGACCCCCCCCCCCCCCCCCTCTTACCATCTGTACCAGATGTATCGAAGCTTTTTACCATAATGGCACTGGAACCTAAAGGAGGACGAGTCGTTGATGTTGCCATGTTTTTTGTGGGATTTTGTTTTTGTGTATTAAATTATTTTACCACTGCATTTACCAGACGTTATTATAGCTATACACCTGACATGGTACCTGTTTGTTTGTTTTTTAAATAATTCCAGACTTTGTATAAGAGCCAGAGCATGAACTTTTCTATAGTTTGTACTGAATATTTTGTTTATGGATGTAATAAAAAAAAAAAAGCTGAAAGCAGCACAAAGACTCCGACTGGTGATTTGAACAAGTTATCTCGTCCTGACGTTTCATCTTTACTTGTGGAATTTGGATTAAAATGTGATATTTCAATATTCTTTCACCCACAAAAACACCCCAAACGTTCAGATTCGACCAAAAAAAAGTGCGTCCTGATTTAATCCAAATATTTTGACTTTGATTTTATTTTTTAAACTAACTCTCTAATCCAAAAGTTCAGATTCGACCAAAAAAAAAAAAAAAAAAGTGCTTCCATGTGAAGATTCTCACCAAAATCCTGATCATTTCAACGGATTTCCGACAAAATGTTCATTTCTGTGGCATTTTTGAAATCTCTACTTTTGGGTTTTAACTCTTTAAATCCCAACTTCATCTGGACTATTTGACATTTTAACTCGTGTTCATGTCTGAAACTTGCGACTTTATTCTTAATCTATAACTTTTAAACTTTTAAACAAACCTCAATCAAAAAGTCTCACTTTTCAAAACACTTCGTCTTTATTCCTCGTTTCTCCTCCAAACAATTCAGACGACTCGTCGTTTTCCAACACGTGAAGGATTCGTCCTGCTGGTGAACAGATTGTTTACAGTCCTGGTCCTGGACCACGTGGGTCTGACAGGCTGCAGGTCTCACCCAGACCCCCCCCCCCTTGCAGGATCATGTCACCACAAACAGCCCCGCCTCCTCCTCCTCCTCCTCCTCCAGCTGTCAGGGAGGCCTGCAGGAGGGTGTGTGTGTGTGTGTGGGGGGGGGGGACCAGCTCGTACCAGGGGTCCCGGGTCTGACCAGGATCAGGTCTCCAGGGGAACCTGGTCCAGGCCGATCCACAGGGAGGGGGAGCGGGTCACCACGCGGACGTAGGCGGCCATCGGACCCACCGCCTTACCCAGAATGCTCTGCACCTCCAAGCCCGAGAGCTACACACACACACACACACACACACACACACACACACACACACACACACACACACACACACACACACACACACACACACACACACACACACACACACACACACACACACGATAAGAATCTTTACGAGTTCTTCACCTTTGAGCCCATCAGAGGCGATAAAAGTAGAACACAGGGACCGAGTACTTCAGTCCAAAGTACACAGTGTGAAAAGTACTGAGAGTTTCAGGGAAGAAGAAGAAGAAGAAGAAAAAAAAGAAGAAAAAAAAAGAAAAGAGGGACAAATGAGATACGATCATTCCAGAGAAGAAACCAGGAAATTCACACAACTGGCCAAAAACAAAAAGAAAAAAAAAAAAAAAGAAAAAAGAAAAAGTGTAGAAAGGAGTTAATCATTGAAGGAGCAGGATGAAACGGTGGAATCCAGAACAATCAGGTCAGTGAACCAGTCAGAAACCAGTCAGAAACCAGTCTCAACCTTCTGCAAACGGCCACAAAACCAGTTTTTCCTCTTTTTCTTTTTTAACCCAAATGAAAGAAAGTGAGAAAGACGGAGCGACGGGACGAAGCACAACGTCAAGAAATGTTCATCAAAACACGATGAAACTCGGCGAGTCGCCTCCAGACCCGGAGATAAACCATGTGGAGGAGAAGAACCAGTAGAGGAACCAGAGTGAACCCGGTTACGTCCAGTGTGAAACCACGACAGACACAAACCAGTTTAATCCACTTTGAGTCTTTAAAATCTCCACGAGATCCACAACTTACTGAGAAAGTCAAAGTCGGAATGAAACCAGAACGTATTTCCTCCAGAAACACCCGGGAACCGGTTCAACTAACTGGTTTAACTAACCGGTTCAGCTAACAGTCACTAACTAACTGGTTCAACTAACAGTCACTAACTAACCGGTTCAACTAACTGGTTTAACTAACTGGTTCAACTAACCGTCACTAACTAACTGGTTCAGCTAACGGTCACTAACTAACCGGTTCAACTAACTGGTTCAGCCAACAGTCACTAACTAACCGGTTCAACTAACTGGTTCAGCTAACAGGCACTAACTAACGGTCACTAACTAACCGGTTCAACTAACAGTCACTAACTAACTAGTTCAACTAACGGTCACTAACTAACCGGTTCAACTAACAGTCACTAACTAACTGGTTCAACTAATCGGTTCAACTAACAATCACTAAGTAACTGGTTCAACTAACAGTCACTAACTAACTGGTTCAACTAACAGTCACTAACTAAGTGGTTTAACAAACAGTCACTAACTAACCAGTTCAACTAACAGTCACTAACTAACTGGTTCAAACCCTGGTTGTAAATAATCGTTTAACCCCCCGTATAAAAACTGTCAGTCGTCTGAAAACAAACCAGCATCATTACAATACATGAAACTAGTATAAACCCAGTAACAAAGTAGTATAACCCAGAAACTAGAATACAACCAGTAAGAAACTAGAATAAACCCAGTAAGAAAGCAGTATAAACTAGAAACCAGTATAAAACCACAAACTAGTATAAACCCAGTAACAAATTAAACTAGTATAAACCCAATAAGAAAGTAGTGTAAACTCAGTAACAAACTAGTATAAACTGGTTACTATAAACAGTGTGGTCAAAACCAGTTCAGGGAAACAATAACGATATAAACCAGATTAAAAACCAGTCGTCGTCTTTGAAGAGATCAAAGAACCTGACGCCTCCAGAAACTTTGGACTCGGAAGTAAAACTCTGATTCAACCTGATTCTGGGTTTACTTGAGTACAAATACTTGAGTAAATATAGAGTATTAGTACTCTGCTGAGTCGCTGTGTGTAAACTGACCTGAGGTCTGCTGGAGGCGGCGTTCAGGAGGCGGCGGATGGTCGTCTGCTGCAGCTGCGGACGAACCGTCACTTTACTCTTCAACAGAGTAACTCCACCGATTACAGTTACTTTCAACTCACATGGGACATTTTACTCAGTTACTCACATTCATTTGAGTTCCAGTCAAATCAATTCTTCATTTAATTTAGGTTCTTTACTAAGTTCATTAATGTTTTACTCAATTTTTAGTTCCACTAATTTAAGGAAAGTACTTTATTACTTAGTTACTTCTTTAAAGTCATTTAAATGTTTTTATTATTAGCCCCGAGTAATCCTGTAACTCTGAGTAATCTATTAGTCCTGAGTAATCCTGTAACTCTGAGTAATCTATTAGTCCTGGGTAATCCTGTAACTCTGAGTAATCTATTAGTCCTGAGTAATCCTGTAACTCTGAGTAATCTATTAGTCCTGGGTAATCCTGTAACTGAGTAATCTATTAGTCCTGAGTAATCCTGTAACTCTGAGTAATCTATTAGTCCTGGGTAATCCTGTAACTCTGAGTAATCTATTAGTCCTGAGTAATCCTGTAACTCTGAGTAATCTATTAGTCCTGGGTAATCCTGTAACTCTGAGTAATCTATTAGTCCTGAGTAATCCTGTAACTCTGAGTAATCTATTAGTCCTGGGTAATCCTGTAACTCTGAGTAATCTATTAGCCCTGTGTAACCCTGTAACTCTGAGTAATCTATTAACCATGTGTAATGCTGTAACTGAGTAATCTATTAGCTCTGAGTAATCCTGTAACTTTGAGTAATCTATTAGTCCTGAGTAATCCAGTAGCTATGACTAAACTCAAGGAAAGTAAATCGATCTAAAACTGAATTAAACTAACTAAACTAAACTGATCTAAAGTAAACCAACTAAACTAAACTAACTAACCTGATCTAGAGTAAAGAGTGGTCACCGTTCTCACCTTCACCTTCACCGTAGCGTTGCTAAGCGACGAGCAGGAGAGAAAAACCTCCAGCTGGATTTTCACGTCGGGGTCGTTCACCTCCGCCCGGCAGGAGCCGCACAGGAAGTGGAGCCTGGCCAGGACGACGCAGAGAAAACGAGACACAAACAATATAAGATCTGCATCAGAACAACACAAGAACGACACTAGGACACCACAAGAACAACACCAGAACGACACCAGAACGACACCAGAAAGACACCTGAACAACACCAGAACGACACCAGAACACTAGAACGACACCAGAACAACACGAGAACGACACCAGAACACCACCAGAACGACACGAGAACGACACCAGAACACCACCAGAACGACACCAGAATACCACCAGAACGACACCAGAACGACACCAGAACACCACCAGAACGACACCAGAATACCACCAGAACGACACCAGAACACCACCAGAACGACACCAGAATACCACCAGAACGACACCAGAATACCACCAGAACGACACCAGAACACCACCAGAACGACACCAGAATACCACCAGAACGACACCAGAACACCACTGGAACACCACCGGGACACCACCGGAACACCACCGGGACAACACCAGGACACCAGAACGACACCGGGACAACACCGGGACAACACCAGGACAACACCAGGACACCAGAACGACACCAGGACAACACCAGAACGACACCAGGACAACACCAGGACAACACCAGGACAACACCAGGACACCAGAACGACACCAGGACAACACCAGAACGACACCAGGACAACACCAGGACAACACCAGGACAACACCACGACACCAGAACGACACCAGGACAACACCAGAAACAACACCAGGACAACACCAGAACGACACCAGGAACGTCCCTGAAGACAAAACCAGACAAATCTGCGACCTAGTCGCTTCGCTTTATATCTGGCGGAGTTCCTCAGGGTTCACATCTGGGTCCTCTGCTGTTTGTCTCACAGTGAATACATTCAGAGAATCCCGTCTCTCTGCTGCTCTACTTTCATATCGACACTTTATTTAAAAATGTTTCTTCTTCACAATAATTGAGGTGACGGAGGATCAGGTTACGGTGTTTCACTGCAGATCTCCAGGTCGT
The DNA here is from genome assembly GCF_963422515.1 of Blennius ocellaris. NCBI lineage: Eukaryota > Metazoa > Chordata > Actinopteri > Blenniiformes > Blenniidae > Blennius > Blennius ocellaris. Next base: position 792,333 of record NC_137659.1, read on the forward strand.
CGCTTCCACAGCGCGAGCAGGTCGGCCAGGAGAACGCAGAGTCCTGGTCCACGCCCACAATCACTCCTGCACAAACACACACACACACACACACACACACACACACACACACACACACACACACACACACACACACACACACACACACACACACACACACACACACACACACACACACACACACACACACACACACACACACACACACACGGAGCTGATTTCACACACTGACACAGTTACATAACTTTATGTATTTTACGACGCGCTGATAAAGATAAACGATAAGAATGTCAAGAGATAAACTCACACAAACATATATAGAGAGATACACAGAAATGAGATAAACACACACACACATACACACACACGTGTGTGTTGTGTGAGTGTTTTATTTTTTCGCACCACCTGAACAAACACAAGGCCTCGGTCAGAGAGCGACGGCTTGACCTTTGACCCCGGGCCGGCACATGCTGCTCCGCTCCACATTTACATAATGAGGAACCAATCGGGAGATAACTGTGTGTGTGTGTGTGTGTGTGTGTGTGTGTGTGTGTGTGTGTGTGTGTGTGTGTGTGTGTGTGTCCTCATCCGAGCCGGAGGCTCTAAAGATATTTAAGAAAAAGCCTGTAGGAGCAGAACCTCGGCAGAACCGACCTGAGAGGCGGCACAGGGAGCCGGGCCACGCCTCCTCGCCGAGGGCGTCCAGCCTCACAGGCCGGGGCGGGATGGAGGCCTCGGGGTCAGGGGGGCACAGCCGGACCACCGTCTGCTCCACACAGAGGAGGACGCCTGCACAGGTGGAGACCCGCCATCAATAATGACACGAGTCGTCGCTGCGATGAAGAAATGCTGAAATGCTGCTCAGTGAAACGGCGGGTTGCCATGTTGGCTGACTAGCAGCTCACCAAGCTGCTTAAAGCTGGAGGAAATACTGGAAACCTGCAGGTTGATTATTAATCTCTCCTTCCTGCTCTTGTCAGTATTACCCCCCCCCCCCCCTGTCTGTGTTATTGATATCATAGTATGTTATTATCACGGTGTATTATTACACCCTGGGTTATGTAATAAGTCTAGAAACATTTATTCAGCTGCATTCTGAAAAATACGTCTGGGTTTTCTTAGTGCACATTATACATTCTTATTTATTTATCCTGCTCAAACTTGCATTACTAGCGCCAGTCTTAAGAAGTAGAAATAAATGCGATTAATCACGTGTAATTACAGAAAACCGTGCGATTAATTCGTTAGTAGAAATAAGTGCGATTAATCGCGCATAATTACAGAAAACCGTGCGATTAATTCGTTAGTAGAAATAAGTGCGACTAATCGCGCGTAATTACAGAAAACCGCGCGATTAATCCGTTAGTAGAAATAAGTGCGATTAATCGCGCGTAATTACACAAAACCGTGCGATTAATTCGTTAGTAGAAATAAATGCGATTAATCACGTGTAATTACAGAAAACCGCGCGATCAATTCGTTAGTAGAAATAAATGCGATTAATCGCGTGTAGTTACAGAAAACCGCGCGATTAATTGGTTAGTAGAAATATATGCGATTAATTGCGTAAAATTACAGAAAACCACGCGATTAATTGGTTAGTAGAAATAAATGTGATTAATCGGGTGTAGTTACAGAAAACCGCGAGATTAATTGGTTAGTAGAAATATATGCGATTAATTGTGTACAATTACAGAAAACCACGCGATTAATTGGTTAGTAGAAATAAGTGCGATTAATCGCGCGTAATTACAGAAAACCGTGCGATTAATTCGTTAGTAGAAATAAGTGCGACTAATCGCGCGTAATTACAGAAAACCGCACGATTAATCCGTTAGTAGAAATAAATGCGATTAATCGCGTGTAGTTACAGAAAACCGCACGATTAATTGGTTAGTAGAAATAAATGCGATTAATCACGTGTAATTACAGAAAACCGCGCGATTAATTCGTTAGTAGAAATAAATGCGATTAATCGCGTGTGATTACAGAAAATCGCAAGATTAATTGGTTAGTGGAAATAAATGCGATTAATCGCGTGTAATTACAGAAAACTGCGCGATTAATTGGTTAGTAGAAATAAATGCGATTAATCACATGTAATTACAGAAAACCGCGCGATTAATTCGTTAGTAGAAATAAATGCGATTAATCGCGTGTAATTACAGAAAACCGTGCGATTAATTGGTTAGTAGAAATAAATGCGATTAATCGCGTGTAATTACAGAAAACCGTGCGATTAATTCGTTAGTAGAAATAAGTGCGACTAATCGCGCGTAATTACAGAAAACCGCGCGATTAATCCGTTAGTAGAAATAAATGCGATTAATCGCGTGTAGTTACAGAAAACCGCGCGATTAATTGGTTAGTAGAAATAAATGCGATTAATCACGTGTAATTACAGAAAACCACGCGACTAATTCGTTGGTAGAAATAAGTGCGATTAATCGCGTGTAATAACAGAAAACTGCGCGATTAATTCGTTAGTAGAAATAAATGCGATTAATCGCGTGTGATTACAGAAAATCGCAAGATTAATTGGTTAGTGGAAATAAATGCGATTAATCGCGTGTAATTACAGAAAACTGCGCGATTAATTGGTTAGTAGAAATAAATGCGATTAATCACATGTAATTACAGAAAACCGCGCGATTAATTCGTTAGTAGAAATAAATGCGATAAATCGCGTGTAATTACAGAAAACCGTGCGATTAATTGGTTAGTAGAAATAAATGCGATTAATCGCGTGTAATTACAGAAAACCGTGCGATTAATTCGTTAGTAGAAATAAGTGCGACTAATCGCGCGTAATTACAGAAAACCGCGCGATTAATCCGTTAGTAGAAATAAATGCGATTAATCGCGTGTAGTTACAGAAAACCGCGCGATTAATTGGTTAGTAGAAATAAATGCGATTAATCACGTGTAATTACAGAAAACCACGCGACTAATTCGTTGGTAGAAATAAGTGCGATTAATCGCGTGTAATAACAGAAAACTGCGCGATTAATTGGTTAGTAGAAATAAATGCGATTAATCGCGTGTGATTACAGAAAATCGCAAGATTAATTGGTTAGTGGAAATAAATGCGATTAATCGCGTGTAATTACAGAAAACTGCACGATTAATTGGTTAGTAGAAATAAATGCGATTAATCACATGTAATTACAGAAAACCGCGCGATTAATTCGTTAGTAGAAATAAATGCGATTAATCGCGTGTAATTACAGAAAACCGTGCGATCAATTGGTTAGTAGAAATAAATGCGATTAATCGCGTGTAATTACAGAAAACCGTGCGATTAATTCGTTAGTAGAAATAAATGCGATTAATCGCGTGTAATTACAGAAAACCGTGCGATTAATTGGTGAGTTCCTAAACCGACTGGCGGCACTAATGGCGACGCACCGCGTTCCCTCAGGGCGTCTCTGAACGCCATGCGGCAGGCGGCGGGGGACTGCAGCGCCGTGACGACGGCGGGCGTTAGCACGCAAGACGGCTTGATGCACAGGGGCAGCGTGCGGCGGAGGAGGCCGGGGTCGTCGGTTCGATCCCCCTGCAGGCTGCCGTCCGTCAGCACCAGCCAGAAGTCGGGGCGGCCGCCGCCGCCGCCCTGAGAGGAAACATTATTATTATTATCATCATGAGACTTTATAATCACTTTATTAGTTACATTTCAACATTTCTTCCTCAGTCTTGAGGTTCAATTCTTCAGTTTCGTACCTTCAGTTTGTGCGAACAGTGAAATCAGACCCACCTGCATCCTCTGGTACAAAACTGTGGCCACGAAGCTGCAGCGGCACGTTTTCACCTCATCCTGACGGCAAAACAAGTGTTTTAGTCCAAAAAACATCCGTGTGTTACAGTGTTATAACAAGTTACTGTGTGTTTATAAGTTAGTGTTATAACATGTTACAGTATGTTTATAAGTTAGTGTTATAACATGTTACAGTATGTTTATAAGCTAGTGTTATAACATGTTACAGTATGTTTATAAGCTAGTGTTATTACATGTTACAGTATGTTTATAAGTTAGTGTTATTACATGTTACAGTATGTTTATAAGTTAGTGTTATTACATGTTACAGTATGTTTATAAGTTAGTGTTATTACACGTTACAGTATGTTTATAAGTTAGTGTTATTACATGTTACAGTATGTTTATAAGTTAGTGTTATTACATGTTACAGTATGTTTATAAGCTAGTGTTATTACATGTTACAGTATGTTTATAAGTTAGTGTTATTACATGTTACAGTATGTTTATAAGTTAGTGTTATAACATGTTACAGTATGTTTATAAGTTAGTGTTATTACATGTTACAGTATGTTTATAAGTTAGTGTTATTACATGTTACAGTATGTTTATAAGCTAGTGTGTTATTACAAGTTACAGTGTTATGTTAGTGTGTTTATATGTTACAGTGTGTGTTATTACATGCTACAGAATGTTTATAAGTTACAGTATGTTATTACACGTTAGTGTTTATAACTTAGTGTGTTATTCTAAGTTAGTGTGTTTATATATTAGTGTTTATAAGTTAGTGTGTGTTATTACAAGTTACAGTATGTTTATAAGTTAGTGTGTTATTCTAAGTTAAAGCGTTATTATATGTTAGTGTTTATAAATTAGTGTGTGTTATTACAAGTTAGTGTTATTATATGTTAGTGTTATTATATGTTAGTGTTTATAAATTAGTGTGTGTTATTACAAGTTACAGTATGTTTATAAGTCATAGTGTGTGTTATTATAAGTTACTGTTATTATATATTAGTGTTTATAAATTAGTGTGTGTTATTACAAGTAAGTGTTATTATATTTTACAGTGTTTATATGTTATTCTGTTATTACAAGTTACAGTGTTTATGTTACTGCATGTGTGTGTGTGTGTGTGTGTGTGTGTGTGTTACCCGCAGGATGTCCCGGAGGTCCCTGTCTTCAGGTTGGACATAGAGCGGAGACGAGGTCCGGGGCTCGGCGGGCCGGACCGAGCCGCTCTGACCCGACAGCAGGTAACAGAAGCTGGGGGGCGGAGCCACAGCGCCACCTTCCTGTCAACCAGCAAGCAGACGTCCTTCATAAAGATACGTAGACCTATAGATACCAGATCACTGGGTTTTTTTATATTTTGCTTTTGTACGTGTCACATGACAGGCGAGACGTACCGCGGGGGCCCTCGGGGGGCTTCCATGGCGCCTCACCGGTATTCTCGGGGGCCACAAGCTGTCGATGAGGCTGAAGAGCCAGCAGCTCCTGAGGAAGAGGAGGAGGAAGAGGAAGAGGAGGAGGAGAGTGATGAGCTGAGATTTTTCCCGCCACTGCAGCCCGGCAGGGCGGAGCGGAGAGCGGCAGCTTGAACCCCAGCCCACACCCGCCATCAGGTCTCAGGCAAGAGCCCCCCCCCCCCCCAGACGCCGGAGTTCACAGGTTCACATCCCCCGCAGGACGAAAGCGGGAACTGCAGCTGTCGGGCCGACGCCCACGCGCCGGCTGCGGGACCCGACCTGCCAGGCGGCCCTGCGACACACTGACGCTTTGTGAGGAGCCGGTTCGACAGCCCGGTCCGGTTCCCGACGGGAGGCTCGCCGCGTCACCCCCCCCCCCCCCCCGTCACACATCCTGGCTGGCTGCTTCGCTCGCTGCAGGTTCTCTCAACATGTGTATTGTAATGTTTTTTTTGTTTTGTTTTTTACAACACCGAAGCCACATTCAGAGAGAGTGAAGGCAAAATGAGAGGAAAAACAGATTGAATATTTGGATTTTATTTTATTTTTTTTAACCTTTTCTTACCGTTTTATTTTTTTAATTTATTTCATTTTATTTATTTTTTACAACATCGAAGCCACATTCAGAGAGAGAGTGAAGGCAAAATGAGAGGAAACATAGATTGAATATTTGGATTTTATTAATTTTTTTTAAACATTTTCATATTTTATTTTCTTAATTTATTTCATTTTATTTTATTTTATTTTTTTACAACATCGAAGCCACATTCAGAGAGAGTGAAGGCAAAATGAGAGGAAACACAGATTGAATATTTGGATTTTATTTTATGTTATTTTTTTTGTTTTTTACCTTTTCTTATTGTTTTTTTTTTTTTATTTATTTCATTTTATTTTTTTGTTTTTTTTACAACATCGAAGCCACATTCAGAGAGAGAGTGAAGGCAAAATGAGAGGAAACGCAGATTGAATATTTGGATTTTTTTTTTTTTTTTTTTTTTACCTTTTCTTATTGTTTTATTTTTTTAAATGTATTTAATCTTATTTATTTTACAACATCGAAGCCACATTCAGAGAGAAAGTGAAGGCAAAATGAGAGGAAACAGATTGAATATTTTGACTTTTTTTTAATTATTTTTTTTTTTTTACATTTTCTTATTGTTTTATTTTTAATCTTAAATTTTTTTTTTTTACATTTTCTTATACATTTTTTTTTTTTTTGTGCACTGACAACTCTTATTTCCCCGTCTTCAGTCAAAGCACCCGAACAGTGAACGAACAAAACTTCATTTTCAATGTTTTCACTCCTCAAAAGTAGCCTCTGTTAGCTCTGAGGAAGCGTCTGTGTGGAGCTCTTTGTTAGAACGAGGCCCACAATCAGCGTAGAGAATGTGTTTTTACTGCTGAACTCACAATATGAAGAATATTTGGATTTTAGCTTTAGTTTCATGTAGGTTCTCACTAAAAAGTGAACAAACAGGTCCATTTTTAAATCAAAGCTGAAAACCCTTTCTTTTTTTTTTAGGTTGCTTTTAACTCTGGTCTCGGGCAGTGTGTTTATTCTGGATGCTGTTTTTATGAATGTCTGGAAGGCTTCCAACAACCTGCAGCACCGTCGCTCCTCCCACAGTCAGCACCTGTGTTTTATGTATTGTTTTTAATGTATTATTCTTGTATTTGTTTCTTAATGTATTATTTTTTTATAGCTTTGTTAAAGCACTTTGGGTACCACTGGGTTATTGTAAAGGGCTGTACAAATAAAATTTGATTGATTGATTAACTAAAACAAGTGAGTCAAAGAAAACATGACGTTGGTTTGTTTGTTTTGATGTGAGATGCTGGGATTAAACGAAGGCACATCACATAAAGAGGTTAAGGTTCATGGATGCCAGAGGCCAAAAGGTTAAAAAAAAAAAAAAATGAGGAAAAACTGGTTTCGGAAAAAGGAAAAACACTGGAAAAAAAACCAAGTATGATACTTTAGGCAGGTTTCTGGGTACAGGTGAACACGTCTTCAGCTTTAATTTCAGTTTTAACATGTTTTATCGCAGCGCGAAGCTTCGTCAAGTCGATAAAGGGTCAACAGCTGGACCGTGTGTTCAGTGCCTTTGTGATGAAAGGAGTTCTTTTAGGCCCGGCGACAACCCTTTCAAGTGAAAACACAAAGCCGTCCTTCTGCACGTGCTCAGTCGAGCCAATCAGAACCAAGAAAACACGACTTCGATGTGTCTGTTCTCTGGTTCTTCCCGAGTCAGTCTGTAGGAAAGTGATTAAAAGCGTCAGGGGTGTGGAGGTCGGAACGACGGGGGGGGGGTAGAGTGTCTTTCTGAGATTTCTGGGTACGTCGGCGGAGGTGAAGCGGCTCCACCTTCTTGGGAAACAAATCAGCAGCTGATTTAAACCGGAGCCGCCCCCACGTGTTTTTTCTCCCCGTGGCGGCCCGTACCGACCGGGGGGGACGAGGCCATCCATCACCGGCCGACCGCGGGAAAAAAAAAAAAACCCGACGGGCGGCGGACGTAAACAGAGCCGGGGCGCCGCGCGAATGTTCCCGTGTCACTTCTGCTAACTGCTGCTAATCCTGGAGGCGACGCTGGAAACGGCCGGCGAGCCACAAGGCCGGGATCACTTTACATGTAAACACCGCGGCAGACCCACTCAGAGACCGGCCATTGTGTTGGGAATGAGGCTGTTTGTGCTTTAGGGGGGGCATTCGGGGGGTGGGGGGGGGGCATTCATACATGAGGGACTAAGGACAAGATATTTGTATGTTTATTAAACACGGAGCTCAGAGGAGGCTCCTTCGCCACAGACGTTCGAGTCCAAGCTGCTTCTGACCGGCTGAAAAACCACAAAAACAACCCGGAACACAAAATGTCTTCAAAAATAAGCTGGAGACAAAAAAACAAAAAAACAAAAAAAAAAAAAAAAAGCTATTTTCATAGTGTGCTGAGACACAAATAAAAAATGCAAGGTATTTTTATATGGCAAAAGGTAGACGGCAAGGCAAGGCAAGGCAAGGCAAGGCAAGGCAAGACAAGACAAGACAAGACAAGACAAGACAAGACAAGACAAGACAAGACAAGACAAGACAAGACAAGACAAGACAAGACAAGACAAGACAAGACAAGACAAGACAAGACAAGACAAGACAAGACAAGACAAGACAAGACAAGACAAGACAAGACAAGACAAGACAAAATAAAATAAAATAAAATAAAATAAAATAAAATAAAATAAAATAAAATAAAATAAAATAAAATAAAATAAAATAAAATAAAATAAAATAAAATAAAATAAAATAAAATAAAATAAAATAAAATAAAATAAAATAAAATAAAATAAAATTAAATAAAATTAAATAAAATTAAATAAAATTAAATAAAATTAAATAAAATTAAATAAAATTAAATAAAATAAAATAAAATAAAATAAAATAAAATAAAATAAAATAAAATAAAATAAAATAAAACAAAACAAAACAAAACAAAATAAAATAAAGCAAAGCAAAGCAAAGCAAAACAAAACAAAACAAAACAAAATAAAAACAAAACTGTATTTTACATTTTTCATCATCAGTCAATCATATGGTCAAACTTTCAATATTATCATTTATATATATATATTAAAAAAAAATGATGGATGGACTGATGGATGGATGGATGGACGGACGGTGTTCCTCACCTCTCTCTGGTGAGCCTCTGCACCACCTTGATGGCCCTCAGCGTGCAGTTCCTTCCCTGCCACTGGAGGCAGTAGTGATGGAGAAGGTCGGTGGAGGGCAGCAGGTGGAGCTGCACCACGCTGAACGTACCGTAGTCGTCCTGGACCAATGCGCACAACCTGCGGCGACAAACGGCACGAAGACAGACACAGTTTCACTTTCTGCTTCGGCCAGCGAGCGAAAAGAAGCTGAAAGCAGAGACGGTCCGGAAAGTCGGAGCTCGCTCGCTTTCTTTCTCGCTTTCCTATTAGTGCATCAAATTGAAGCATTTAAGCCTAAAATTATACGAGAAGTAATCTAAGAACTGTTCCAAAACTAATCTGAACACAAATATATCAAAAATAGAGGTTATTTAAGTTAAAAAATACAATGGGGATTAAATTAAGCCCTAAAACTGGCCCAAAGTTCAGAACTGGACGTAAAACTCAAATAAACTAGATAAGAAAGTAGTTTAATTAAACCTGTAAGTCAGTCCAAAACCACCCTAAACACAATCTTTAGATCAATTATTATGGAAGTTAGGGCATTTAAGCCTAAAATAAAGTTTCAAACCAGTCTGAAGATAATACTTAAATTAATCTGAAACTAATCTAAACTCACCCTTACTTAACATTTTGCATGAAAGAGGTGGAATAGCAACGTGAAACTGCTTCAGTATAAAAATGCCTTGTAAAGTTTGGCTGCAGTCTGAAGGCTGCTTCCAAGACCAGGCAGGAACAAGTTTGAAATCCAGCCTACAGCAAGTCGTAAACAACTCCGCATGCAAATCAAAACTGCAATCTCTGGCCGGCGTTGTGAGGAGAAGTGCAGCGCAAATGCCAAAAGCTAGTGCAAAAAAACAATCCTGAAATTAAGTTCAAATGAGTCTGAAATGTCTAAAACGTGTTGTGGAGAAACGCAGAATCAGTGTTCAGTCGTAAGAACGACTGACATGTAGATCCAAGTAACGCCGCCATCAGCTGAGCGCCGCTCAGGCCTAAAAATCAGATCCTCAGGCCACATTTACACGACGACAAGAACCAACTTTCTTCTCTAAAAAACCTCCGTCCACACGTCTCTATGAACTCGGCTCAACACGAGGCTCCAGGACATGTAGTTCACCTGCCAGGCCTCCAGGGGCGCTGTGACTCACCACACACACCAAAAACACAGAAGGAGACAGAGCACATAGAACTTTAGAAGTAGGATCTTGCTCATAAACCTATATATAATTCTAGTTCTATAGGTCTATGGCCCTGCTGCTCGCGTCAGCAGCTTCTAGTTATATAGGTCTATGGCCCTACTCCTCCCGCTGCTAGCATCAGTAGCTTCTAGGTCTATAGGTCTATGGCCCTACTCCTCCCGCTGCTAGCGTCAGTAGCTTCTAGTTCTATAAGTCTATGGCCCCGCTCCTCTCGTCAGTAGCTTCTAGCTCTATAGGTCTATGGCCCTGCGCCTCGCGTCGGTAGCTTCTAGTTCTATAGGTCTATGACCCCACTCCTCCTGCTGCTCGCGTCAGTAGCTTCTAGTTATATAGGTCTATGGCCCCGCTCCTCCTGCTGCTCGCGTCAGTAGCTTCTAGTTCTATAGGTCTATGGCCCTGCTCCTCCTGTCAGTAGCTTCTAGTTCTATAGGTCTATGGCCCTGCTCCTCCTGCTGCCAGTGTCAATAGCTTCTAGTTCTATAGGTCTATGGCCCTGCTCCTCCTGCTGCTCGCGTCAGTAGCTTCTAGTTCTATAGGTCTATGGCCCCGCTCCTCCTGTCAGTAGCTTCTAGTTCTATAGGTCTATGGCCCTGCTCCTCCTGTCAGAAGCTTCTAGGTCTATAGGTCTATGGCCCTGCTCCTCCTGCTGCTCGCGTCAGTAGCTTCTAGTTCTATAGGTCTATGGCCCCGCTCCTCCTGTCAGTAGCTTCTAGTTCTATAGGTCTATGGCCCTGCTCTTCCTGCTGCTAGCCTTGGTAGCTTCTGTAGCTCCACCGCAGCTTGTCGTCCCTGATTGTTGTTGTTATTTGATGACATCACAGACCGCGGTGGGGGGAGGGGCAATTATGTCAAATTTTTTCCACTTTTTTACTGATGGCACAAGCCGGGGTTTTACAATTTCCCCATTCTGGGACCTATTTTCACGCTTCTAAAACCGCCTCGTGTGGACGACAGGCCTGAAACATCTGGTTCAGGTGAACCGGGTTCCTGGTTTGGATGGTCCCGAGACCACATAGTACTCCCAAAAGTTGTCCATAACTAGTCCACAATTAGCCAGAAACCAGTGCAAAACTACATGTAACTAATCACAAAACTGGAAAAACAGTCAAACAACTAGTCACAGAGTGAGTCTCACTTTTTTACCGACGGCACAAGCCGGGGTTTTACAATTTCCCCACTTTGGGACCCGTGTAAAAAAAAAAAAAAACGTTTTCACGCTTCTAAAACCGCCTCATGTGGACGACAGGCCAGAAACAGCTGGTTTAGGTGAACCGGGTTCCCGGTGTGGACGGACCCCCAGTGAGTCTGGAGAATTTTGTCCTGAAGCCAGACGCGTATAAACCATAGTTCCTCCACACCGATGCGACTGCGCCTCAGGCGAGGAGGAGACCCGGTTCGGGGTTTAGACCTGACAAGACCCCCACGCGTTTGCGCCGCCGGCTGTTTTTGACGTCTCTGCTGACAGGAGACGACCTTTGGCCCACAAACCAGGAGCCGCTTCAACAGTTCCTGCTTTCTCGCGTCAGCCCGACCGGTCGAGTCAGACTCTCAAAGCTGCTTCTGTCAAAAAGCTTTTCCAACCTCACAAATTCAACCGAGCGTGAGTCTACAAATAAACAACACACTAATGTGAAGGGCTAAAACCAGTCACAAACTAGTGTGAGATTAAATCGACCAAAATGCCCCAAAACTAATCTAAACTAGTCTACAAACAGGGTCCGGAGCTCCCAGGGAGTGAAAAAAAACAAGAAAACCTCCAAACCAGTTCAAAATGCATCCAAAACAACAATTAACTCGTATAAAGAGGATTAAAAAAAGCCAAGACAATCATAAATATGTCTAAAGTGAAACAAATGAAAGACAAATTTACAACCAATACAACATGCAAATCCAGAGAAAATTTGTAGAAAAACAAGACAAACTAGTAATAAACAAACAAATTAAGTCTAAAACCTTTCGAAAAGTGTAGTTCAAAGAGAAAATGGTTAAAAATGAAGTGAGCGAGGCGCCACCCTTCACCCCTAAACTGTTTACCGCTACCGTAGAAAGTGTGACGTATATAGAAATACACCAAACTATCAAGTTGGATTTTCATTACGATGACTATCAAAATAAAAGCGCCAAGTCCCAGGAGAATACGGACTGAGAGTCATGACGCCACGGAGGAAGACTTCTTTCTGATTGGCTCTACTGAGCATGTGCAGAACGACGAGTCACTACTAGCAGCGCATCAGAAAAGTTGCGTTTTCTCCCGTTGCCACGGAGACGGAGTCACAGTGTTTTTTGAAAAAAAATTCGAGGGAGCCGTTTTCAAAAAAACTTGGGTTTTCGGCGACAACGACAGGCGTCGTCGTGTGAACCGACGTCCAGAACACATCAAAGGAAGTTGGCTTTCACTTCAAAGTGTCATTTAAACGGAGCTTTGGTTAATAGTGTGATGTGGGTGTGGAGTCCGTGGTGGTGGTGGGAAGAGGAGGAGGAGGAGGAGGAGGAGGAGGAGGAGGAGGAGGGACAGTGGCGAGGAGGTGACCCGACCGTGTGACTCCTCTGATTTGATGACATTGAAGACGCTACACGAGCCTGAACAGGCCGCCGGGCCCAGACAGGCCCGACCAACCCTGAGTAAACAGCAGAGTTCATCCACGGCTCGAGGAGGAAGAGGAGGAGGAGGAGGAGGAGGAGAAGGAGGAGCAGCAGGGCCTGGCCTCGTCCGAACCACCTGACGGACCTCTGGATGTTTCCTCCCGCCGTGAACGCCGCCTGTGTTTGTGTCTGCGTTGGAAATAGATCAGTAAATAACATTCCTGACGCGTCGCCTCCGACCAGGTTTATTCTCAGTTGTTTGTTCAGAAATAAAGCGGCGGTGATGTTCGCCGAGAGCAGACGGACCCGCGGCGAGGAGAACGTCTCTGTAAACAAGGAGTCGACACATCAAAGTAAAACAAAAAACAAAAAAACCAAACGGCGGCTCACCGTCGCCCGTCTGATTGATCGCCTGGCGAACTCGCTTACTTCGCACAGATTCCACCATCAAAGCGTTTCTGTTGAACGTCTGGAAACCAGAAAATACTTGGAAAAACATTTCGTACGCCGCCGACGTTGCCTCAGATCAAGAACGACTTCAGCAGAAATAATGAACCACAGTACGACCGGTCATTTTGTTGTTCGGTTTTTTGGTAAACCAAATCAAACATAATAAACACTGATCTGGCGAAGTTCCAGGTCTCCTGATTGGGGGGGGGGGGGGTTCCGTGCAGACATGCAGACCTCCGAGGTGGACCAAAGTGGACTGAGTCAGTCGCTTTGGATGTTGTACTTTTTACGATGAAACAACAACGATTCCACACCGTTTTTTCCAAATTAAACAAAAAGCAACGCACTCGGGGCTGCTTTCGCTGGACTGGGCCGACCCCCCCTGAGGACCAGGCCTCCGACACACCGGAGCAGCAGACACTTCGAGTGCTTCACACGTTTGAGCTAAAAAAAGGGCGTCCGCTGTATGATGGGCGGTGCATTGTGGGTAGTTCACGACCCGGCTGACATCAAACACAGTGCTAGCTGAGCATTGATCAAAGGAACTCTCCTAATGGATCAGGAACCATGGAAAGAACTTTCCTAATGGATCAGGAACTATGGAAAGAACTTTCCTAATGGATCAGGAACTATGGAAAGAACTTTCCTAATGGATCAGGAACCATGGAAAGAACTTTCCTAATGGATCAGGAACCATGGAAAGAACTTTCTTAATGGATCAGGAACCAAGGGAAGAACTTTCCTAATGGATCAGGAACCATGGAAAGAACTTTCCTAATGGATCAGGAACTATGGAAAGAACTTTCCTAATGGATCAGGAACCATGGAAAGAATTTTCTCAGAAACAACAGGAACCAAAAAGTACCAAGAAGAATAAAAGTAACGGGAATCATCGTGGGACCTTTGGTCCAAGTACCAGATACCATGCTGGAGACCACATGGCCACTGGGTAGGGTAGGATCTGTACCATCCTCCAGCTCAGGTCCTCTACCAGAGGCCTGGTACTCCGAGGTCCTCTACCAGAGACCTGGTACTCTGAGGTCCTCTACCAGAGACCTGGTACTCTGAGGTCCTCTACCAGAGACCTGGTACTCTGAGGTCCTCTACCAGAGGCCTGGTGCTCCGAGGACAGTTTGCCATCACGATAAGCGCTGTCGTTGGAGGCGGTCCAAGGAGATCAGCGTCTGTTGCCATGGAGACGCTGGGGTCCAGAAAATGAGTTCATGAATTAGAACTACGAAATAAACGAGTGCAACACGAGCTGCAGACCGACGACATCACTGATGGACGGGGAGCAGGAGGAGAGCACTGAGCAGTGGATCCAAAACAAATATGAATAATACCTCATAACATAAAAATATACATATATAAATTAAAAATGAACAGAAGCATTGTAATAAAGAGTGGAGATCTGTGGCTGTGAGCTGAGCGTTAACATGAACTTTCACTTTTGGAGCTGCGAGTCTGAACACACACAGATTGTGTGACCAGACACCTGACAGAGCGGAGAAAACAAGACTTCCTCAAACAGGGACCCCCCTCGCTCCCGCCGCCGCCGCCGCCGCGCCATTGGCCGCTTTCAGGAATTTGTTTTTGCGAACGATCGCAGAAATTCTCGGCAGCTCAGGTTTTCTTCCAGGAAGTACGATCCACTGCTCTCTCTCACACACACATATACACACACAGAGGGCCTCATTGGTGTGTGTGTGTGTGTGTGTGTGTGTGTGTGTGGGGGGCGGAGAGGCGGGACTCTTGCCTGGTCGCCGTGCACCAATCAGAACGCTCGTAGCGGTAAACAGGACTGAAACAGGATCCCGGCAGCACATTGTGTTCCTCTGAGCAGCGCACACAACACACACACACACACACACACACACACACACACACACACACACACACACACACACACACACACACACACACACACACACACACACACACACACACACACACACACACACACACTCCTCTTTGCTCTCTTCCTCCTCACACTTAATCTTCTTGTTTATTCTCCTTGGAAAGAAAAAAAACAAAAAAAAACAAAAAAAAAAACATTTTTTACGGGAACTTCACATCATCTTCTTCTTCTTCAGGCACAAATATCAGCAGGCGGGTCCCAGAAACACTACACACACACACACACACACACACACACACACACACACACACACACACACACACACACACACACACACACACACACACACACACACACACACACACACACACACACACACACACACACACACACACACACACACACACACACACACACACACACACACACACGTCGCAGAACTTATCGGTACACGATCGACTCGCCGTGAACACGCCTGAAAACTTGTCTCTACACACACTGAATACTTCCCGTCCAGCCAGGCGGCTCAGCCTCGCTTCCCAACACACACACACACACACACACACACACACACACACACCTACACACTTTGATACTCGAGTAAAACCAACACACACACACACAAACACTTCAGGCCTTTTTTCTCAGCTTGCATGTTCTTCCTGTGCGCGAGAAATTACGTGTTTTGTGGGTGTTTTTTTTTTTTTTTTTTTTAAATAAATGAAGATTTATTGGAGGTGTCTGACCTGCTGACCTCCTCCCTCGGGACTGTGGGGCAGTTTCCTCCCGGAGGGTGGGGGCGTTTGTTTACCCGGCATGATCGGAACAAGCGTCAAATTACAGCCCGGCCAGCTGACCAGAGAGTGTGTGTGTGTGTGTGTGTGTGTGTGTGTGTGTGTCCCTCGTGGCTCGATCAAACACAACTTTTATTACTCAGCAAAAAACAAAAACAAGCAGCTGAGAGGACGTGGAGGTCAGGAGGGCTGGAGCAGGGCCGAGCAGGTCAGAGCCACAAATACACTTTTAATATGGACCGTTTGTTTTTTTTTTTTTAAATCTCCACACGCAAAAAAAATCCTCTTGATCCGTCTTTCGTTTTCATCAAAATCTGCATTAAAACTTTTACTTCCACCTCCGAACTCAAGAACTATTTGAAACTTCACTTGCTGGACAGAAAGAAGTAGTTTACTTGTGACGTTTACTGTTCAATAATCACTTAAAAAGCAATGAGATTAAATAAATAAACATTATTCTGGACCAGTGAAGGAATCTGGAAAACAACAATCGTGTGAATATGTGAGGTTAATGATACGTCTGTGTGTGTCTATAAATATAAATATATTTGTATATAGGGAGAAAGTTTCACTTTAAAATGTTACTTGAAGGCTGATTGAGAAAGCGAAAGTCATCTGTTTTACTTTGAAAAGCCGAATTTAAGGGCCACAAGTGGTAATTGTGCAGCAGGTTGCCAGGTTGGCTGACCAGGAGCCGCCACACTGCTGAAGCTGGAAGAACCACTTTCAAGTAAAATATTAATTTATACTCCTTTCTTTCCCTGGATCTCCAGTATTGTGTGTGTGTGTGTGTGTGTGTGTGTGTGTGTGTGTGTGTGTGTGTGTGTGTGTGTGTGTGTGTGTTACAGTACATTATTGCCACTTTGTTCATGTAATAATTTTACTTTATTTCTACAAAAATCTAAATCGTGTCGGAGCTGCACTGAAACTAAACCCAGACTCATGTTAGATATTTATTAATTCATGTTGTTTTTATTATTTTGCTGATCTTGTAGAGAAACAGTTTCACTAAAAAGCTTAAAAGGACGTTATAAAAACAGTCTTTTACTTTAAATCTAGCCTCTGTGTGCCGAGTCGACATTAATTCTGTGGTTTTCCCGCAATAAATATCATGACAAGCTTCAGTCATCAGGAGAAAAACTATGCGATTAATCGCAATTAATTACAGAAAATTGCGCGATTAATTAGCTAATCTTTTTAATCGATCGACAGCACTTAAATATATATATAGAGAGAGGTTATAAAGGCTTTTGTTATACAAGTGTGAATATGTGGATGCATGTAAATATCCAGTAATGTCTATGTATCCACATTATTTTCCATCTTATGTTAATTATGCCTTTTAGAAAACGAGTTCCCGACATAAAGCTTATTGTAATGAATAAACTATTAGATTATTTAATATGTGACATCACAATACAAGTATTTAACATCGTCCACTTGTTAAAACAGACGACATTCGGCGTTTCAACGTCTCATAGCTTCTTTTCGCTCATGAGGGAAAGTTTTTTTTTTAGGTTTTAGTCGCGTTTCCTTTCTTTTCTTTGCCTCGTCTGTCGTGATTCACAAGTTAGAGACTGTAGACAAGAGGTGAAGGATGATTTGGTGGAGCTGCATCAATTTCCTCTTTTGGTTTTAGTGAGAATAAAAAACAACAACAATGGGATTGAGACAGAGAGCAGGTTACCTGGTCTGACCTTCCCCGGGAGGAGGAAGAGGAAGAGGAGGAGGAAGAGGAGGAGCTCTGGACTTGAGGACGGACACGGGGGACCAGCTGGACACGGGGACGGAGTAGACCCGCTGCACCGTCACGCTCACTTCCTGCTCCACGCTGCCGGCCTGCCCCAGGCCCTCCATGGCCTCCAGCAGGGAGACGCAGGGTCGACCGGAGAGCCTGGCGGCGAGGGAGGGGGCGGGGCCAGTGGTGGGGGCGGGGCCAGTGGTGGGGGCGGGGCCCGAGGACTGAGACAGGAAACGGGAGGCGAGTACAGCTTCAGAGAGTTTCGACTCAGAATGATTCACAAGCAGAATTTAAAATCCGATTTCGATCCAAAAATCATGGTAAAATTTCAAAATAATAAGAATCAAGGTCAGATTTAGAGTCGAAACCGAAATCTAATTAAGAACCAGGATTGAAATCTGAATTGTTCAAGATTCCAAATCAGTCAATTCACCTTAATAACAATTCAACTTGGTGGTTTTATTTTGACAGTCACCGTAATAACAATTCAACTTGGTGGTTTTATTTTGACAGTCACCGTAATAACAATCCAACTTGGTGGTTTTATTTTGACAGTCACCATAATAACAATCCAACTTGGTGGTTTTATTTTGACAGTCACCATAATAATCTAACTTGGTGGTTTTATTTTGGCAGTCACCGAAATAACAATCCAACTTGGTAGTTTTATTTTGACAGTCATCATAATCAACAATTCAACTTGGTGGTTTTATTTTGACAGTCATCATAATCAACAATTCAACTTGGTGGTTTTATTTTGACAGTCACCATAATAACAATCCAACTTGGTGGTTTTATTTTGACAGTCACTGTAATAACAATCCAACTTGGTGGTTTTATTTTGACAGTCATCATAATCAACAATTCAACTTGGTGGTTTTATTTTGACAGTCACCATAATAACAATCCAACTTGGTAGTTTTATTTTGACAGTCACCATAATAACAATCTAACTTGGTGGTTTTATTTTGACAGTCACCGTAATAACAATCCAACTTGGTAGTTTTATTTTGACAGTCACCATAATAACAATCTAACATGGTGGTCTGTCCACTAGAAGGTTCCGTCAGTGTTCTTTACTACGTGTGTGTGGTTTCATAACAAAAACAAATAACAGCACCCCCTAGTGGCCCAACGTGAAAACTACATCATTTTCACCATTTCTGCCGTTTCTATGGAAACATTTAAAAAAAAGATGTTAATTATTGGGATTAACTCAAAATTCCAAGTGGGTTCGTGTGTTTGAATTGATCCAACCGACCTGCGGGGGGCGCCACTCCTCCCCCGCCTCCAGCGGCACCAACACCTTCCCCAGGTGAGGCGGTGGGCGGATCGGGGCGGGAAGACGGGAGGAAGAGGAGGAGGAGGAAGAGGAGGAGGAGGACGGGACCTTCTGGCTGAAGTGTGTGTTGAGGATGACGGGACGACTGAAGCCCTCCACACAGAGACTCTGCCTGCACACACACACACACACACACACACACACACACACACACACACACACACACACACACACACACACACACACACACACACACACACACACACACACACACACACACACACACACACACACACACACACACACACACACACACACACACACACACACACACACACACACACACACACACACGGAAATTGTTTGAAAGGATTAGTTACTTTTTATTTCAGTAACTGAGTAACTCAGTTTTGTGTCATGCGGTGGTGATTTTCAGTAACTGAGACGATGCTGCAGAGCGTGTGTGTGTGTGTGTGTGTGTGTGTGTGCGTGTGTGTGTGTGTGTGTGTGTGTGTTAAAGGTTAGAGAGGGGAAGACGGTTCAGTTAGAAAAGTGTGTTTGAGATGCGAGTCGTCAACCAGCTTCTGATAACAAGTTTAAAATAAATGGAAACAGTCATATGTCATCGAGAGATAAGAAACCATCCTCCCACACACACACACACACACACACACACACACACCGATATAAGATACACACACAGATACCAGATACAATCAAAGACAGAGCTCACACACACACACACACACACACACACACACACACACACACACACACACACACACACACACACACACACACACACACACTTCACGTCAGGAACATGTATAAAACAA
>NC_137659.1:817006-824506 GCF_963422515.1 Blennius ocellaris
TCGTCGCTTCGTCCTTCAGGCGGTTTCTTTTCCACAATAAAGAGAATTTGCTCTTTTTTCCCTCACAGGAGGTGAAATTCTTTGAAAGAGGAGCACAGAGGAGTTGAGGTCACACATCCTCAAACTGACATGTGGTTTCAATCTCCCCCCCGTCCTCCTCCTCCTCTTCCTCACTCTCCTCTTCCTCCTCCTCCTCCTGCAGAAATAATCTCTCTATGTTTGCTGGAAATGACCTCACTGCTGCCAGGAAGAGGAATGTGGAGGCGTCCCTGGAGCTGCTGCTGACGTCAGAGCTACGAGGAGGCCCCCGGCACCTCCTCCAGCCTGGGTCCTCCTCCTCCTGCTGCTGCTCCAAAACAACACCCCCCACACACACACACACACACACACACTGGGGGGGGGGGGGGGGGGGGGTGGTTCTGTACATCTGGACCCCCGGTGTTGCTGCAGTCACAGAAAAAGTTCACCGTTTCTGAACAAGGTTTGAGCCTCCGCACGACTGCACCGTCGCCCTGACGACCACGACCAGCAACAACCAGAGTGGAGTCCAGTACCAGAGGCACTCGAGTCGAATCAGTCCAGTACCAGAGGCACTCCAGTCGAATGAGTCCAGTACCAGAGACACTCCAGTCGAATGAGTCCAGTACCAGAGACACTCCAGTCGAATGAGTCCAGTACCAGAGACACTCCAGTCGAATGAGTCCAGTACCAGAGGCACTCGAGTCGAATGAGTCCAGTACCAGAGACACTCCAGTCGAATGAGTCCAGTACCAGCGGCACTCCAGTCGAATGAGTCCAGTACCAGAGGCACTCAAGTCGAATAAGTCCAGTACCAGAGGTACTCAAGTCGAATGAGTCCAGTACCAGAGGCACTATAGAGTCGAATGAGTCCAGTACCAGAGGCACTCCAGTCGAATGAGTCCAGTACCAGAGACACTATAGTCGAATGAGTCCAGTACCAGAGACACTCGAGTCAAATGAGTCCAGTACCAGAGGCACTCGAGTCGAATGAGTCCAGTACCAGAGGCACTCGAGTCGAATGAGTCCAGTACCAGAGACATTCGAGTCGAATGAGTCCAGTACCAGAGACACTTGAGTCGAATGAGTCCAGTACCAGAGACACTTGAGTCGACTGAATCCAGTACCAGAGGCACTCGAGTCGACTAAATCCAGTACCAGAGACACTATAGAGTCTTCTGAGATAAAGTAGAATCCAGTACCAGAGACACTATAGTCTTCTGAGATAAAGTAGAATCCAGTACCAGAGACACTATAGAGTCTTGCGAGACAAAGTAGAATCCTGTACCAGAGACACTATAAAGTCTTGCGAGACAAAGTAGAATCCAGTACCAGAGACACTATAAAGTCTTGTGAGACAAAGTAGAATCCAGTACCAGAGACACTATAAAGTCTTGTGAGACAAAGTATAATCCAGTACCAGAGACACTATAGAGTCTTCTTAGATAAAGTAGAATCCAGTACCAGAGACACTATAGAGTCTTCTTAGATAAAGTAGAATCCAGTACCAGAGACACTATAGAGTCTTCTTAGATAAAGTAGAATCCAGTACCAGAGACACTATA
Organism: Blennius ocellaris; assembly: GCF_963422515.1. Lineage (NCBI taxonomy): Eukaryota > Metazoa > Chordata > Actinopteri > Blenniiformes > Blenniidae > Blennius > Blennius ocellaris. The sequence goes on from NC_137659.1 coordinate 818,590, forward strand.
GAGTCTTGTGAGATAAAGTAGAATCCAGTACCAGAGACACTATAGAGTCTTGTGAGATAAAGTAGAATCCAGTACCAGAGACACTATAGAGTCTTGTGAGATAAAGTAGAATCCAGTACCAGAGACACTATAGAGTCTTGTGAGACAACAAAGTAGAATCCAGTACCAGAGACATTATAGAGTCTATCGATGGGGACAACAAGGTAGAATCCAGGACGGCACACAGAAAGTAGAGCACCAGTGGACAGTAGAGTACCAGGGGCAGCCGGGGATAAAACCAGTACCAGAGACGACAAGAATCCAGTACCGGAGGCTAAAACATGATCTGCTGGTCGACTCTACAAAGTAGAACCGCAGGGAGGAAAATGTAAAACTGCAATCGAGGCCAACAAGTGAAACTTCACGTGAGAAGTTTAAAACGTAAAGTTCAGTCGACTCGACGTAAAAAGTGTGAAGTTGGACAAACGTTGAGGTTTCCTGCTTCGCGCACTTTGGTTTTTTTTCGAGGCCAAAGCACTTTTGTCCTCACGTCAGAACAGACGTCACCAAACGGTCGTTTCGGGGTCGTTGGGGTTTTGTTTTTTGTTTTTTTCTTCTTCTTCTTCCCGCCGCGACCTGGTTCAAGGCGCTCCGCCTCAGACCCCGGCGCCCCACCGCAGCTCACCAAACCCTCCGCCGTGCTTTTATTGTGAAGACGCCGGGAAGTGCACCATGTTTCTGTTTCTAAACGGAGTTTTAAAGCTCGACTCTGTTCCGAGTTCTGGGGGGAAAAAAAACAAAACAAAAAACACTCGCGGCCAAGCAGAGAGGGTCGAATGCTTTCAGCTGTTTGGAAGACGGCACGACACAATGGGCCCCCCCTCGGAGTGGAAAAACCCTAAAACACTGGGATTTAACTCGGCCCAGAGACACAGCCCCCCCCCCCCACGCCCTCCCTACACCCCCCCCCCTACACCCAGGAGACCAGAAACACACAGAGCTGCTCAGCAACACGGACACGCCTCGTGAGCAGAGTGAAGACCTAGTGAGAACCAGCAGAACCGAACCGGTCCGTCGTCGCACGTCCAGCAAACGGGACGCGTCCGCCGCGCCGGGTTTTAGCGTGAGTCGCCGACGCTAACGCCGAGTCCAGAGATCAGCGATATTTTTTAAAAAGAGTCTCACCGCACAATGTAGCACGACGTCGTCGTGACATCAACGTGTGCAACATTAGAAAAAAAAAAAACATGTCGGCATATCCGAGCCAATCAGATTGACTCTTACTGCACCGGAGCCCCGCCCATTAACGTAGAGCCTTTGTGAGGTCATAAAGTAGTGGAGAGGTTAGTAAACGTGCCGACGGTGGAGGAGGGAGGACGTCTGGACGAAGAGACCCGGAGGACGACCCGTGAAGTTCAGCCTGACGTCCCGAGGCTACGTCAGCAGCCGGCGCTAAGGAAGTTAGCATTAGCGTCGGAGCACGTCGTGGAGCAAAACGGCGACAGACATTTGGCTACGTCGCTGTGATCTTAAGGCTCCCGTCACCGTCAGGCCTGTTTGCTTTTTTATTTTTTTTAGGGAAGTTTCGTGTTTACATGGCAACGTTTTGAAAACATCCATTTCCACGGAAACGGCAGAGACACACTGAAAACGTTGTAGTTACCACGCCGGGCCACTAGTGGGTGCTGTTTGGCTTTATAATGAAACCACACACACACACACACACACACACACACACACACACACACACACACACACACACACACACACACACACACACACACACACACACACACACACACACACACACACACACACACACACACACAGCTGAGAATAATGGGCTCTAAACATCAACAATAATTGTTTACTCCTAGTGGACAGATGACTGAGCTAAATTGTTATTTTGGCGACTGTCAAAATAAAAGCACCAAGTCCCAGGAGACACCACGGAGGGAAACTCTGTTCCGATTGGTTCTCCTGAGCGGCGGCATTTCCTGAGAGTTGCGTTCTGTCCCGGTTTCAATGGAGAGTTTTCAGAGAGTTGTACTTCCAGAGGCTCGGAGCGCCGTTGCCATGACGACGGACACCAAGGCTCCGCGGAAAAGCTTCGCGTTCCCACTTGAAAACGTTGCGTAAACAGCGCCTCAGTCTGCAGGAGAGCTCGGCGCTCGGTAACGGTCTGCAGCTGGAGGAGTCGGGCTCCTCGTCTCTGCTGCCCAGGAGGTGAACTTTGGAGTCTCTCTCTCTCTCTCTCTCTCTCTCTCTCTCTCTCTCTCTCTCTTCTCCTCTCTCTCTCTCTCTCTCTCTCTCTCTCCTCTCTCTCTCTCTCTCTCTCTCTCTCTCTCTCTCTCTCTCTCTCTCTCTCTCTCTCTCTCTCTCTCTCTCTCTCTCTCTCTCTCTCTCTCTCTCTCTCTCTCTCTCTCTCTCTCTCTCTCTCTCTCCTCTCTCTCTCTCTCTCTCTCTCTCTCTCTCTCTCTCTCTCTCTCTCTCTCTCTCTCTCAATTTAAACGCTCCCAGGACTCGAGGCGATACAGTAATGTAGCAGTACTGTAGAAATCAACACGACATTATAACATCAATAAATAAATATATCATAAGTAGAATCTGGTGACAGTTAAGAACAAGAAACCAGAAATCTGGAGCCTTTCAAATGAATAGAAAAAGAGTAGAGAAGAGAAAAAAAAACAAGAGAACAGAATAGAATAGAATAAAGCAGAATAGAATAGAATAGAGCAGGATAGAATAGAATAAAGCAGAATAGAATAGAATAGAATAGAATACAATAGAATAGTAGAATAGAACAGGATATAATAGAATAGAATAGAATAGAGCAGGATATAATAGAATAGAATAGTATAGAATAGAATAGAACAGAGCAGAATAGAATAGAATAGAATAGAACAGAGCAGGATATAATAGAATAGAATAGAATAGAATAGAACGACTTCATTGGTCTGATCATTTGAAATGTTTCTGTATTTTACTTCGACAACTTTTGTGTTTGCCGACTTTGCACATTCTCTCAGCGACTCCAGGTGTCTTGGTGAAGCTGGACGACGTTGATCTCGTCACGTCTGCGACTCCGTTTCCCTCCAAAGACACAATTAGCGGCAGAAGATGGTTTTTACCCGACATGTTCCGACTGCGTCCGCCGTGTTCCTCCGAGCGTCATCGTCAGACGCAGTCGGAACATGTCGGGTAAAAACCGTCTCCCTCTGCTAATTGCCCTCCAAAAACAAACACTCATGAAGTATTTGTTTATATATTGACGTATAAGTTTTGCATACCCTTGTGTATTCTAGCGCACTTCTGTATATTTATGTGCATATTTTGGTGTAATTGTGTTGAACTGTTGTGCATTTGGGAGCATTTCTCTAAATGTTTGTGTGTCGCTGCTGGAGGTCTTCTCACCACGGCGGGTGGATGTGAATCACGTCTCCGGCGCCGGCGTCAGCCGCGCCGCCGTCTCCCTGTTGAACAGCACCAGCACGCCGTCGTCGTCGCCGTGGAGCCCGGGGGGGCGGCGGGCCGCGGCGCTACGCAGCGCGCCACGTGCATGCTGCACTCGCGGTGGACCTCCAGCACCTCCAGCAGCAGCAGGCCGGGCCTCTGGGCCTCTGGGGGCGACGACGACGACGACAACAACAACAACAACACAGATGGTGAGACTCGACCTCGGACCGCCTGACGGACGCCGAGACACGTTAGCGTTTAGGCGTGAGAGCGAGTGCAGCTGCAGAGCTGCAGAGCTGCAGCGCAACTCCAGATGCGGAACTGCAGAAACGACAAAGATGCAGAGGGACGAGCAGGCCGAGCTGCAAAGCTGCACAACTTGTCAAGCAGCACGACTGCCGAGATGCATGGATTGCAGGGCTGCGTAGATGCGTGACTGTAGATGTGCATGACTATAGAGATGCATGGCTGCATAGATGCATGGCTTGTAGCGATGCATGGCTGCATAGATGCATGGCTGTAGCGATGCATGACTAAAGAGATGTATGGCTGCATAGATGCATGGCTGCATAGATGCATGGCTGTAGATATGTGTGGGTGCATAGATGCATGGCGCATAGATGCATGACTGTAGAGATGCATGACTGCAGGGTGCATAGTTGCATGACTGTAGAGATGCATGGCTGCATAGACGCATGGCTGTAGAATTGCATGACTAGAGAGATGCATGGCTGCATAGACGCATGGCTGTAGAATTGCATGACTAGAGAGATGCATGGCTGCATAGATGCATGGCTGTAGAGATGTGTGGGTGCATAGATGCATGGCGCATAGATGCATGACTGTAGAGATGTATGGCTGCAGGGTGCAAAGATGCATGGCTGTATCGATGCACGACTGTAGAGATGCATAGATGCATGACTGTAGAGATATATGGCTGTAGACATGCATGACTGCGGGGCTGCGGAGATGCATGGCAGCACGGCTGTAAGTAGCACTGTTGGAGTTGAGACGTCGACGTCGGGCAGCTCGTGGTTTCAGGAGGGAAACATGGCGTCACTGCACCGACATTAAATTGTGCGAAGATAATGAGGAGCAGCAGATGATGGTGATGAAGACGATGATGATGATGATGATGATGATGGTGACGATGATGATGGAGTCCTGCAGAGATGCAAGCGCTGCATGTTCACCCGGAGCGCCAACTGAAGGGGGCGGAGTCCCAGAAGCCGAGTCCGACAGTGGGAGAAGCCCGAGGGGAGAGCTCCATGCGAGACGTTTGAATTTGTCCAGACACGACGGCTGGGAGCCGCTCGGTGGTGCATTCAGGGCCCGCGCGGTAAAACGCCTGTCGGTAAAAGGCAGTGCCTCCCTCCCTCCCCCGCCCCCTCCCCCTCCCCCCTCCCTGATGGTATCAGTTCAGCTGTCAAACAAGCATTCATCATCTTCTCCGCGGTGTCAGTGTGTTCACGGGAGAGAGTAATCACAATACTGCCGCAATAGTGATGGTAATCAGATTACTATTGGACCACATCAAAACGTCCTCTAATGAGCAGGGCCGCTTGTTAACGTGACGGTGATCACATCACTGCGGGGGGCCGCGGACGCGTTCTCCAACACGCTGCATGTAAACGTCTCGGGTACTTAGATTACTCTCAGGTCACAGATAGTATCTCCCTGGTTCTAAATATAATCACACTACATTTAGACAAAAGCAGTTAGGATCTAATCAGATTACACTTTGGGCCACACGAAACCTCAGGTACAAAGTAATCAGGGGGGGTCGGATTATCGCCCATTGTAAAGGTAATCAGGTTACATTCAGGCGTGAATATGAAGGGAGAGATTTGCAATTATATGTCAATGTAATCAGATTACAGTTGTGGTACCGTCTACTCCACTGCCAGGCTGGTGATTTCAGGTTCAGAGGAAGCTCGGCAGATCCTGAACCAAAAGTCCATCAAAGTAAAATATAACCACATTAAAGTCCAGTACGGAAGTAATCAGATTACACTGCATTTACAGCCCGTTTTTCAGGGTTTGGTGTGCATTTGTGTGTGTGTGTGTGTAAAACTGGGGTTACGAAGGAAGGCCCGCGCCCAGACAGAAGCGGGTCTCCGTCAGACCGAAATGTAATCCGATTACAGCGAGACGCAAACGTAACCAGGTCAAGTCGAGACCGAAGGAAACGTTTCCTCTGAGCCGCTTCTCACCTCGCCGCCGAGAGGAAAGAGAGCGGCTTCCTGTCACCCACATCCTGATCGCAGATCAGATCCATCGACCTGCTGAGGCCAGTGTGTGTGTGTGTGTGTGTGCGTGTGTGTGTGTGTACCTGATGAGGTCACAGCCGCCGAGGGCTCCGATTGGTGCTTCCAGAAGCTGACGGCTGATCTCTGCCGGCTCTGAAGGCGGTTCAACCTCTCCGCCAGGCCGCCGCTGCGTCGGAGCGGAAAATGTCACGACAACAGAACGTCTTTTAAAA
>NC_137659.1:829506-904506 GCF_963422515.1 Blennius ocellaris
CTCCAGCGGTGCAACCTGCAGCCTCCAGCAATGCAACCTGCAGCCTCCAGCGGTGCAACCTGCAGCAGTGCAACCTGCAGCCTCCAGCAATGCAACCTGCAGCCTCCAGCAATGCAACCTGCAGCCTCCAGCAGTGCAACCTGCAGCTCCAGCAATGCAACCTGCAGCCCCAGCAATGCAACCTGCAGCTCCAGTAATGCAACCTGCAGCCCCAGCAGTGCAACCTGCAGCCTCCAGTAATGCAACCTGCAACTCCAGCAGTGCAACCTGCAGCCCCAGGCTGCTGCGGGAGTTACGGGCCGGCCTGCTGGAGCGCCTCAACATTAACCCGGACGCTCGCCACTCCTCCTGCATTCCCCCTGCGCCGCCCTGCCTTCAGCAAACAGCAACCCAACAACCGGGCGAGACGCTGCTGCACCTCTGGAAACGCTGCTGCTGCTGCTGCTGCAGAAAGAAACATGTTTCTTCTCCCCGGCCTTCTCCACAAAACCTCCGTCCACACGTCTCTATGAACTCGGCTCAACACGAGGCTTCAGGACATGTAGTTCACCTGCCAGGCCTCTAGGGGCGCTGTGACTCACCACAGAGCACATAGACAGAGCACATAGAACTTTAGAAGTAGATTCCCGCCCCGCTCTTGCTGCTAGCGTCAGTAGCTTCTAGTTCTATAGGTCTATGGCCCTGCTCCTCCTGCTGCTAGCGTCAGCAGTTTCTAGTTCTATAGGTCTATGGCCCTGCTCCTCCTGCTGCTAGCATCATAGCTTCTAGTTCTATAGGTCTATGGCCCCACTCCTCCTGCTGCTAGCATCAGTAGCTTCTAGTTCTATAGGTCTATGGCCCCGCTCCTCCTGCTGCTAGCGTCAGTAGCTTCTAGTTCTATAGGTCTATGGCCCCGCTCCTCCTGCTGCTAGCGTCGGTAGCTTCTAGTTCTATAGGTCTATGGCCCTGCTCCTCCTGCTGCTCGCATCAGTAGATTCTAGTTCTATAGGTCTATGGCCCCGCTCCTCCTGCTGCTAGCGTCGGTAGCTTCTAGTTCTATAGGTCTATGGCCTTGCTCCTCCTGCTGCTAGCGTCAGTATCTTCTAGTTCTATAGGTCTATGGCCCCGCTCCTCCTGCTGCTAGTGTCGGTAGCTTCTAGTTCTATAGGTCTATGGCCCTGCTCCTCCTGCTGCTAGCATCAGTAGTTTCTAGTTCTATAGGTCTATAGACCGGATCAACACTAGTCCAGAACTAGTCACACAGCCTGGTTCGTAACTAGTCTAAACTAGGTTCATATGTCGTCCACCAACCAAACAGATTACTTCATTGCTCTTAAAATACTAATCCCAAACTAGTCAAACACAACAGGGAAACACAAGGACTAGTTAATAAGTTAAAGTAAAGTAAAACTAAACCAGGACATTTAAAGCATCGCGAAGCAGCAGAAACCTTCTTCACATTAAACTCGTATTTTCTCTGCAGTTTGTTCATTTCTGGGTTTTATTCTCGTTAGTTCTACTAGTATTAATCATATACAAGAGGTTTTGTTTGTCCTGATTAACTCTGACAACCGGGTTAACTCTGACAACCGGGTTAACTCTGACCTCCTGACTCCTCATCAGTCTCTCACCAGCCAAGTCGTGTTCTGTCAGGAGCTCCTGTTGAAGCTGCACAGCGCCCCCTGCTGCTCCCACCTGGAAGCTTCTCAGGCCTCCAGACCAGACAAAAGTGTTTTACTGCGACGAACAGCAGCGGCAAGGAGAGAAAGGAGGTCCGCTGCGCCCCCAAGAGGCCATAGACGCACATTACACCCTGAAGAAGAATAACCTGCGCTCTTTATCTGGAAGTTGTGCTGATTTTTATTCTTTATTTTAGCTGTGATCAGTAAAGAATGAATGAATTAAATTAAAACAGATCTTTATAGAAACTAGTTAAATATAAATACCTTATAATAATAATAATAAAATTGTCTACTCTTATATTGTGTATTAGAATACAATAGCTCATAACAGTTATACTCAAATACAAATAATTACAGATAATATAGAATATAATTTCACTTATTGAACAATTTAAGGGGAATTTTATATTTTTATTTATTTTCCTGATTTTTGCATTTGAGATAAATAAGGCGATAATATCATCCGTGTACATTATACTATACTCATTGTAATTTTTTTTAATATATGTATCAGAGGTCATTTTATTATTTTGGTAGGATTTTGTTGACTTTGATTTGACAAATTCTTCGGTGTCATGAAATAAAGAATCAAATGGTGACGGACTCACGTCTTCGTTCCGACCAGGTTTCTCTTCTTCGCGCGATTCCGAGTCGCAGTCGGAAATCTGCTGGCCGTCGTCTCCGTCCCGACGTCCGCCCGGCGACTCGTCGCTGGCGGAGTCGATGTCCGGGAGCTCGTCTGACGACGCCGAGGACAGACGAAGCAAAAACGCCGTCAACAACAATTCCCACGACTGCATTGTCGGAAGGTAAAAAACGATTTCTATTGATGATTTGTTGAATTGATCGTGTGACACCTTCAGCGATAACGTGACTCCAGTCAAACGGAACGTAAACGTAATCATCAGTTTGTACTCAAGGTCGCAACAAGTTTAAATAAAAAGTTAACTAACCGCACAATTCTAGTCTGTCACTTCTGCAATACCGCACTCAGCCACCAGATGGTGTAACGAGTCGGTCCTCAGTCCAGCGCTCCTTGAGTGATATCAGTTAAATCTTACACACTGCGCCTTTAAAGATATATTTAAAAAACTTTGTCCCATAAAATATAATTTTAAATAATTTGATTAACTCTCATTTCTATGATATTTACGTGGTCTGGCTAAATAAAAAAAATAAAAAATAAAACAGTTCTTGGGATACCTTTTTTTTTTTTTATATGGCAAACCCTCATGAAATATTTTTTGTATGTAATAAATAGATAATATATGGAAATGTCACCGTTTAAATTAAACTACGAGCAATGAAAACTTTTTCCATCGCCTTCTAATGTTTGGAAGTTCATGTGTGCGACGGGTTGAAATGCAGAATTTAACAAGAGGCCATGAAAATCCATCTAAAGTGACACACGGAGGTGGAACTCGTGCGACGGCGGTCTGCCATTTTACTCCTACCTCTCCGAGACGTGGCAGTAGGTGGCGCTCTCGGGGCGCGACGGGGAGCCGAGGGCCCGTCCCCGTCGTCGGACGTCTCGCCGTCACTGGAGCTCCAGGCGATGTGAAGCGGCTCCTCGCCGCCACCGCTCCGCCCTGACCGCCACAGACGACATCACTTCCTGTCAGACCACCAGATTGCTGCAACGCTTCTGGTCAGGAAGGGCAAGTTCACTTCCTGTTCTGGTGGTTAGCCGGGACCTACGGCTTTTTTGTTTTTTCACAACTTCGGCTTTTATTTGACCAATTTGCTGCCTGGGAACAATTAAATGAGCTTCGGAGTTCCACAGGGATCGACTCTGGGTCCCTTTATATTTAATTTTTTTTCCTTCTCGTCCCTTTTAACGGACATATTTTTATGCACAATTTGTAGAAAAAGACATTAAATCAATATATATGTTTATATGTATGTATAAAAAAATTCAAATGCCAAAACGTAAACGTAATTTGTGTTGACAATGACCACATTAAGACAAATAAATGGTACAAAAAGGTGCAAAAATCAACTAAATTTGAAGTAAAATTATGATAAACACGAATGACTAAAAACACTAAATATATAAATGTGTAAAATTTTCCAAATTTGGAGGAAATTTAAGATTAAATGTCCTCAAGCGATGAAAGCTGTTTTGTTTTTAAAAAACAATACGATTCCATGTGAGTCCGTTTCTCTACATTAAATTACCTGAAGCATTGAACTGGGCAAGTTTCCTGACAGACGAGAGTTTCCTCCCTGAAGTCAGAAGTTTCTGCGGAAAAATAGAGACGACAGCGATAAGAATACTGCAGTAACAGAATACAAATACTCACCTTAATGCGACTGAGCAGCATAAGTATAGTTTGATAGTTTGACCCTCATGTGGCTTTAAATAATGGTCACGATGCAAATTTTTATTATGTACATTTTTGCCCAAAAAAAGTTTATAAATATACAATTACCACAAAAACTACTTATTACAGTAATGGGCACACCTGTAATTAACATCTCTTGCACTATAATTGTCTTGAAAATATTAAAATAGATGGTATAATACTCGTGAAATTATAATACTACTTGTAATGTGTTACTTTCACCACTGAAAGTAAATTACTTTATTTTTTCCTGCAATCCGAGTAATCTCTGAGTATTTTTGAGCATTACTTTTAAATCTATTAAAGAAATAATGTAACTAAAGTGCTGATTCTTTACAAACTCTCGTTACAACTTGCAGGGAAGTAACGTAACAGTAGTTGTACTGGAGTACTCGGTACTCGTCCCTCCGTCCCCACCTCCATGACCGGAGTGTCCAGGAAGCTGTCCCCGCACCGCCGCCAGCTGCGGGCGGAGGACTCGGAGGACTCGGGGGACAGGACCGGGGGCTCCCGGCTCGCTCTGCCCGCCGCGGAGCGCACATCGTCGGGGAAGAGGACGCAGCGGAGGTCCCTGGAGGTTTTTAGCCTCTGCGGGGGGAAAGTTTCATTCTGTTAGAGAGCAGAACTACTAGAGACCGTTGATAAAAATCCCCTGCGTTGTGCGTAAATGTGGTTTAATGTGGAATAAAATGTACTTTAACGTGAATAAATGAAGTGACTCCGCTCCTCCTCGCCGCCGCGGCGGGCGGCCGCGGTTTCCCCCGGTGGGGAGCTAACGCTAACGCTAACGAGCCGGTGCGGTGGGGAGATTCTTACCTTTCTGGAGGACATGTGGGCAGCGACGGTCCCCGGCCGAGTTTGTGGAATTAATATTCTTTAATTACAGCAGTAGGCAGTGAAGTTTAAAGTGTTTTCACTTCCCCGCCAGGAGCCGCCGGTGTGTCGCGTGACGAAAAGCTAACGGACCAACCAGCGTGTCCGCCGTCTTCTCGCTCCGCGGGGGTGCGTTTCATTACAGTCACCGGCGTATCCCGGTGCGAAGGCTGGAGACGAAACACCGAGTGAAACTACTTTTTCCAGACAATGAAGCAAAAATAATTCACGCATCTATTAAATCACGCAAAAATATTCAGTTTTGCGTCTCTTTGCTGTACTTTTACATCTGTGTGTTGCCGTTTTGTTGTTTATTTGCACCCTTCTGCATATGAGTAAAACTTTAATTATAGAATGAACGAATGACAAATGTGCAACTCAGGAGATTATTAAATGATAATTAAATTCAAACAGTCGTTGAGGGAAAATGTTTTCTGTTCAACTTCTTTTCCAATAACAATTTAGATTGTAAATATATTGAAAAAGTTCAGAAAATATCTACATTTGCTATCAAGGTCCTGTAACATATAAAATACTACTATAAACTACTACTATATTTGTAGATTCTACCAAACGGACTTTATATTTTTTAATTCCGGGCATCAATTGTAAGATAAGTCAAGATAAGGCTCTCATGTACTCATTCTGAATTTTGCTTTTAAAAGCTAAACAGACAAGATCCTCCTGGATGGAAGTGCGACTTCTCAGTATAACAGGAAGAAGACGAAAGTGTTTATACTCCTGGGAAAACTCCTCTATATATACAGTCCCTTTTCAATATTCACAGCACAAATCACAGACTATATATATATATAGATTCATCATTCTGGTCATACCAATAGCGTATAAGTCATTTGGTTGCTCTTCGAGAGTAAATTACTGGAATCATTCTTCTATCTTCAATCTACCTGCAAACGTTCGGCATTTATTCCACAAATACCAATGAAGAAGGATCTCTGCACTTGCTTTTAGCTTTTATTGATTCGTTTCTTAATATATAAAGCTTTAAAGGTTGTGTGACACTGTTATTGGTGTGCGCACACGCGGAACTATACAATTAAGACGCCTCATTAACTGTCACTGCCCATTAGAAACAGATTAGCCGCCATCTTGGATGAGGACGTAAGTTACGACACCATCATTAAACTGTTAGCCGAGTAAGTATATTTATCTATTATCTATGTAATAATTTAATAATACTATATATTTAAGTCTTCCCTCTATGCTACACTCCAATCACAGTAAATAAATGAAGAACATTGTTTCCATGTCATCTCGGAGACCAGGTTGCGCTCGCCCTCATCCGTGGTCTCGTTTCCTTTTTCCGTCCAATCAGAGGAGAGTATCGCGGTTGCTAGGTAGATTCGGTGTCCGGTAAACTGCCGTTAAACTCAGCAACGGAGCACAATATATGTTTCTTTACGGAATTAATTGTTCATAAATCATTTTAACAGTCGCTCTTATAATGACGTTTTTTAATTACAGTGGACTTGAGGACGTACGTGACTTCAGCGAACACTAATTAATAAAAAAAACACAAAAAAAAACACAAAAAACAAACGATCGTGTCATTTCAAATCAACAAATCGATTTTCCGAAAGCGTCTCGCGACGGAGCCGTTAAACCGGACGAGCTGGTGGAGACGAGCAGGAGCCGTTAACGTGTCCAGTCTGGCGGAGAGTCGAGGTTACCTGGACCCGCCGATCTCAGGTGAGTCGATGCTAACGAGTTAGCTGATCCGGCCGATCCCCGCACTTTAAGCTACTTCCGGTTCAAGAGAACGTCCGTTTCGATTTTTTTTTGTCTCTTTTTTTATTTTTCGTGGACGATCTCTGTGGCGAAATGGTGACGTCGAAAATTAATTAAGTGTTTTCAGGTACAGGGTGCTTTTATTAATCCCACAGACGATGGGGAGTCAAAGCAAGACCAGACCTTTTCACTTATAGCCCCAATTAAAGTCAATTGATTTTATTTTGTTAATTAAATTGAACGTTTCACTGACCAAACGTTCCACAGTCAAATGTTTTTTATGTGATCTTAAATGTCCTGGCGACGTCTCATGTTTTCAGACAATATCTAGATGATTCATCAAACCGAGTGAGTTTTTTAATTTTTAATTCTTGAGTCAATGCAACGATATTTATCACAGTAAAAAAGGGGGTTAATCTTAGTATTATTCATGTAATTGTTTGGGTGTGAACATGTATATTGGTAAGAAGTGTCTGTATGAATGCAATACTTCAATTATTCTATGATGTCTTCAACACTATATAATAGTCTTACAGGATGAATGTTATTTGAATCTGAATCTGAATCTGCTAAAAAAAAAAATCTACACGTTTTTAATACATGAAGATAAATAACACGAGTATTGAATATTGGATAGAGGGTAGCATTAGATAAGATTTACTTCCTCCTGCCCCTTTTCAGGCAGTTAAAAACAGTATGTGTGTATATGTGGACGTTTATCAGTCTGTGTGTATGTATAGTGAAATAATACTAATAATATATTGTCTATTTTGTGTGCAAATATTTTTATATATAACACAATTGTATTTATTTATATTAGCAATGTTTTTTTATAGGTTTGATCTATATCTATCTATCTATTTATCTATCTATCTATCTATAATAAGAAAGAAACAGTTTGCTTGAGGTTTTCTTCAGATTTGTTCCTAATTCGGTGTCTCTTGTTTCCTCAGCTGCAGTTTTACGTCGTCGAGATTCAAACCAGCAGCCGAGATGAGCAGAAGAGGCCGATCAAAGTCAGAGGACTCACAATAACACACACAATAATACACTATAACACCAAAACAAACTCAATTTTCACAGATATAACTGGTTTTCCATCTTTGTGCCGCAGTGTTTTGCAGCGATGCAGGGGAACGACTCATACCGAGGTTTTTTTTTGTGACGACGAACGCGATGAACTCTGTGCTGATCTTTTATTTATTTTTTTTTAAACTCCGTGCTGCTCCCAGACTGTGGAACAAACTTCCTCCCCGACATTCACACCACTACTGATCTCGGCCTTTTTAAATCAAAGCTGAAAACCCTTTTTTTTTTAATTTAGATTGGCTTTTAACTGTCCAGAGTATTTATTCTGTAAGCTTTGTTGTAAAGCACTTTGGATACCACTGGGTTATTGTAAAGGGCTGTACAAATACAGTTTGATTTGATTTGATTAACCTTCCAGGAAGAATTGTGGCTCCGGCTTGTTGGGAAACAGACGTCCTCATAGACTCGCTCAGCTGAAGTCCCGCTGGACAGAACAGGAGGTGAAGATCTCCACTTTATTTACCACCATTCATTTCTTTCACCTTCGAGTGAACTGACCTGATGATGATGATGATGATGAGGATGATGATGATGATCCTCCTGGTCAGGATGAGAAGCTGTGCGACCTGGTGAAATGTTTTGGATTGAACAGCTGGCCCTCGGTCTCGTCTCACTTCGGCGTGAGTATGAAAGAGTGTTTACGCTCTTACACGTTTATAAACGCAGAAGGTCTGTCGTTACTTTGTAATTACAGAATAGAATAGAAAAGAATAGAATAGAATAGAGCGTTATTCCTCCCCAGGGGGAAACACAAACTTACAACAGCTCAAGGTAAAAAGGTGCAGAAATTAAAGAATTAAAATATGTAAACATATGTATATATCTAAACAAGAGCAAAAAAAAAGAGCACAAAAAATAGAATGGGTAAAAATAAAAAAAATAAAACAATCCAGTAAAAAAGAAAGAAATCCTCTAAAAATAGAATAAATTGACAGAATTGATAAACACGCAGTGTAGATGGTAGAAACTGAGATGTACTCGGTGCAGATGTAAACGACACATGAGAAGAATGTTAGGACATTTACAGTGAGTTGTTAAATATCCTAACAGCTGTAGGGATGAATGACTTCCGGTAGCGTTCTGTTTTATTGATAGAATCTTCAGAATTTTACTTTCCGTGTCAAACGTCAAACGATCCCTCGGGGGTCTGCAGCTTGTTTTCTCCCCTTGGTGTTTTCGATGGTAGTTTTGTTGCTGCGAACAATGTTTGTGGTGGAAATCTGCCTTTCAAAATAAAGAGAGAATTAAAAAAAATTAAACAAAATAAATAAGAAAAGATTACTATATGGGTAAACCTTTGAGGAAGTCGATTTTTTTTGTTGTTTTTTTGTTTATGATGACAAAACTAATTTTTTTTAAGTATTATATTGTTTTTGTATTATGTTGAATATTATTATATATTATATTCAGGCAAAACTTCCTGCATGAGATGAAAGCAAGCGGAGGGTGAGATTAGAAACTGTGTGTGTGTGTGTGTGTGTGTGTGTGTGTGTGTGTGTGTGTGTGTGTGTGTGTGTGTGTGTGTGTGTGTGTGTGTGTGTGTGTGTCTCAGGGTAAGAAGTCCAACACTGAGTGTCATCATCGCTGGAGGCTGATCCAGAACCCTGAGCTGGCCCGCGGCCCGTGGACCGAGGAGGAGGATCGAAAGGTGTCACAGTTCGACCTGCGTGTGTGTGTGTGTGTGTGTGTGTGTGTGTGTGTGTGTGTGTGTGTGTGTGTGTGTGTGTGTGTGTGTGTGTGTGTCCGACGCCGGTGACGTCCCCCCGCCTTTTGCAGGTGAAGGACCTGGTCCAGAAGTACGGGGTGAAGAGGTGGTCGTTCATCTCCAAGATGGTGAAGACGCGGAACGGGAAGCAGTGCCGCGAGCGCTGGTGCAACCACCTGAACCCGGCGGTGGTCAAGAGCGAGTGGACCGAGGCGGAGGACCTCGTGATCGTGCAGTCGCAGAGGAAGCTGGGGAACCGCTGGGCCGTCATCTCCAAGCTGCTGCCCGGCAGGTAGGCGGGGCTACAGGGCAGCAACGCCTGGCGCACCTCCCTCCTACCTCCTTGTCTATGGACGTTACCTGAAGCCCCTGGATGATGTCACCGGGGGGGGGGGGATCAGTGTTTCCTGGGCTATAGGAAGCGTCAGTGTTTCCTAGGCTAAAAGAAGCATCGGTGTTTCCTAGGCTAAAGGAAGTATCAGTGTTTTCTAGGCTAAAAGAAGCATCGGTGTTTCCTAGGTTAAAGGAAGTATCAGTGTTTCCTAGGCTAAAAGAAGCATCAGTGTTTCCTAGGCTAAAGGAAGTATCAGTGTTTCCTAGGCTAAAAGAAGCATCGGTGTTTCCTAGGCGAAAGGAAGCATCGGTGTTTCCTAGGCTAAAGGACGCATCAGTGTTTCCGTGGCTAAAGGAAGCGTCAGTGTTTCCTAGGCTAAAGGAAGCATCGGTGTTTCCTAGGTTAAGGGAAGCATGAGTGTTTCCTAGGCAAAAGGAAGCATCAGTGTTTCCTAGGCTAAAGGAAGCATCGGTGTTTCCTAGGCGAAAGGAAGCATCGGTGTTTCCTAGGCTAAAGGAAGCATCGGTGTTTCGAAGGCTAAAGGAAGCATCGGTGTTTCGAAGGCTAAAGGAAGCATCGGTGTTTCCTAGGCTAAAGGAAGCATCAGTGTTTCCTAGGCGAAAGGAAGCATCGGTGTTTCCTAGGCTAAAGGAAGCATCGGTGTTTCGAAGGCTAAAGGAAACATCGGTGTTTCGAAGGCTAAAGGAAGCATCGGTGTTTCCTGCTTACTGAGAATTCAGACAGTCGTCAACATAAAACACCTCCAGGATTCAGTGAAAGTCGACAGATGAGGAATTAGGAAGGACATTTCAGACGTACCCTACAACTCTGACATCCGGATGTGTCCCTCCGTCCGTCTGCTGTGTCTCCCCTCGCAGGACCGATAACTGCATTAAAAACCACTGGTACTCCACTTTGAAGAAGCGGTTGGAGAGGGTAAGACCACCACCACCACCTCCTCCTCCTCCTCCTCCTCCTCCACCCAGACGTCACACAGCAGGTTGACGGTCCTCCCCGTGGAAAATGTCTTGTCGTCTGCAGAAACCGCTTCTGTTCAGTGACAAACATGAATCCAGCTGCTGCTCCACCGACCAAAGTGTGTGCTCCACCTTCGACCGTGGCTCCACCTTCGACCGTGGCTCCACCTTCGACCGTGGCTCCACCTTCGACCGCGGCTCCACCTTCGACTCCTCGCTGAGCCTGAACGGGCCCATAGAGGAGGTGACATCACCGAGCCTCTGCTCGTTACAACCAGTGGCGTTACTCTCACATCAGTAACCAGCAATCTAACACATTATATCTACTAACCAGTAATCAGATTACAGTTACTTCACAAGTCACTGTGCGTACAACTCCATCCCTAAGTAAATAAATACCAGGGATCGTAGAAATCCGTTAATAAAAGCAGGAGTCAGATATAAATACGACAAAGAATGAAAGTCAAAGGTTAAATAAAAAAAGCAATCTGTAAAGTAACTACGTTAACTAAGCAAACTTATTTTTTAAATTAGTAACTTGTAACCAGTAGTCGGATTACTTACTCCAAGGTAACCGTGGCGACACCGACTGTAACGCGCTAAACCCTTCGTCTCGTCTGTTTCCTCCCCGTCCCGTCGTGACGAGCGCAGGAGTCGTCCAGCGGCGACTCCAGGGAAGAGTCGTCTCTCCAGGAGCTGTCGGTCGTCCTGTCCAGCTGGAGCCACCAGGCCGTCCACCGTCCAGGCCCTCGTCTCGGCGGCGGCGCCGTGAGACCACGTTCCTCACGTTCACAACCAGACTGAGGACGCAACCAGAGTCCTCACAGTGTGTGTGTGTGTGTGTGTGTGTGTGTAGATGGTACTCATGGATCTGAGCGCCAAAGTCCCGTTCATCATCGTCCCCGATTCCGTCCCCAAACCGTCCTCGTCCCAGAACCACAGCAGCTGCCCCCGCTGCGGCGCCTGGTACATGTGTGTGTGTGTGTGTGTGTGAGCAGTTCTGTCATCGTCTCGTCGCCCTGAAGTCCGTCTCCAGTTGTAGTTTTTTTTTTTTTTTTTTTAAATTGTGTTCAGGACGCCTGAAGAGCTCCGAGAGATGATCCGGGTGGCCAAGGAGTCGCAGGCCCATGAGGCGCCGGCGACTCTGCAGATGGACCCGGGCTCAGAGACGGCGTCCGCCCAGGTGACGTCAGGTCCCCCGTCCCCGAGTCCCAGTCAGCGGGACGCCGGCCGTCCCGATCCACGCCCGGGATTAAACGCCACGTGTCTGCAGACCGCACAGGAGCCGGGCGGCGCCGTGGACGTCCCGGACCGGGTCCACACCCTGGAAGCTCTGAACGTCTCGCCGTCTCAGGTGAAGACCACACGCCGTTTTCGGAAGACAACGCCGAAACAATACAGACCCCTCACCCCACCCCCCCCACTTTATGTTTTTTAAACATTCCTATTTATTCACACGTTTATTTATTCATTGACACGTATAGTGATGTAATGACGTAACAGCAGAAATTGAAATCATGCCCCTGGTACTCCAGGTCAGTTTGAGGCAGAAAACAGTGTTTTGGGTTAAACAAAAAAGTGTGTGTGTGTGTGTGTGTGTGTGTGTGTGTGTGTGTGTGTGTGTGTGTGTGTGTGTGTGTGTGTGTGTGTGTGTGTGTGTGTGTGTGTACGTGTGCGTGTGTTCTCAGCTCCTGAGTGTCGCTGCCGCCGACATCGTGACTTCGACTCTGACATCGGACCCGGAGCTGAGTGCCACCGCCGCCCCGGACCCCTGCCGTCCACACTGGACCACCCAGTACGACCCCCCCCCCCCCCACACACACACACACACACACACACAAACGACATCATAAGAGCATGACTGTATTTTCATTCACTGGGTATGACGGTGGTAAAGTTAACAAAGCTTTAAGATTCGTGACTCGTCTGGACGTCTCGCGGTCAAACGGGGGGACGTTTGTCCCTCGCCGGCCGCGGGCGGTTCATCCACAGGACGTTTATAACGATACTCAAAACTGTGTTTATGGAAACCTGGACGTGTTCAGGACGCCGGCGGAGGTCAGGGACGCCATCGAACTGCTGCTGAAGTCCGGAGCCCCGACCCCCACGCCGATGAAGGTCACCCAGGTGAGAGGACGCACGGGTTCACCTGGACAGGTGAGAGGGTCCATCAGGGACTCTGTTCGGGGACCTTCTGGCCGCCGGGCGCCGGCGGCGTTAAACCGCTGCACCGCCGTCGCACAGCGTTTCTAGTTTTCAGAGGATTCGGCCTTTGAGATGTGCGTCTGTGCCGCAGGCTGCGGGACAACCAGAGGACGCGCACAAGTATGGACACATACACCCGTCCACCAGCAGCCCTGAGGTAGGACACACACACACACACACACACACACACACACACACACACACACACACACACACACACACACACACACACACACACACCCTATTAACGACCCAAGGACTCGTCACATGTCCCGTATGAGAATCACGACTGAGCAAACGTCCCACAGGGATCGTGACGCTCCGGTTTACGGACGTTCCCTGAACTCGTCACGAGCGTCATGACGTTCACATAAAACGATCGAACCCGAGAATTAGATTGAAGGCTTTCGTTCCCGCCTCCAGAGCGGACGAGGAATGTGAAGCCCTGACCTTTGACCTCCAGGTCCTGGGCGAGAGCATGCTGCTCCCCTCCCAGTACATCTCCGGCCGTGACGACCCCAGCCTGGTGGCGCCCCAGCAGCGGCGTCCGGCGGCGTCCGGCCCGGAGCCCGGCCCTCCGGCGCCGAGCTTCCCGGACTACGGCGACCTGGGCTGCTTCCTGCTGGACGGGCAGGTGGGGGCGTGGCCCCGCCTCATCCCGGAGGCCGGCCAGGTAAGGCGAGCGCGAGAGGACGACCCGGACCAAACGAGAACTCGTCTAGAACCTTCAGTAACCAGCGATCTAGCACATTACTATCTACAAACCAGTAATCAGATTACAGTTACTTCACAAGTCACTGTGCGTACAACTACATCCCTAAGTCAACAAATACCAGGGATCGTAGGAATCAGTTCATAAAAGCGAGAGTCAGATATAAATACGACAAAGAATGAAGATCAAAGGTTAAATCTGAGTTCCTTTTAAAAACAAGCAATCCGTAAAGTAACTAAGTTAACGAAGCCAACTTTTTAAATTAGTAACTTGTAACCAGTAGTCGGGTTACTTACTCCAAGGTAACTCGTCTCGAACCTCCGTGACGCCATTGGTCTCTGGATTCTGACATTTTCCTGTCGGATTAAGATCAAAGCCAGAGTGTTTACAATAATCCTGAGTCTCAGCGTCATTTCCCCACAGAGACGCTGAAGACAAGTGTTTTTTTTTTCCAGCGTTGGTCCAGCGGCCCGGTCCGGACCGGCCCGGTCTGGACCGGCCCACGGGCCAGATGTTTAGAACCTCTTGTCAGCTGCAGTAGAAATGTGCAGTTCCACCGTGTGCTTTGCTTCCTGCGTCACAGAACCAGAGCCCCGGGTTCTTCAGCTGGCCTCCAGACGGCCAGACGGCGTTCCATGACTCAGCAGCTTCCTGGGACCTGGAGACTCACGACTCGGCACTTTTATTCCCCCTTTCGCCTCCACAAGTGGATTTTCTTACATCTGAATTTTAGGATTTGAACCCAAAATAAAAAAAAGCTGAAGGATTTTAATCTCATTTCATTGCGACGTTCATTTTAACCGACTTGAGTTTGAGGCTGGTTTTAATTTTTGGGGGTATAAAAATGTGATTCCTCATTTTAATCTAACTTTGTTTTTAAGAGTCACTCTGATTGAACCAATTTCAACAATTCGCAGCACCAGAAGATCAGACGCTGCATTATAACTTATTTAATTCATACGTTTTCTGTCGTTTCAGTTTTGCTCACAAACTTTCCCTGTACCTGTTCAGTGACTTTTAAATAAACAAGCTAAAAACTGCTGGTTTGCTATTATGATTATTCATTAATCGTCCTGATTCACTTCACAGACACACTGTGGAATCCACTTTTGTACCGAAGCTGAAGTATTTTCTGTGTTTAAACTTGTGGGTAGAATTTAAGCATGGTGGCAGATTTAACAGTTTATTTACCTCTACAGACACACGGACGATCTCGTGGACTCAAAATGTAATTTTATTACAGCAAATCCATCCGAATCGCCTTCAAATCGCAGGTTAAACATAGAAAAAGCTCACGTAACATGTTGGTTTTGTATTAAATATGTAAAAAGCAGGTCAAGTTATTCACAAAGAAAATGCAAACATGCAACACCTTTTCTTTCTTTCTTCTTCTTTTTAGGGGGAATGCATAATGAGTGAAAAATAAAAAAAAAAAACAGTTACCATTCATTAATTATTGACAGTACATGTTTACATTCCTTTTCATTTACACAGTAATATATATATATTTATATATACGACTGAAGCCTGGTGGAGAATCACCTGCTTCCACATCAGGAAATGCAGGTTTTAAAAAAACAAAAAAACAAAACAAAACAAAAAAACAATTTAATAAAATGACACGAACTGTTCAGTGAACCGTTAAAACAGAAATACGACGCGGTCACTAGGAAGAAAAACTCTCCTGTTTTCATTCAAAACATGATTTTCTGTAAAAAAAAAAAAAAAAATTTAAATTGTCTGTAATTCAGCAAAATGTATAATTTTATCATTCTGAGGTTTTTACGGTTTATTAATTCAGAAAAAATATATAAACTTGGTATTTTGCATCATGAAATAAACATCTTGTATATGTTTTTGCTGTACCAACCCAGAAGAGATTATTATTATTATTATTATTTTTAATATTCAAATAAATGCCAATGTCAATTCTGATGACATTTTCTTAACTTAAAAAAAAATTGATGTTATTCAATTTTTATTTTCTACAATTTAGAAACACGATTCATAAAATGGTGACATTTTTTTGTGATCGACTCAAAAAAAAAAAAAAAAAATCTCCTGAGAAATGATCCAAAAGACAGTTGAGTAGATTATCTGGCGTTTCAGAGGTATTCATTGAATCAATAATCCGGGAAATTGTGAGAGAAACATGTTAAATATGAGAATTTACCTCATAACGGGTACGATTTTCTAGATCTGGGTTGTTAAACACAGATTAGCACGGATTAACACGGATTATCACGGAGGTGAACTGAGCGACAGACTCTGCTGGTGAAACTTAAAACAACAAACAAAAGACAAAACAAACAAAACAAATCACAAAGCTGATAAAATGATCAGAGAAACCTGAGGTTTATCTCAGTGATTGGAAATTTTAAAAAAAAGTCAATTATCCTCAAACCTGATGAGGATTTGTAGTGTAAAAAAAACAGATTAACTCTTCAATCTGATTGGATTATCTCAATAAGAGTTAAAAAAAACAAACAAACAACCCAAAACAACAAAACAAAACAGGAGAGTTTCCTTCCGGGGGGGGGGGGGGGGTGACCGCGCCACACCTCCGAGGATTTGAACCTAAAACCCGCTGCTTGGCCGACTTCCTGTGGGCTGGAGGGCAGGTCAGCGGTGCGACAGTCAAACGTGTCCCTCGTCACGGCTAAGGCTTCAGAATAAATAGGGGGCAGGTCTGCGGACAGATTGTCCTCAAAGAGTCACATGTCAGTGCAACGGGGGGGCTGGAGGGGGGTGAGAGGTGCTGGGGGTGCTGGAGGGGGGGGTAAGAAGGGGGCGAGAGATGCTGGGGGTGCTGGAGGGGGAGGGGGGGTAAGAGGGGCTACTGGGGGGCTAACGCGGCGGTTCCCAAACTGCTCTACCTGGACGGACCCCCTCCCCCCACACACACACACACACACACACACACACACATATACACAGAGACCCAAAGGACGACTGTGGACCCCCGCTGAGCTCTGATTGGACGAAACATCAAAGCGAGGACTGGTGGCCACGCCCACTTGACTCTCAAAGCGCTTTCATGTCTCAGGTTTCATTTTGCTTCTCCGTTGATTAAAACGGGTGAAAACGAGTTTCGAGTGTAGAAATAAAAAAAACACAAAAAAAACATTTATTTTTTTACACTTTTTTTTTCTTGCAATTCAATCTTTTTTTAATTTGGAAATATGTGCCGAGTCGTTGTACGTCGCCTTTGAACTGAACATTTTTACATATTAAAGAGAATTTCAAACTCGCAGTAAATCCAGTTTGAGAAAAAAAAAACCCAAAAAAACCTGCATTTTAATAAAATAAGTTTTAGCTTCCACGTATTTCTTTTTGATTTTTTTTCTTCCTAATCAGGATTTATTTTGAAATATTAAAAGAATAAAAATGCACCTCGGGGGGGGTCCCTTATTGCGTTCTGCTAAGAAATGTGGATATGCAAAGCAAGAGGATGAAGAGGACAGACGTTTGTGGGGGTGGAGGTGTGGGGGTGGGGGTGTGTGTGTGGGGGGGGGGGGGGGTGGGGTTAACACTGACAGGTAACGGTCACCTGTCCGGTGGTCCGTCTGCGATGGTCCGAGCTCACCGACCCGCCCAGGGTCACAAAAAAAACACCAGAAAGTGAGCCGACGGAGACGACGGGTGAGAGACGGAGCGACAGAAACCAGGAGGGCGACGGAGGCACCGCCCTGCGACAGTCCTGACACACTCACAGGTGAGAGGTGGAGGGGAGGGGAGGGGGCGGGGCCTCTGTGAGGGAAAGGGGGCGGGGTCAGTACTCGTCCTGCTCCTCCTGCTGGTCGTACGTCGCCTCCTCCTGGGCGTCCTGCTCCACGTCGGCTACGTCGCCCTCCGCCAGCTCCCCTCGCTCCTGGGGGGGGGGGGGGGGGGGGGACGGAAAACACCTGAGTCAGCTGAGGGTGGTGGGAAAAATAAACGCTGAGTCGCCTCCTCCTCCTCCTCCTCCTCTCACCTGATCGTCGGAGGCGTACAGCACCTCCATCAGCCGCTCCACGAACGGGGCGTTCTCCTCGCCCTGCTCCTGGCACAGCAGCTCCACCTCCCGCAGCTTGCTGAAGTAGTAGTCCCGCTCCTTCTCCACCCCCTCCAGCGCAGACTTCAACGTGTTCACCTGGGGAGGCGCCGCAAGTGAGTGTGTGTGTGTGTGTGTGTGTACTGTAGTGTGTGTGTGTGTGTGTGTGTGTGTGTGTGTGTGTGCCCCACCTGCTCCGTCAGCTGTGTGACCTGTGCTTCCAGGTCCTTCTCTCCTTTGGCCGGAGTGGCGGCGGCGGCGACGGGGATCTTCTTGGCCGACGAGGGTCTGGAGGAGGGCGTGGCCGTTTTGGGGGTGGTGGAGGTCGACCTGGACGCCCCTGCAGAGGGAGAGGAGGCGTGAGGGACGCCCAAACCCCCGCTCGCCACGCGGAAACGCTTTCACTCACACCCTATTGTGTTTCATATATTATTATTATTATTATTACAGTTCAGGGTCCATTTACGCGACAACATTTACAGTGAAAACGTAACAATTTTGCCTCTTTGTTTCAGAGACGCTTCATGTTTCCACGGCAACGGTAAGAAAACGATGTAGTTAGCGTGCCGTCGCTTGTTTGTTATCGTGGAACGCGCGCACGCACGCGCACGCGCACACACACACGCACGCACGCACGCACGCACGCACGCACGCACACACACACACACACACACACACACACACACACACACACACACACACACACACACACACACACACACACACACACACACACACACACACACACACACACACACACACACACACACACACACACACACACACACACACACACACACACACACACACACACACACACACACACACAACAAATAAATAAATAAAACCAAAGTTGGATTGTTGTTATGGTGACTGTCAAAATAAAAGGACCAAGTTGGATTGTTATTATAGTAAATGTCAAAATAAAAGGACCAAGTTGGATTGTTATTACGGTGACTGTCAAAATAAAACCGCCAAGTTGGATTGTTATTATGGTGACTGTCAAAATAAAACCACTAAGTTACAAATAAAACCACTAAGTTGGATTGTTGTGAACGGACGTCCAAAACCCAATGAAAGGTTTGTTATATATACATAAAAATGCAGTTTTAACAATAAAATGTGAAAATAATGACCATAACATCACGGCAAATTAAGTAAATCTTATTTATATTTTAGATTCATAACAAACTAACATTTTAGATTTTTTTATTTTTAATCCTTTATGAGTTTAGGATAACTAGTCATTTTAAAAACAGCTTTGAACCTTTTATTTTGCACATAGAATCAAATGACAGAACTTTAAATCCTCCTTTGTTATTCAAATTCTTCCCTGCCAGTGTTTTTTTTTCTTTTTCTCTCCCCGGCGTTACCTGCGGTGGGCGAGCTGGCGGCGTGGTGAGACTTCTTGGGCAGGTTGAAGATCTGCTCCCCGGGGTCCGGCGGCGGGATGGCGTCCTGGCCCTGCCTCGCCTCCACCGGGTCGTACTCCTTCCCGTCGTAGTTGGCGTCAAAGAACTTCTTGAACCACTGGATGAAGTCCAGGTTGTCCTGGAACCTGCCCTTCACCAGCTTCTCCACGGGAATGATCTGGGGGGTGGGGGGAGGGGAGAAAAGACGTGAGGTCGGCGGTGGCGTGAGGGTTGGTGGCGGTGGCGTGCCGGGAGGCCCCACCTTGTCCACGTTCATCCGCTTGAACGACGCCTGCAGCAGCTTGAAGTTGTGGATGTACTCGTGCTCCAGCTTGGCCTGGAACTTGACCTTCTTAAGACTGATGCACCCGGGGAACAGCAGGTCCATGAACTGGCAGTAAGCGGCTCCTGAAGCGGCGAAACATCACAACGTCACAGAGCGCCGGCGCCGACCTGAAGGGGGCGCCGCCGATTGCGTCTCGTTCGGCCCGCCGGTTTTAAAACCAGAGAGAGAGAGAGAGAGAGAGAGAGAGACGACTCTGGGAGCTGGAGAACCAGAGGATTCTGCGACACGCCGCCAGCATCAGGGGAAGATACCGCCGGTGTTTTGGATGAACTGGTGCCCCTGTTAACTGGTGACCTTCGCCCTCCAGCGTCCACAGCAGAACCCGACCGAAATCCACAGTGGAGCTTAAACATTTCCATTAAACTTGAAAGCATCGTGATCGTCTGTTTCTCTTATTCTAGCACCAGCTGCTGCGAGCGGCTGGTGGCAGAAGTCACCAGTTGACAGGGGCACCAGTGAAACCGAAACACCGGGG
Organism: Blennius ocellaris; assembly: GCF_963422515.1. NCBI lineage: Eukaryota > Metazoa > Chordata > Actinopteri > Blenniiformes > Blenniidae > Blennius > Blennius ocellaris. The sequence continues at coordinate 849,423 of NC_137659.1, forward strand.
AGTGAAGCACCATCGTTAACGATCCACATTTTGCCAGATTATTAAGATAAATGTATAAAAAAATATTGCGATGTTCTTCAGTAACTGAGCTGATAGCTGATGGATGTCTGCGCTGCAGCAGGAGCTACAGATTCTAAGGTGGGGGCGGGTGGAGGAGTAATCTCCACCAAACACCTCCCGAACATCAGGTCTGTGGGGGGAAAATTGGATTAGTGGCGGAGGGCAGGAGAACCCGGCTTTACCGGCGCTCTTATTTATAGCGCGGCCGGCAGGTTTCCGCGGCCGGCAGCAGGTGAGCTCACCTGAGGAGAGCTGCTCCACCTTGGTGTAGTTCAGGCAGAGGATGTCGTTGACCCAGGCCGTGATGTCATGCCGGCTCATCGTCTCCTGGGTGATTGAGGTAGAGTAAACGTTGACCGCCATCCCCCAACTGCAACGACACCGGGAGAGAAGACGGGACGGACGTGAACGCCGATTCGACAAGAAAACACTTTTAGAAACTGGAAAGTTTGGTTGTTTTTTTTTTTTTTAAGTCAGCTGATCGTTGTGGCCCTCTGGCTAAAAACATAGGAAGGATTCAGATTTTCCATTTAAATTAAAAACAATCCACGAACTGTTCAAGGCTTGTTTTTTCTACTTTTTCTTGTAATATTTCGAATTCCCTCCCGTCACGCCTCCCGATACTCTGAGTAAACAGAAGATCTCTACATTACCGAGTGACCGTCTCGTCTGCAGTTAAAGATCAAAGCTCCGATAACGATCAACCTGAGTGATTGTTTCAGCAGGCCAAAGATCAAAGGTCAAACCTTCAGTTCACAGCTGTGAAGGTTTTTGTTACAGGTGGATGAATCAGACCTGAGTTTCCATTAGTTCTCATGACGGGTATATATATGTATATATATATATATATAAAAAACAACTGACAAATAACTGTTATTCATGTGCCGCTGAGCTGTCATGCACACGTCTGCCACTAGTCGGAGCCAGAGAGTCGCTTTTTCACAGTGTTGACGTAGAGAATGAAAACAACAAAACTGGACATCGACACTTCTTATTATCCGTCTTAACTAAAGATCAAAGAGCGTTTTAGACGTGAGGAAGGCTCCTCGGAGCAAGGCGGTCAGGGGTTCTAATCCAGGCAGTGCCTTCCTGTGGGGGACTTTTTCACGTTCTCCGGGTTACGAGTGCAACGCCGGGACGTCACGTCGCCCCGATGGAAACTCTCCATTAATGAGGAGACGCTGGACGCGGGTCCAGCGAACACAAGTTGGTAGAAACAATAAATGTCGAGACAAAGCGCTTCGGCCAATAGTAAAGACAATAAAGCTCCGTTTATGTTTTAACCAACAACAAATATAATAATGAACAAACCCGTCATTCCCCATTGGCGTCTCAAAGGTACAATGGAGTTCTGGTTAGTACTCTGCCATTGTTGTGAGTAGAGAATCATTCATCACAGGTTTATTCCCAATGTATGGAAGGGTGGATGGATGGATGGTGACACGCCCCCCCCACCCCATACCCCCCCACCCCCCACTGCACAAAGCAACACGACTTAAATCCTCCATATGTGAAAACTTGTTAAGAAATAAATCCACAGCTCTTAATCTGCCTCGGATCCAATCCGGATCACAGCTTGTAAAACGGATCAATGAGTGGAAGTCGGGACGATTCAGAAAGCGGTTGGACCGGAGGACCGGAGAACAAGACCCCCCCCCCCCACTCCCCCAGAACCAGGCAGCAGGTAGTGAGGCTGTGGAGCCCCCGCCTGCTGGAGGCTGTAGAGGCGGGGATGGAGCCCGCAGCGAGCCGCCGCTAGCAGCCCGGAAGCCCGGCGCTGCAGCCCGGCTGCAGCCGCTTTGCGTGCGGCCGGTACCGGAGCGGGAGGGCCGCGGGGAGCCGGGGAGCCGGGCCGCGGGGCTCCGAGCCTCGGCGGCTGCAGGAGCGGAGCCCCGGGCTGGGATCCTCCGGGGGGGAGGGAGGGTCTGGGGCCGGCCCCCTTCTCTCATGTCAACAAAGCGGATGTGTGTTAGCACGCTTTGTTAGCCTGGCATGGATAGCCCGGCCCACGGCGAGCAGGGCCGGGCAGGGCCGAGCCGGGCCGAGCCGGAGCCTCCGCAGGCCCCGGTGGGGGGAGGGGGGGGGGGGGGGGGCCGGGTCAGCGCCGCACGGAAAGCACGAAATGACGGCGGATAGCCGGGGGAGGGGGGGCGAAGGAGGCCGGAGGAGGGGCGGCTGTCGGTCCCTGAACACTGCTGTCAGAGCCGAGCCGAGCCGAGCCGAGCCGAGCCGAGCCGGGCCGGCCCTCCGCCGCCAGCACGGAGCACCACAAGCCGGAAACACCGAAGGGTTTGCTGCCGGGCGGAGCGGCCGCAGAGCCCGCGTGGTCTCCGCGGAGGCTCCGGCGCTGACACCGGTAGGAAGCGGCGGAGCTCCGGGGCTCCGGGCCGCAGGGGAGGAGGAGGGGAGCCGGGGGAGGAGGAGGAGGAGGAGGAGGAGGCCGGGCTGCAGCCGCCTCTCCTCGGACGGTTTACCTGTAGGCGCGCTCCCCCCGCACCGTGTTCTTCCTGTACGGGATGATGTTGGTTCCGTTGTCCGGGACGATGTCGTTGTTGTTCTCTCCATTCGGGGACAGGGCTTGGGTGGGACCGGGCATTTGGGTCTCGGGCGGGTGGAACAGATCGCCTGTTCGCTCGGTGGCCGGTGGAGAAAAGTGGCGGCGGCGGCGGCGGCAGGAGGAGCAGCAGCAGCAGCAGGAGGCGGAGGAGGAGCAGGAGGAGGCGGAGGAGGACGGCTGCGGATGGAGAGAAGGTGGCGCACCTCCGGGCTGCTTCTCCTTCACAGTGTCTGCTGATTCCTCACAAATCTGCCCGGTGACGTCCCGGAGCACGTGACCCCCTCCCGGTTCACCAAAACCATGACAACGTTGATATAGAGCGCGCGAGCACGCACGCGCACTGGAGCACCATTTGTAACTCCTTTTATAGATACTATATATAGTACAGTGTCTATATATATATATATATATATATATATATATATATATAAATACACTGCAATAGTTTATAGTACCAACTATTGATCCATCAGGAAATCAATCAACACGACAGATAGTAAAACTCCCTCTATACCACCAACAATACTATGAAACAACAGATCATAATCCACAAATACCATCATATATTAATGATATATAATCACATATATCAATCACTGTCTCTTCTATAATCTGGTGTTAGAGGAAGGTGCTCTATAAACTGGTGTTAGAGGGGGAAGGTGCTCTATAATCTGATGGTAGGGGAGGAAGATGCTCTATAATCTGATGTTAGGGGAGGAAGATGCTCTATAATCTGACGTTAGAGGAGGTAGATGCTCTATAATCTGGTGTTAGAGGAAGACGATGCTCTGTAATCTGGGGTTAGAGGAGGAAGATGCTCTAATCTGGTGTTAGAGGAGGAAGATGCTCTATAATCTGATGTTAGGGGAGGAAGATGCTCTATAATCTGACGTTTGGGGAGGAAGATGCTCTATAATATGGTGTTAGGGGAGGAGGATGCTCTTTAATCTGTTGTTAGAGGAGGAGGATGCTCTATAATCTGTTGTTAGAGGAGGAAGATGCTCTATAATCTGTTGTTAGAGGAGGAATATGCTCTAATCTGGTGTTAGAGGAGGAAGATGCTCTATAATCTGGTGTTAGAGGAGGAATATGCTCTATAATCTGACGTTAGAGGACGAAGATGCTCTATAATCTGACGTTAGGGGAGGAAGATGCTCTATAATCTGACGTTAGGGGAGGAAGATGCTCTATAATCTGACGTTAGGGGAGGAAGATGCTCTATAATCTGACGTTTGGGGAAGAAGATGCTCTATAATCTGTTGTTAGGGGAGGAAGATGCTCTATAATCTGACGTTTGGGGAGGAAGATGCTCTATAATATGGTGTTAGGGGAGGAGGATGCTCTTTAATCTGTTGTTAGAGGAGGAGGATGCTCTATAATCTGTTGTTAGAGGAGGAAGATGCTCTATAATCTGTTGTTAGAGGAGGAATATGCTCTAATCTGGTGTTAGAGGAGGAAGATGCTCTATAATCTGGTGTTAGAGGAGGAATATGCTCTATAATCTGACGTTAGGGGACGAAGATGCTCTATAATCTGACGTTAGGGGAGGAAGATGCTCTATAATCTGACGTTAGGGGAGGAAGATGCTCTATAATCTGACGTTAGGGGAGGAAGATGCTCTATAATCTGACGTTTGGGGAGGAAGATGCTCTATAATCTGACGTTTGGGGAAGAAGATGCTCTATAATCTGTTGTTAGAGGAGGAAGATGCTCTATAATCTGATGTCAGTTCTCAGGTTTTATCCGTTTCCAGCCATTAATTGTCGTTTAGTTTGGACCTGATTAAAGTCTCTTATGCAGGATTCTGTAGAACCTGTGATCCGGGCCGGAGGGTGAACACCTGACCCCCCCCCCCCCCCCCACGGCCAGGTGAGGTTCAGCGGGTCACGAGGCGCGGAGAGCCGCGGCGGGGAACCGGAGCCCACCGGACCACCCACCGGACCACCCCCCTCCCCACAGAAACGTGTCCCCGTGCCGGTACGGAGGAAGAGGAGATCCACATCCACACGGACTGAACCGAAAATACGAGCTGCCGACCCGGACCGGAACAGGCGGCCGGCCGGGGGAGTCCCGGAACCGGGAGGAAGCCTCCGGGTCCAGCGGAGCCCCGGAACCGGAGGAAGCAGCTCCTCAACCCGGCGGAGGACACGTTGTTCAGTTTTCCTCCGGCCACCGACACTTTCTAACACCTCTGACGGCTCCTACGCGCCCTGACCCCGGGGAACCTCCCCCCGCTCCCCGGTCCCCGGTTCCCACTCCCCCGCGGCTCCGACGGAAGCTCCCGCCGAGCGCAGACCGAGAAACCCAGGTGAGACTCACCTGTGAAGTGGATCCGCTCCTGGGCAGCTGCTTCAAGACGCCGTTTTCCGGCTGAGTCACCCCACCCTCATCCCCTCGTCGCTCGGTGAACCGGGAACGGCGCGCTGATTGGACGGCGGCTCATCGCCGCGGCCGCTGATTGGTCGGCCGCTGACATCTGTCTCCACGGCGGGCCAATCGCGTCTCGATGCGTTGATGATTCAAACGTGTGACGGCTGTTTTTCGTGCCGTCGTTTCACGGAGGAACCGGAACCGGCCCGGTTAGAACAAAAAAAAAAACCCAACGTATTTTATTAAAAAAAAACAACACACACAACACAAAAAAACCCCAAGCCATCAGAAATGATGATTGAGGGAAATAAAGATGTCATCTTTAGAAATCAGAAAATACACCAACATGGATGACATGAAATAAATGATGAAAAAATAAGTAATATATATTTTTTAAATATACAAAAAGAAACGTCACTCATTGAAAAACTTGACATATTCAGTCTCTTAGATATTGAAAAACAGAGCGATAGATAGATATGTAGATAGATAGATAGATAGATGGATGGATGGATGGATGGATGGATGGATGGATGATAGATAGATAGATAGATAGATAGATAGATAGATAGATAGACAGACAGACAGACAGACAGACAGATAGATAGATAGATAGATACATAGATAGATAGATAGATAGATACATAGATAGATAGATAGATAGATAGATAGATAGATACATAGATAGATAGATAGATAGATAGATAGATAGATAGATAGATACATAGATAGATAGATAGATAGATAGATAGATAGATAGATAGATAGATAGATAGATAGATTGATAGATTGATAGGTTACCAACATCATAATAGCCAAAGTTTCTCAGTTGACAGATTTTCTACATAACATAATCTCAGGCTGTTTCTGGTCTCTGTGGTTCCGTCTGAGTTTCCAACAGACGGGGGGGTGGGGGGGTGGGGGTGGTAGTGGTGGGGGGGATCTCAGTGCATGGCCTCAATTTATTTAGTCTCGCTCAGCTGACTTGTTGCCACAGTTTTCATCTACTTACCACCACAAGCCTCCACTCGGCCCTCGTGACTAAAGGCTGGCTGCTCTGGAGGAAACTCACAACACATCGGACATGTTTATGAATCCACCAGCTGCTGGAGCGCGTTCTGCTCCAGAGGTGGCAATAAAAATGGAGTGAAGGGAGTGAACGGGGGATCAGACACTGGCTCAACACTGCCATCGTGTGGTCAGTTTGCAAAACTACAACACTGTGAAGTATTGACACTCGTAAAGATGTAGTTTTTTCAATGTTACACTAATATAACTTCACCAAACTTCCAGATTATAGAGCATCTTCCTCCTCTAACATCTAGACTAGAGCATCTTCCTCCTCTAACACCAGATTATAGAGCATCTTCCTCCTCTAACACCAGATTATAGGGGCACTTTTGATCTTTTGTCTTGATTGATTTTGATCTTTTGATCTTCGCCTGGTCGAAGAAAATAATGTAATCTTCATGAAAAGTAGATTACATTACATGAAATGCAGATTACCATTAAGGTTAATGCAAACGAGTTTCTTCAACAACAACAACTAGTTTGACATTATCAAAGCACAGCTGTTAAAGTAAAAGAGATAAAAATCTCCCCTTTAGATTAGATCATGTACTGAACAACAGCTGAGCGTCTGGATTTGAAATTGTTACAAGCTTTATGAGTAGTTTGTTGTTTTATTATCACAATCTTTCAGTGAAAAACAATAAAGTGATGTTAACAGGTACATGTGACTAAAACACACTTTAAACCATTTAATCGTCTGTCATTACTCTGAGGATCAGACACCACGGTGGACTCCATCGTCACCGAAGGAGGTGAGCAGGAAATGACAAAGTAAAAGAAAAAAAAAACCCACAATTTTGTTAAGTTCCATGCTTTACACATCAACACAGCTCTATTTAATAAAATAATAAAATGAAAAGCAGATTAATTGTACAGAGGGTCAGATGACATGTCGCTCTGCTGCCCCCTGCAGGACAAACTGTGTCTGTACAGCTGCTCGTCACGTGACCGATGAGCCATGTTGAGCCAGCAGGTGTCGCTGTCACCACTCTGCACGGCAAAAAATCAGTGTACAGGAACACTTTTCCGCCACACCGACTGTGAAACCATCAAATATGTCGGCAGGTAAATTAATGTTTGACATTTAAAAGCACCAGAAAAATTGATCATGTCACATTTATTTGTTTAACGACACATCTGCATCACTGAACATTGCAAAAAGCCGAATTCACACCTTCAGGCAGGCGAGTAAGCCCCGCCCCCTCGCCTCAGGCGTCGTCCATTAGGTAGTGATGTCATCAAGCCTCCGACTCGAGGCTGGTGAAGAAGTTCCACGACAAACTCTTGTCACAAGGTCGTTCCCGAACTCCGTTATTTAGTCTACATTGATAAGTGGTACCTGAAGCCCCGCCCCCTCGCTCTACATCGTCCTCAGGTTGGTGAAGCCCCGCCCCCTCGCTCTAGGTGGCCTTCAGGTAGTTGTAGAGCGCGCTCAGTCCGCCCTCCAGAACCTCTTTGGTGGGTTTGAGCAGCGGGTTGTGGACAATGTGGAGTCCCTTGTCCAGAGGGTGGCACGCTAACTTCTCCAACCGGCACAGCTGGTGCAGCTCCTGGGTGACATGAGCACAACCTTCATCATCCTCATCCTCATCCTCATCCTCATCCTGATCATCATCCTCATCCTCATCCTCATCCTCATCATCATCATCATACCTGAGGAACGTCCTTAATGTCGTTAAAGTCCAGATTCAGCAGCTCCAACCTGATCAAATCAAATCAGACCTGGTTAGATGTAATTAGAGTACCTGGACAGGTGTAGTTACCTGGTCCGGTATAGTTACCAGGTGAGGTGTAGCTACCTGGTGAGGTATAGTTACCTGGTGAGGTGTAGTCACCAGGTGAGGTGTAGTCACCTGGTGAGGTGTAGTTACCTGGTGAGGTGTAGTTACCTGGTGAGGTGTAGTTACCTGGTGAGGTGTAGTTACCAGGTGAGGTGTAGTTACCTGGTGAGGTGCAGTTACCTGGTGAGGTGTAGTTACCTGGTGAGGTGCAGTTACCTGGTGAGGTGTAGTTACCTGGTGAGGTATAGTTACCTGGTGAGGTGTAGTTACCTGGTGAGGTGTAGTTACCTGGTGAGGTGTAGTTATCTAGTGAGGTGTAGTTATCTGGTGAGGTGTAGTTACCTGGTGAGGTGTAGTTACCTGGTGAGGTGCAGTTACCTGGTGAGGTGTAGTTATCTAGTGAGGTGTAGTTATCTGGTGAGGTGTAGTTACCTGGTGAGGTGCAGTTACCTGGTGAGGTGTAGTTATCTAGTGAGGTGCAGTTACCTGGTGAGGTGCAGTTACCTGGTGAGGTGTAGTTATCTAGTGAGGTGTAGTTATCTGGTGAGGTGTAGTTACCTGGTCAGGTATAGTTACCTGGTGAGGTGCAGTTACCTGGTGAGGTGTAGTTACCAGGTGAGGTGTAGTTACCTGGTCAGGTGTAGTTACCTGGTGAGGTGTAGTTACGTAGTGAGGTGCAGTTATCTGCCCAGGTGTAGTTACCAGGTGAGGTGTAGTTACCTGGTGAGGTGTAGTTACCTGGACAGGTGTAGTTACCAGGTGAGGTGTAGTTACCAGGTGAGGTGTAGTTACCTGGTGAGGTGTAGTTACCAGGTGAGGTGTAGTTACCTGGTGAGGTGTAGTTACCAGGTGAGGTGTAGTTACCTGGTGAGGTGTAGTTACCTGGTGAGGTGCAGTTACCTGGTGAGGTGTAGTTACCAGGTGAGGTGTAGTTACCTGGTCAGGTGTAGTTACCTGGTGAGGTGTAGTTACGTAGTGAGGTGCAGTTATCTGCCCAGGTGTAGTTACCAGGTGAGGTGTAGTTACCTGGACAGGTGTAGTTACCAGGTGAGGTGTAGTTACCAGGTGAGGTGTAGTTACCTGGTGAGGTGTAGTTACCAGGTGAGGTGTAGTTACCTGGTGAGGTGTAGTTATCTGCCCAGGTGTAGTTACCAGGTGAGGTGTAGTTACCTGGACAGGTGTAGTTACCAGGTGAGGTGTAGTTACCAGGTGAGGTGTAGTTACCTGGTGAGGTGTAGTTACCAGGTGAGGTGTAGTTACCTGGTGAGGTGCAGTTACCAGGTGAGGTGTAGTTACCTGGACAGGTGTAGTTACCTGGTGAGGCAGCAGAGGCCCTTGGGCAAAGCGTGGAGGCTGTTTCCCTCCACGATGAGGATCTTGAGCTCCACCAGAGCCTGGATGTTCTCCGCCAGGTTCTCCAGACGGTTGCCGGCCAGGTGGAGGAACACCTGCAGGCAGAGAGCAGCTCAGCGCCCCCTGCTGGACGCCCCCCCCAAAGCCCCGCCCAGTGAACGGCGGCCGCTGACCAGAGCCTTCATGCTGTAGACGCAGGCGGGGAGGTGGGCGACCAGGTTGTGGCTCAGGTTGAGCTTGCGGAGGCGGCTCAGGTTGGAGAGCGACGCCGGCAGGGAGGACAGCTGGTTGTTCGCCAGGCTGAGCACCTGCAGTACGACATACGGCCACAGGGGGGGGGCAGCACTGAGCCACAGCGCTATGTGGGTATAGTGTGTGGTGTAGTGAGCGTCGGTACCTCCAGCTGTGTGCAGCTGCCGAGCTCTTCGGGAATCTCACTCAGTTTGTTTCTGTAGGCAAACAAAACTCGGAGTCTCCTCAGCTGGCCGATCTCCGCAGGCAGGCTGCTCAGCTGCACACACACACACACACACACACACAGAGGGGGTGTGTGTGTGGGTGTAATACCACCTGCAGCCTGCAGGCGGCGCCGCCGAGTGAGTCTGAGCTGCTCCCTGAAGGTTGAAGGAGTGAAAGTGGATCCTGGCGGATCAGAGGAGGATTAGAACCGTTATTTTTCCAGCAGCTGCTGCAGCAGCTCAGGGGACGCTGCCTGGCTCCAGGGCACCGGGGCACCGGGGGTCAGGGCGGCTTTCAGCGACACGACCGGCCGCCGTTCCGCTGACACGCAAACAACAACAACAACATACAAACCACACAGAGACAAACAACAACAACAACAACACAGAGCACAGAAATAACCCAGAACCTTGAGGAGAACTCTGGTGGACATCCGTGATGCGTTCAGGAACCTCCAGGCCCTCGTAAATCTGAGCTCTGCTCTGAATCACTTCCAACATGGCCGACGGAAACTCTTCGTCGAGGCTCGGGACACGTGTTGACTTCTGACTTCCACCGTTTTGTTTTGTTTGTTTTTGTTGTTTTTTAATTTGAAAAGGAAGTGACATAATTCTGGGAGGCAGCACGGAGGCGGGGCTACGGAAAGGGGCGGGGCCAAGCCGGGACTCACCTGGTTGCCCCACAGGTTGAGCACCACCAGGTTGGAGAGCAGCGCCAGCTGAGGGGGGAGGAGCCTCAGGCTGTTCAGGGACAGGTTCAACTTGTCCACATCCCGCAGCTCCCACAGCTCCTCCGGCGCCTCCTGCAGGACAAAACAGATCAGCTCCACCCCCCCCTCCACTCCCCCACCCCCCGTCCACGACGTAGTACCTTCAGGCCTCGGCGGGCCAGGATCAACACGTTGTACCCGAACTGTTTGACGGTGAACCGTCGGATTCGGTCGGCCGACGTCAGACTGTCCTCCCCGCCGACGCTCCTCCTCTGCTCCTCCTTCGCCTCCGCCTTGCAGGCCGCTCCTCCCATCCTCCTCCACCAGGGGGCGATGTCGTCGGGGGTGGGGGGGGTAGGGAACCCTGCGACTTACGATGTCCACCGGACGGTCTCGCGATGTCCTTCAGACGTTATCGTCTCCCGATTGTTCTTCAACTCTCCAGCGTCTTTACAGACGTTTATCTCCTCGCCAACACCTCCTCACGTTCTCCTCACGTTCTCCTCACGTTCTCCTCCTCAAAACAGGAGAAACAGAACGTGGACTTTCAGTTTCTGGCGACGTCCAGATCAGACACACACACACAGACACACTCCTACCTGCTGCTGATCCACTGGAACTACGATGAACTTCCTGAGACTGAGAGGACGGTCTATATGAGGACACACACACACACACACACACACACACACACACACACACACACACACAGTAACTCTATCAGCCTCACACACACCCTCACCGATGATCTGCTGGATGATCGTGGTGCATTCAGGGCCCGTGTGAAAAGTGCGGACGTCCTTCTCACTCTGTAAACAAACGCACAGTTTTGTTGTAAACAAAGTAAACGACACTTAAATAAGGATGGTCCCTTTAAAACAGTCACATGGTGAAACTAGTTCATTATTTTTTCAAACATGGAGAAACGTCATTATTTTTGCTCCGTGTCTTTAAAAAACAAACAAACAAACATGTTGCGTACTGAAAAGGAAACGTCAACAAGAGACATTAATAGTGGAGGAAAAACCTGCATCACATATAAAACATGATTACAGTTTAGGCTTTCCTGTCAGTCGCGGTGCGGGGTTTAATACGAAGTTGGTTACAATCTTTTATTTTGAAAAGAGCTGCTGGTTCTGTGAGGCTCTGATGAGTTAATGAGGAGCAGCTGAGCGGCTCCCTGCAGGGCGGCAGAAACACACATCATGGTAAACTCTGTCAACGTTTTGCTCTGAACAATTTTTATGTAATTTTTTCATCACGCTTTGATAGTTACTTTACTGTAACTTATCTTCTGTGTGTGTGTGTGTGTGTGTGTGTCAGTGTGAAGCACAGGTGGACGAGTGTGTCCTCACAGACGACGTCTCTGTCTTGCTGCGGCGTCTCCTCGACGGGGGACAGACTGACGTCACGCTGGCCGGGCTGGACACTCTGGTTACCCAGGTAACCAGGCCTGTTGTAGCCACGGCAACAGCTGCTTGTTTTAAATCGCTGTTGAGCGACGTGGACTGTTTGTGTGTCGGCTCGTCTCTGGAGCTTCTAGGTTTTATTTGTGAAGCTTGATTGTTTGTTTGTTTGAGAAGCTATGTGGACTTTTTGTTTTGTTTGTTTATTGGTTTTAGGAGCTGCGCCGACTGTTTTTGTTTGTTTGTGAAGCTATGTGGACTTTTTGTTTTGTTTGTTTGTTGGTTTTAGGAGCTGCGCCAACTGTTTGTTTGTTTGTGAAGCTGGGTGGAATTTTTTGTTTGTTTATTGGTTTTAGGAGCTGCGCCAAGTGTTTGTTTGTTTGTGAAACTATGTGGACTTTTTGTTTTGTTTGTTTATTGGTTTTAGGAGCTGCGCCGACTGTTTGTTGTTTGTTCGTGAAGCTGTGTGGACTTTTTTTTGTTTGTTTGTTGGTTTTAGGAGCTGCACCAACTGTTTGTTTGTTTGTGAAGCTGTGTGGATTTTTTTTGTTTGTTTATTGGTTTTAGGAGCTGCGCCAACTGTTTGTTGTTTGTTTGTGAAGCTATGTGGACTTTTTGCTTTGTTTGTTTGTTGGTTTTAGGAGGTGCACCAACTGTTTGTTTGTTTGTGAAGCTGTGTGGATTTTTTTTGTTTGTTTATTGGTTTTAGGAGCTGCGCCAACTGTTTGTTGTTTGTTTGTGAAGCTATGTGGACTTTTTGCTTTGTTTGTTTGTTGGTTTTAGGAGGTGCACCAACTGTTTGTTTGTTTGTGAAGCTGTGTGGATTTTTTTTGTTTGTTTATTGGTTTTAGGAGCTGCGCCAACTGTTTGTTGTTTGTTCGTGAAGCTGTGTGGACTTTTTTTTGGTTTGTTTGTTGGTTTTAGGAGCTGCGCCGACTGTTTGTTTGTTTGTGAAGCTGTGTGGAATTTTTTTGTTTGTTTATTGGTTGTAGGAGCTGCGCCGACTGTTTGTTTGTTTGTTTGTGAAGCTGTGTGGACTATTTGTTTGTTTCAGGAACTGTACACAGGAGATTTCGTCAGAGTCGCTCCGCTGTTAAAATCTTTGGCGAGTTTGTCGGAGAAACAACGAGAGGAAGTCGTCGGCCTGGGACTCACCGCCAAAGTAATGCTCTGATCTCCCGACGGCGAGTCCTGAAGCCGGGGTCGCATGATTTTTTTTTTAAACACTGTACTTTGTTTGTTTATTTTTGTTTGTTTTTCAGGTGACGTTGTGGTTCAATGTGGTTTGTGGCTCGCTGACCTCTGACCTCCACGGAAGGTCGACGCCGCTGTTCAGCCTCGCCGAGGACTTCCTGGATTACTTTGTGGTGAGCGGCATGCTGGGAAACGAAGCCTGTGGCCACGCCTGGGCTGCTCAGTGGGCGTCTGTCACATGACTCAGCCGGCCAATCACAGCGCTCTAGTAACTGTAACTGTCTCTGTGTCTCTCAGCTGCTGCCTCAGGTGTCGGTTCCAGGTTTGTTTGGTTTGTTTTTTGTAAATCCTTTTCGGAGTCTTGAACCTCAGTCGTCCAATCCTGGTCCTGGAGGTCCGCCCCCCTGCGTGTTCTGGCCCCTCCCACTTCTAGCACCTGAATGAAACAACGAACTTCCTCATTGGACTTTCGTTTTTTTTCTCACGAGCTTGACGGGACGCCGTCATTAGATTCAGGTGCTGAAGCAGGGAGACATTTAAGACATGCAGGAGACCGTCCAGGACCAGGGTGGGACATCAATGCTCTAAAAATGACCGTTCTGTCTCTGTCCCAGTCCCTGAGCTGTCGGCCATTCTTCTTCAGTTGATTCGTTTGTCCCTCAAGACAGAAATCCATTTTCCACTCAGACTGGAGGTAACCATGGAAACTAAACACTGCGTGAATGAGGGTCTTCAGATTTTTTTCTGATCTCTGATGGTCTGTCCTGGTGTCTGATGGTCTGTCCTGGTCTCTGATTGGTCTGTCCTGGTCTCTGATTGGTCTGATGGTCTGTCCTGGTGTCTGATGGTCTGTCCTTTTGTTTGATGTCTGTCCTAGTGTCTGATGGTCTATCTTGGTGTCTGATTGGTCTGTCCTGATCTCTGATTGGTCGATCTTGGTGTCCGATTTGTCTATCCTTGTGTCTGATGGTCTGTCCTGGTGTCTGATTGGTCTGTCCTAGTGTCTGATGGTCTGTCCTAGTGTCTGATGGTCTGTCCTGGTCTCTGATTGGTCGATCTTGGTGTCCGATTGGTCTGTCCTTGTGTCTGATTAGTCTGTCCTGGTGTCTGATTGGTCTGTCCTGGTGTCTGATGGTCTCTGTCACAAATCGTTTGTCTCGTTTCAGGGGATCAGAACCTTCAACACCGTCGTCGAGTCTCTGAGCCGAGAGCAAAGGAGGCTGTTCCAGATCGAGCAGGACGAGAACCCTTTACTGTACCTTACTCTAATGTCCTCTACTACACTCTCCTGTATTGTAGTATTCCATACAAGGCCCTACTGCTCTACCATCTACTGCACCTTACTAGTATTGCAGTATTACTCAGTAAGTGTTTGTTTGCCAGGTTTCAGATGGCAGCAGCAGTTCTGGCAGTCGGAGGTGAGTCCGATGTTCAAACTCTTCGTTTCATCCTGTGACGACTACGTCACCTTCAGTCCGAGTCCCTGATGGAGCGTCAACTGCATCCACGGTTTCCTTGTTGGACGCCATCTTGGATGAGGACTCTCTCTTCAAGCACATTGATTTCTATTGGCGGAAGGACGTCTCTAAAATTAAAATTACAATACATTTTCACTATAACGCGTTTTTTTTAAAATCTCGAATCCAGACTCAAATATAGACACACACACACACACAATACAAAATAGAATCCCTCACTGGAGGATCCAGCTGTCGTCCATGTTTGTAGTCGTCTTCCCGTTCCAGACTACGAGCTGCAGGGCAGCCTATCGGAGGCCCTCTGTCGCCTGACGCCACGCAGGTACCGCCAGGAGAGGGCCGACCGCTGGTGGTCCAGCTCTGACATCAGCAACGCCTTCTGTGACATCAGAGACGCCGACTTTGAGGTGGTGGGTGGGGCCACGTTTCGCTAGTTTGGTTTATTTAGTCCATGTACAATGTTAAAGAACATTATAGGACATCTGTCTGCCCGCTCACCTGTCTTTCTCTTTTTTTTTTTTTGCAGGACTGCAGACATTTCTTGAACTTCGTCAATGCTTCCCACGGAGAACGGAGAAGGTGACGGTGACCTTTGACCTCATTGTCACAAAAGTGAAATACAGCTCTTGGGTTGATTTGACTTGTTGGTCGTCCCTGTCAGGGTCTACACCTTCCCCTGCCTGCGAGCTTTTCTAAACTCCACGCAGGTAAAACGATGATCCTGTCAGTCTAAACTCTGGACAAACTGTGACCCATTTCAGTCTCCGGGCAAATATGGACCCAAGAATCGTGCGTTTTTGTTTTTTTTTTGCAGTTGTTTCAGCCCAAAGACGACAAACTGGACGAGTTCTGGGTGGATTTTAACGTGGAATCGGGAAGCGTGAGCTTCTTCGTCGACGACTCCGAGGTAGGACCGAGTACTACGGTTTACTACGTTAACTGAGGAGTCACTTGTTTCCCTGCGAGTGACGTTGTGTGGCAGGCGTCTCTGTGGGGGTCCGTCCACCTGCTGAAGGACGACGTGGACTATTACACGCTGGACGTCAGAGACGAAGGTCAGAACCACGAGGGAGACGATGGTCGAGGCGACGGTGAGAAAGTTTGTCACTCCTTTCTTCCTTACCCTCCGTCATGCGTTGGTGCAGAGGTGGTGCTGTTCGTCCGGCTGAACAACCCCGTCACGCATCAGGGCAGCAGGGGTCACAAGGTGGAGTTGACCTTCGGCAGCAGAAGTCGCGGCGAGCTGCAGAAGGCCGCCGAGCGAGTCTTCAAGGTAGTGAAGTGCGGCTCGTTGCCGCGTCCGCAGCGTCCGATGCGGACGCTGAGGGTGTCACTGTTCGCTTCAGCAGTTTCAGAGCTTCTCGGATCTTCAGGAGACGAGCGGTTCGGGTCGAGCCTCGCCGTCGGCGAAGACAAACTGCCGTCTGTCCTACGGCCGCAAGAAGTCCCGGGGCAAGAGTCGACTGAAGGGTGAGAAGACGCCCGTGAGTTCCACGTCAGAAACAAGAGAGGAATCGACTCCGAACGACCTTCTGTGTGTCTCTGCAGTCTTACCTTTGTCCTCGCCAAGCGGTGAGGAAGACGCCTCCATCGTCATGGTAACGGCGCCGGCACGGGCGGCCAAACGACGTCGCGCTGCCCCTCGACCGACTGCGACATCCGAGTACTTTGATTTCAGGTTGACAAGAGAAGTCGAGCCGAGATCCTGTTTGACGCCATCAGAGAGTCGACGCCCACCGGCGGCCGTGAGTCTGATCACGCCTTCGCTTCGTTCCTTTGAACGGCCAGCAGGGGGAGTGTCTAAACTCCTGCGGTTATTTCAGGTGTCTTTGAGGGGGCGGAGCTTCACGGCTCACAGCAGCCGGCGGCAGACTTTGGAAATATTTCTCCAATAAGAAAGGTGACTTTCCTAAACGTGTCGATAAGAAGTTTTTATTGTGAGTAGTTCACCTGTAACTCACCTGTAGTTTGGTTTCACATCACCTTAAAGGCCTCGTGAAATGTAACACACTACTTTGCAAAAAAACGATAGTTGTGGTTCTACTTGTAAGGTTCCTCCGACTCTGCCCCACCACTGTTGTCGCATAACAAAGTTATTTGAATTTTGAATCTCCAGCCGAGGAAGTTGGGGGAATCCTTCTTCGTGGGTGTGACATCACGAGTTGTGCAGATCTCGATCTGTTGTGTTTATATTGGCTTGTTTCCTCTTAAATATCGACGTTTTTACAGTGTTTTGAAGTTATAGTCGGTGTTTTATGAGCCTTGACGAAAGATTGAGCCTGGAAGAGACCAAAAGTGAAGATAAGGAGCTCACGCGGCTAGTCGCTAGCGGGAGCCGCTAGCTCGGGCGGCTAGTAGACGATCATGGGAAAACTGACGGCCGCTGAGGCGAGGAGACGAGGACGAATGGAGGACGAAGCGTCTTCTGCTTCCTCAAACATGTTCCAGACGGGGTCACCGATGGCAGAACGACCTTCTGTGTCTTCTTCATCAATCACTGGGTTTGAAATGACGATGATGATGAAATATGGTTAAATTCAGCCTCTTCGTGGTCAAAACTCTGATCCTCCATAATGTAAACACAACTTGGGCGTGTGCACAACTCGTGATGTCACTCTATTATTGTCAGAAGCTCCGCCCAGCAGAGGAAATAGCGCCGTTTATCGCCTATTTTCTCGCAGATTGCCGTGTTTTAACATTTTACCCTTCAGCCAGTTAGCATAAAAAATGTCCCTAGAAGCGACAGCCAGAGTGTTTTGGAGGTGGAATTTTCATTTCACTAGGACTTTTAAGTTGTTTATTCAACTGTAGTTACTTTTTTACCTCCAGTAGTTTTTTCCCCTCTCGCCAACATCGTGACTTACCTGCGTAGAAAGCTCCTGTAGATCACCTGTGTGCTTTTGTTTTTCCGTCGAAGGACGTGACGAGGAAGAGAAAAGCTCCAGATTCAGGTCTCCCTCCTGCCTTTTTCATCTGGAAGTCAAAATGGGGAGACGGGACAAGTTATTTCAAACGGCATCTTCATCCCACCTGTGCTCAGGTTACCTGTCGGACCAGACGAAGACGCCGCCGGCCACGAAGAAGAAGGCCGATTCCGAGGAGGAGGAGGAGGGGGAGGGGCTTCTCACCATAGTGACAGGTACAATCTGGTGTTTTTGACCCCTCCTGTTTTTAACAGTTCAGTCCTTTTATGTGTCTGGTCTTCACCTGGTCGTAGAGAGCTCACCTGAACAGGAGGAGGAGGGGCAGGAGCAGGAGGAGGGGGCGGGGCAGGAGGAGGGGGAGGGGCCAGTCACCCAGGAGGTCTGGCATCTCCCCGAACCACCGGCTGAACCTGAGCTGACGTCCGACATCGCAGCCGCCTTCAAAACCTTCCGATCGGAGCTGGAGAGCCACTTCACGGTCGGTACACTCAGAGGGTGGATGGCGGGCTGCGGTTGGCGGGTGGATGGCGGGCGGATGGCGGGCTGCGGTTGGCTACGATCGCCTGATCAAAGACACCTGATTTCAGGGCCAATGGAAAAAAGTGGAAGCTGAAGTCGACCTTTCTCTGACGGAGTGTCAACGACACGTTTCGTCACTGCTCACTGCGGTCCATCAGCACAGGTATCTGTCCACGAACACAAGCCCCGCCCACCTCCGCAGTATCTGTCCATGAACACAAGCCCCGCCCACCTCCACCTCCACACACCTACGCTCTGCTGATTAAAAGAGAAACGTGTGCTTCAGCCTGGCGTCCCTCCAGACGTTCGGCAGCAGCGTCTCGGATCACCTGCGGCGACTGGAGGAAAACTCCTCCGCTCTGAATTCCATCAACGCCCAAATCCTGGTACGAACGCGACTCAAACCAGCATCGGCCGCCAGACCAGATCCAGGACTTTGTGCGTTCCCCGGTTCCGGACTGACCCCTGTGTGTGGTTTCAGAGGTTCTTCCGGCTGGAGAAGCAGCGGTTGGGAACCTACTGTGACGACCTGCTGCAGAGGTCAGTGAAGGGTCCACATCTGGTTGAAGGAACTCTTGAGACCGAACCCATCGGGTTTCTTTTTTTTTACCTCAGGTTGAAGTCGCTGGGCGGAGGCGGGTCGGGGGCGGAGCCTCCAGCCAGACAGTGAGGGACTGGTCGCCCGGTACGATTCGGACCAGAATCTCATCAGGCTTCTTTTTTTTTTTTAAGTCTGCAGCTTCAGTTTCAACGTTTTCTGTCACGTTCTGTTCAAGCCAATAAAATTCACACGAGTTCGCACCCGAGGTTTCCCTCCCGCTGCAGTTCTTCTTCAGAGCCACCAGGGGAAGACAGAACTTAGAAAAACACAAAGATCTTCGTCCCTGCCGGACACTAAAATCAACTAATATTAATATAAATCAACGTAAACTAAATCATGGTATTTATATATATATAAAAAAAACACTTTTACTTGTATCTGAACTATTGATTTGATTTATAATAGATTACTTTTAATTATATAGAAATTAATGAAATTTGTCAAACTTTTAACAACTGAAGAAAATCAAAATAAAATTGATCTGATTTCAAGATATTATGAAAATATTCCAACTGTAACATGTTCTAGACACACAGACGGGCTTGTGTGTTGTGAATTTCGTTGTCAGGCAGCAAAGTGACACCGGAGGTTCGACTGAACCCCCTGAAGACCTCCAAGAGAGACGCCACTAATGAGGGGTGGAGGGAGGGGGGGGGGGGCAGACAGGTGAGACAGAAGAGCTGCTCAGGTGAGTCAGTGAAGAAGAAAGAGAAACCTCAGCCGGCAGCACCGCGGTGCTCTCTCCACCCGCTGGACTGAACGAGACGGTCTGGATTAAACCCGACTGGGATCTGGATTGAACCCGACTGAAGTGGAGGACGGAGCAGGATGCTGATTGGCTGAGCGCCTCCATCACCGCCTTTTGCTTGTTTGCTTGTTTGTGAACTTTTGGATGGATGGAGGGACTCTGGATCTGACCTGGACCTGCTGAGACGACAGGTCTGTTCCCGACTGCTCGGGTCCTGATTGGCTGTGTTTGTTGACTGTTGACGTCTTGTTGTTGTTGTTGTTGTTGTTGTGGTGGTGGTCTCAGAGGAGATGGGCTGTCTGGGAGGGAAAACAGAGGAAGAACGACTGGACGAGAAAGCCAAACGAGAAGCCAACAAGAAGATCGAGAGGCAGCTTCAGAAGGAGAGGCAGGCGTACAAGGCCACGCACAGACTGCTGCTGCTCGGTGAGAGTGTGTGTGTGTGTGTGTGTGTGTGTGTGTGTGTGTGTGTGTGCGTGTGCGTGTGTGTGCGCGTGTGTGTGTGTGTGTTCAAGCCTGTCTGTCTCTGCAGGCGCGGGAGAATCGGGTAAAAGCACCATCGTGAAGCAGATGAGGATTCTTCACGTCGACGGCTTCAACGACGAGTGAGTTCCAAAAAACACTTGGACCCGGTCTTGGGTTGGGTCGGACCCCCTGTGGTTCCCGGTCGGACCCCCTGTGGTTCCGGGTCGGACCCCCTGTGGTTCCCGGTCGGTAGAACCTTGGGTTCTGACCGGCGGGTCTGCTCGGCTTGTGTTCCAGAGAGAAGCAGGAGAAGGCTCAGGACATCAGAAAGAACGTAAAAGATGCCATCGTGGTGAGTCACATGACCCTCCGCAGGTCGATCCCGCTGAGGGGCGGGGCTTTTACTGACGGAGTGTGATGTCACCGTTGCAGACTATTGTGGCGGCCATGAGCAGCCTGTCTCCGCCCATCGCCGTCGGTAACCCGGGCAACCAGTTCAGGATCGACTACGTCAAGAGCATCGCGCCCCTGTCGGACTTCGAGTACACCGAGGTCACACACGCACACGCACACACACACACACACACACACACACACACACACACACACACACACACACACACACACACACACACACACACACACACACACACACACATAAATCTTATGGTCTTTTCTGGGAATCAGAGTGAATTTGATATTTAATGTATTTAGGGTCAGAAGTTCAACATCAGAATAGTGGTGCGTTCAGGAACTGATGGCGAGGCTAACATACGTGGTGCGTTCAGGAACGGACGGCGCGGCCAACATACGTGGTGCGTTCAGGAACTGATGGCGAGGCTAACATACGTGGTGCGTTCAGGAACTGATGGCGAGGCTAACATACGTGGTGCGTTCAGGAACGGACGGCGCGGCCAACATACGTGGTGCATACAGGAACGGACGGCGGGCTAACATCCGTGGTGCGTTCAGGAACCGATGGTGAGCCTAGCATATGTGGTGCGTTCAGGAACCGACGGCCAGGCTAACATACGTGGTGCGCTCAGGAACCGACGGCCAGGCTAACATGCGTGGTGCGTTCAGGAACTGACGGCGAGGCTAACATACATGGTGCGTTCAGGAACCGATTGACAGACTAACATACGTGGTTCGTTCGGGAACCGATGGTGAGGCTAACATACGTGGTGCGTTCAGGAACCGATGGCGAGGCTAACACACGTGGTGCGTTCAGGAACCGACGGCCAGGCTAACATACGTGATGCATTCAGGAACCAACGACCAGGCTAACATATGTGGTGCGTTCAGGAACCGATTGACGGACTAACAGACGTGGTGCGTTCAGGAACTGACTGACGGACTAACATACGTGGTGCATTCAGGAACTGACTGACGGACTAACATACGTGGTGCATTCAGGAACTGACTGACGGACTAACATACGTGGTGCGTTCAGGAACCGACGACGGGGCTAACATACGTGGTGCGTTGAGGAACCGATTGACGGACTAACATACGTGGTGCGTTCAGGAACCGATTGACGGACTAACATACGTGGTGCGTTCAGGCGTCTCACTGGTGAACTGATGTGTGAACAGTTACCTGATATAAGAGACGGCAGCAGGAGACCTGCTGTTTGTTTTAATGATGTTAATGACATGATGTAACCTGCTCCGCTGAGACCACACACACACACACACACACACACACACACACACACACACACACACACACACACACACACACACACACTCGTCTACATGCCACCTGAGGACTCATTATCTAAACTGTCGGCGACCCTCTGAGGAGTGTTGGGACTCAAAACAAAACAAATGTCTTCCTGCGACACCTCTAACTTCGTCACTCTTCCTCTTCCTAAACACACACGCACACACACAGTGACCTGAGGAAGAGTGTGTGTGTGTGTGTGTATGTGTGTGTGTGTGCAGCCTGAAGGGCGTCCTGACCTCTGTTCGTCTTGCAGGACTTCTTCGAGAACACTCAGCAGCTGTGGGAAGATGAAGGAGTGAAGGCCTGTTTTGAACGCGCCAACGAGTACCAGCTGATCGACTGCGCTCAATAGTAACACACACACACACACACACACACACACACACACACTGATCAATCAGAGTGCTTCTCTAACCTGCTCCTGATTGGACGTCCTTGTGTCTCAAGCTTCCTGGACAAGTTGGACTCGGTCAGAAGGAGCGGCTACACACCGACTGACCAGGTGACAAAGCAGCCAATCAACACGCAGCTTCCACCTCGACGTACCTGCTTGTTCATCCCCTCTTCCTCCTCCTCCTCTTCCTCCTCTTCCTCCTCCTCCTACAGGATCTCCTGCGTTGCAGAGTTCTGACCTCTGGGATCTTTGAAACCAGGTTTCAGGTGGACAAAGTCAACTTTCAGTGAGTTTAAAACACACACACACACACACACACACACACACACACACACACACACACACACACACACACACACACACACAGAAAGATGATGCTCGGTGTGTGTGTGTCAGTATGTTTGACGTAGGAGGACAACGAGACGAGCGCAGGAAGTGGATCCAGTGCTTCAATGGTGAGAGAAGCTCCGATTGGGTGAGATGGGGGCAAAGTGGGCGGGACTTGTCTAAACTGAGTGTGTGTGTGTGTGTAGATGTGACGGCCATCATCTTCGTGGCCGCCAGCAGCAGCTACAACATGGTGATCAGGGAGGACA
This sequence comes from Blennius ocellaris, assembly GCF_963422515.1. NCBI lineage: Eukaryota > Metazoa > Chordata > Actinopteri > Blenniiformes > Blenniidae > Blennius > Blennius ocellaris. Next base: position 871,836 of record NC_137659.1, read on the forward strand.
ACTCCACCAACCGGCTGCGGGAGTCTCTGGACCTCTTCAGATCCATCTGGACCAACAGGTTCACGAGCTGCTCTGTGATTGGCTGCCGCGAGCCCTCTCCGCCCCGCGATTGGCCCGCGGGTGACCCTCGCTGCTCTTGTGATTGGCTGCAGGTTTCTGAAGACCATCTCCGTCATCTTGTTCTTGAACAAACAGGACGTTCTGGCCGACAAGATCTTGGCGGGGAAATCCAAGCTGGAGGATTATTTTCCAGAATACAACAACTACCAAGTTCCCGCTGATGGTGGCTCGCTCGCTCGCTAGCTCACTCTCTCACTCGCTCGCTCACTCACTCACTCTCTCACTCCTTCTCGTGCTTGTGTGTTTCCAGCTGTTCCAGATTCGGAGGAAGACCCCAAAGTGACCCGAGCCAAGTTCTTCATCAGAGACGAGTTTCTGGTACGGTCGCGCGTCGCGCCCCACACGCTAGCGTTAGCATTTTGCGGCGTCACCCCGCTGAGTGTGCGCCGCTCTCCTTGCAGAGGATCAGCACGGCGAGCGGCGACGGCAAACACTACTGCTACCCTCACTTCACCTGCGCCGTCGACACGGAGAACATCCGCCGCGTCTTCAACGACTGCCGTGACATCATCCAGCGCATGCACCTGCGGCAGTACGAGCTGCTCTGATTGGCCCCTCGTCTCGCCCGGCCCCGCCCACGAGCTCGAGAAGAAAACGTTTAACGCTAGCGTCTTGTCCTTGAACCGACGTCGACAGATCGTCTGCCGAGTACTGAGCTGAACGGTCCAGGATCGTGTACTTTCTACTTTCTGATGGTTGTGACGTCACTAGATTTGTCTTTTCTCTGATTTTATTTTTTCTCCCTCAGACGTTTAGATTTTAAACATTAAATTGTGCTTGAGGCAAACGCAGCGTGTGTCTGTTCCCTTCTGTTACGATGATGATGTCATAGGATTATGCAATTGTGACGTCTTCGTCTGAATTTACTGGAAAAAAATGCTAATAGTGTATTCCACAACAGGGCTCAATTTTAGGACCCCTGTTTTTTTTATCCCTGTGGACAAATTGTCATTTATGTCCCGCCGAGGAAGATATATCTGGATTTAATTAATGCCTGGATGTTGAACCGTTTAAGGAAACGGAAGTGTGAGGAATTGTTTAAAAAAATATCTATTTATGTAAAACACTTTGGTTCAGATATGGTTGTTTTAAATTTCTCTGGAAATAAAGTTGAGTGTTAATTTGTCGTGTGGGGGGAAAAAAAGAGTCTTGCAGAGCTTATTAACTTTGCTGAAGAAGCTATCCCATGCTAACAGTGTTGCAGATTAATTTGTTTCCCTGTTAACTGGTGACCAACTTTCTTTCGCTCGTTTCTGCAGGCAACGTCAGTTTGTTAAAACAAAACCTGACAGACTGAATTGTCTTGATTAACGCTGTTCCACCGTGTCGGACCCTTAACTTGTCAGGTTTGCAACCACAACATGACGCTAAAGGAAGGCGGTCACCAATTAACAAGGACACCAGTTAATCCGAAACACCGGAAATGAAAAGTCGCGATACGTCAGGTCGACGCACTAAACTTCTCCAAACATCCAGAGCCGTGAGAAAACTTATTAAACTGAAACGTGCGGAAGTTCTCTGACGTCTTACCTGTAATTATTGGTCGTTTATGTACATTTCTTGGAGCTTCGTTCCCTTTTAAACACGGCGCTGACAGTGACGGGCGTCCAGCTGCGCTTTTGGGTGACGGGCGCCATCTACCGACCGCACTGCGCAACTACTAACATCCGGGGCTTTTAGGTAAAGGGAGCCGTTTGTATTTATTAAATTATTAGTAACTTAAGCATAATATTTGCTGGCGTGCTGCTTCACATGGTATATTACAGTTTGGCCAACTTTGTGAAAATTGATCAAACCAAACGCTTTGTTCAGTCAGTTCTTTATTTTTGAGACAAATATCAGTTTTTACACAATATAATGTATGAAACGGATCATTCCTTTGCTGTCACAGCTCAGAGGGAGAGAACTCGGGTCACATGATGGCGGTTTGTTGAGAAACTAAAAGACACTGGAATACGACGTCATAAAAAAAAAAAAACACAACAAAAATGAAAAAGAAATAAAAAAGAAAAAGCACTGGACGAACCCTGTAAACGACCTTCCTGCTGCTCCGCCGTTTGGCTGCAAACGCCGGAGCAAATCAGGCTGTTTGTGTGCAACACACACACACACACACACACACACACACACACACACACAATCTCACACTCTCACACACACATATATACACACACACACACACAATCTCACACACACCTTGTAAAATAAATAGGGAAGCGGTGTGGCGGGGTGCGGCTACAGTCTCGTCTGTTTGCGACGACCTCGTCGACTCGTGTGTCTGTCGTCGTGTTGATGTGTGAGCGACTGGCGGCGGCGGCGGCGGCCTTGATGGGCAGTCAGCTGCTGCTCAGAGCTGCTTCTCCTCCTCCCCGGTCCTCCCGACGCCCGTTCTCCTGAGAGGAAGCAGAGACTGTCAGTGTGTGTGTGTGTGTGTGTGTGTGTGTGTGTGCGTGCGTGCGGCGCCACCTGCTGGCTGCAGCCGGGCAGCGCGTCGGGCCGCGCCGTGGTGCAGATCTCACAGCCGGGACGGGACGGCTTGTTGATGAAGGTGCAGGAGGGACACGCCCACTCCGTCAGCTGAGGTCAACAAACACAGAGTTACTCTGACGGCGCCAGGAACTGATTACTACTCTGATAGCGTAGTACTCGAGTATCACGCCCGTAACAAGTCACTGTCATCTTTAGCAAAGGTCCAAACCGTTTGAGAATAACTTTATAACTAACTATATCCAGATTATAGAGCATCTTCCTCCTCTAATCCAGATTATAGAGCATCGTCCTCCTCTAACGTCAGATTATAGAGCATCTTCCTCCTCTAACGTCAGATTATAGAGCATCGTCCTCCTCTAACGTCAGATTATAGAGCATATTCCTCCTCTAATCCAGATTATAGAGCATCTTCCTCATCTAATGCAGATTATAGAGCATATTCCTCCTCTAACACCAGATTATAGAGCATCTTCCTCCTCTAACATCAGATTATAGAGCATCGTCCTCCTCTAACATCAGATTATAGAGCATCGTCCTCATCTAATGTCAGATTATAGAGCATCTTCCTCCTCTAACGTCAGATTATAGAGCATCTTCTTCCTCTAACGTCAGATTATAGAGCATGTTCCTCCTCTAACGTCAGATTATAGAGCATGTTCCTCTTCTAACGTCAGATTATAGAGCATCTTCCAGATTATAGAGCATCTTCCTCCTCTAACACCAGATTATAGAGCATCTTCCTCCTCTAATGCAGATTATAGAGCATATTCCTCCTCTAACACCAGATTATAGAGCATCTTCCTCCTCTAACATCAGATTATAGAGCATCGTCCTCCTCTAACGTCAGATTATAGAGCATCTTCCTCCTCTAACGTCAGATTATAGAGCATCTTCTTCCTCTAACGTCAGATTATAGAGCATGTTCCTCCTCTAACGTCAGATTATAGAGCATGTTCCTCTTCTAACGTCAGATTATAGAGCATCTTCCAGATTATAGAGCATCTTCCTCCTCTAACACCAGATTATAGAGCATCTTCCTCCTCTAACACCAGATTATAGAGCATCTTCTTCCTCTAACGTCAGATTATAGAGCATCTTCCTCCTCTAACACCAGATTATAGAGCATCTTCCTCCCATTAATCTCTCTCACCGGTGTCTTGCAGCCTTGCTTGTTGTGCTCATTCAGCTGCAGTTTCTCCATGTCCAGCAGGGCGGCGACGTCATCAGTCGTTCCGCCTGAACCTGAAAACATGAAGTCAAACAGGGAAACATTTCAGACCCACCGGCTCCAAACACACCTTCAAATTAAAACGGCAAAATAAAACTACCAAGTTGGATTGTTATTACGGTGACTGTCAAAATAAAACCACCAAGTGACTGTCAAAATAAAACTACCAAGTTGGATTGTTATTACAGTGACTGTCAAAATAAAACCACCAAGTTGGATTGTTATTACAGTGACTGTCAAAATAAAACTACCAAGTTGGATTGTTATTACGGTGACTGTCAAAATAAAACCACCAAGTGACTGTCAAAATAAAACTACCAAGTTGGATTGTTATTACAGTGACTGTCAAAATAAAACCACCAAGTTGGATTGTTATTACAGTGACTGTCAAAATAAAACTACCAAGTTGGATTGTTATTACGGTGACTGTCAAAATAAAACCACCAAGTTGGATTGTAATTACGGTGACTGTCAAAATAAAACTACCAAGTTGGATTGTTATTACGGTGACTGTCAAAATAAAACCACCAAGTTGGATTGTTATTACAGTGACTGTCAAAATAAAACCACCAAGTTGGATTGTTATTACAGTGACTGTCAAAATAAAACTACCAAGTTGGATTGTTATTACGGTGACTGTCAAAATAAAACCACCAAGTGACTGTCAAAATAAAACTACCAAGTTGGATTGTTATTACAGTGACTGTCAAAATAAAACCACCAAGTTGGATTGTTATTACAGTGACTGTCAAAATAAAACTACCAAGTTGGATTGTTATTACGGTGACTGTCAAAATAAAACCACCAAGTTGGATTGTAATTACGGTGACTGTCAAAATAAAACTACCAAGTTGGATTGTTATTACGGTGACTGTCAAAATAAAACCACCAAGTTGGATTGTAATTACGGTGACTGTCAAAATAAAACCACCAAGTTGGATTGTAATTACGGTGACTGTCAAAATAAAACTACCAAGTTGGATTGTAATTACGGTGACTGTCAAAATAAAACTACCAAGTTGGATTGTAATTACGGTGACTGTCAAAATAAAACTACCAAGTTGGATTGTTATTACAGTGACTGTCAAAATAAAACCACCAAGTTGGATTGTTATTACAGTGACTGTCAAAATAAAACTACCAAGTTGGATTGTTATTACGGTGACTGTCAAAATAAAACCACCAAGTGACTGTCAAAATAAAACTACCAAGTTGGATTGTTATTACAGTGACTGTCAAAATAAAACCACCAAGTTGGATTGTTATTACAGTGACTGTCAAAATAAAACTACCAAGTTGGATTGTTATTACGGTGACTGTCAAAATAAAACCACCAAGTTGGATTGTAATTACGGTGACTGTCAAAATAAAACTACCAAGTTGGATTGTTATTACGGTGACTGTCAAAATAAAACCACCAAGTTGGATTGTTATTACGGTGACTGTCAAAATAAAACCACCAAGTTGGATTGTAATTACGGTGACTGTCAAAATAAAACTACCAAGTTGGATTGTAATTACGGTGACTGTCAAAATAAAACTACCAAGTTGGATTGTAATTACGGTGACTGTCAAAATAAAACTACCAAGTTGGATTGTAATTATGGTGACTGTCAAAATAAAACCACCAAGTTGGATTGTTATTACGGTGACTGTCAAAATAAAACCAGCAAGTTGGATTGTTATTACAGTGACTGTCAAAATAAAACTACAAAGTTGGATTGTTATTACAGTGACTGTCAAAATAAAACCACCAACTAGGACTGTTGCCATGGTGACCGGGACACTGACCCTGGTTGTTGTGGGGGAGCCGCGAGGGCAGCGTGCTGTAGCCCCGCCAGTCCTGAGAGGCGGGGCCGTTCCCCGGGGGGAGGGGCGGGGCCAGGACGGCGCCCTCCAGGTCCTGCTGGAACAGCTGGCGGGTGATGCGGGCCTGCCGGGCGGAGATCAGGTACAGGTACGCCGTGTCGCCGTCCCGCTGCACGCCGTACGACGCCAGCGAGCGCGGCTCGGTGCACAGGCACTGGCCGATGACCCAGCGCTGCACCCGCGGGTGGAAGCCGTACTCCAGGAACACCTGGGGGGGGTGGAGGGGGAGGTGGAGGGTTGGGGGTAGAGAGGGGGGGCAAGCGGGTCGTCAGCGGGGGACGCCGCACGCCGCAGTGTGCGTGTCCACCACAGCGCGGTTCTGACCTGCTGCTTGAGCGCCGCCACGGTCATGAAGGGGAACACTTTCACCGTGACGCAACAGGAAGAGGAGACGTCCTCCACCACCACCGTCAGGCTGCAACACACACCAGTACAGACGACATGGCGGATGAGGAAACACCACCACCCACACCTCCACTCCTCTCCACCTCCACCCCTCTCCTTCACCTCCACCCCCACCCATCTTCTCCGCCTCCACCCCTCTCCACCTCCACCCCTCTCCGCCGCCACGCCGGGTTCAGCCTCGCCTCACCTCACTTCTCCGTCGGCGTAGTTCGCCTCCGACAGCCGTATCGTCAGCGCCACCTTCTGGCGAGCCAGGGCCGAGGCGTGCTGAGAGGCGGCCTGCGTGTCGCCTGCCTCAATGGCCCGGGAGAGTTCTAGACACAGTTCCTCTGAGGAGGAGGAGGAGGAAGAGGAAGAGGAAGAGGAAGAGGAAGAGGAAGAGGAAGAGGAAGAGGAAGAGGAAGAGGAAGAGGAAGAGGAAGAGGAAGAAGAGGAGGCGGAAGAGGAGGCGGAAGAGGAGGAGGAGGAGGAAGAAGAGGAGGAGGAGTTGGAGTCGGAGGAAGAGGAGTCGGTGGAGGAGGAAGAGGAAGAGGAGGAAGAGGAAGAGGAAGAGGAGGAAGAGGAGGAAGAAGAGGAGGAGGAAGAGGGAAGAGGAGTCGGAGGAGGAGGAAGAGGAAGAGGAGTCGGAGTCGGGAAGAGGAGGAGGAAGAGGATGAGGAGAAAGAGGAAGAGGAGGAAGAGGAGGAGTTGGAGTCGGAGGAAGAGGAGGCCGAAGAGGAGGAGGACAAAGAGGAGGCGGAAGAGGAAGAGGAAGAAGAGGAGGCAGAAGAGGAGGAGGAGGAGGAAGAAGAGGAGGAGGAGGAGGAGTTGGAGTCGAAGGAAGAGGAGTCGGTGGAGGAGGAGGAGGACAAAGAGGAGGCGGAAAAGGAAGAGGAAGAAGAGGAGGCGGAAGAGGAAGAGGAGGAGGAGGAGGAAGAGGAGATCAAACACGGCAGAGGAAACAGGACGGGTGGGGGTGCAGGGGGGAGGAGCTCAGCTCACCGCTGAGCGGCAGGGAGGCGGAGCTCCACTGCTCCATCGCCGCGGCGCCGCTGCCGCCGTGTTTCCCGTCCGCCTCCAACGTGCCGATGTTCGCGACTGGAGGAAGGAGAGAAGTGGAGTGAATGTGTGGTTCCTCCGGAGGTGGAGGTGTTGGACGGGTGGAGGAACCTCGATGCGCCTCCCGCAGCGATGACATCACCACGGTGGCCCACTCCTCCGCCTCCCGGTCGCAGCGGAAGTTGAAGCGGATGCAGTCGTTGGGCGGCGCCGCCAGACGCATCTCGTGGCAGCGGGACGCCTTCACCTCGTACTGCACCGAGCGCAGGTCGAACTCCGCGATGAACTGAGGCGGGGGAGGAGAGAAAAACAAACAAACAAACAAACAAACATAAATAAATAACAACAATTCAAGCGTTTCACACCACGGCGGCGGCGGGATGGCGGCAGTGGGACTCAGGTCTTCAGGCTCCATGTCTGACAAGTGGAAGTGAAAGTGAAGAAGCTGCAGCAACGTTTGACTTCCTGTCCTGAATCCTGCAGACTCTTTGTTTGTTTGTTTGTGCAGCTGAATGTGAAGAAACACTGCGACCCTGCAAGACAGGGGACAAGGGACATGTCCACAACCTGATGGTGTGTGTGTGTGTGTGTGTCACCACAGTTCCCACTCTCTCTCCATCGATATGTCTCAGTGTCTCTCTCTCTCTGTCAGTATCTCTCTCTCTCTCTATTGTCAGTGTCTCTCTCTCTGTGTGTCAATGTCTCTCCCTCTCCCTGTCAGTGTCTCTCTCTCTCTGTCAGTGTGTGTCTCTCTCTCTGTGTGTCAATGTCTCTCCCTCTCCGTGTCAGTGTCTCTCTCTCCCTCTCTCTGTCAGTGTCTCTCTCTCCCTCTCTCTCTCTGTGTGTCAGTGTCTCTCTCTCTCTCTCTGTGTGTGTCAGTGTCTCTCTCTCTGTGTGTCAGTGTCTCTCTGTGTGTCAGTGTCTCTCTCTCTCTCTGTCAGTGTCTCTCTCTCTGTGTGTGTCAGTGTCTCTTTCTCTCTCTCTCCCTGTCAGTGTCTCTTTCTCTCTCTCTGTGTGTGTCAGTGTCTCTCTCTCTCTCTCTCTCTCTCACCACACTGCGGTTCCCGCTCGTGTCTCGCAGCGCGAGCCGGAACTCTCCGGCCCGGCTCGGGTCCATGCTGAGCTGCAGCCGCAGCGCCTCGCTCCCCGCCCCGGGCAGACACAGAGGCCGGATCCCGGAGTGACACACGGAGACGCGGACCGACATGAGCACGGTGCTGCAGCAGACTGCCGGGGCTCCACCTCCACCTCCTCCTCCTCCACCACCACCACCACCTCCTCCACCTCCACCTCCACCTCCGCCGCCGCCGCCGCCGCCGCACGCAGCCTGCTGCTGGGACGAGGCGGGGACCGGGGCCGGGGGCGCCCAGCCGCCCGAGCTGAGAGCCATGTCTGCGGGGCGGCGGCCCCTCTAGGCGGTCCGGCGGCGCGGGGACAGCTGGGCGCGGGGCGGGCTGCGGCTCGACGCGGCTCCTGCGGGTTCCGCCATTTCTGTTTGGTCCGAGCAGCAAGGAAGAAAACAGGAAGGTCCCCCAGTCTAACGTGTCCGGGTAGAAACCTTCACACTCACACAGTAGCAGTTCCCCCCCCCCACCCCTCACGCATTAAAATACAAAGTTAAAACGAGAAGAAAAAATGCATTTGCCGAGAAAAATATTCACACATGAAATATAGAAAAGGAAAAGCTCCTGAAACAGGAAGAAACCTGCAGAACCAGACTGAGAGGAGGAACTTTGGAGCAGATACAGGTCCTCCAGCAGCACTAAAGCAGCGTTTTTCAACCTTTTTTGAGGCAAGACACACTTTTTTCTTTGGAAAAATCTGGAGTCACACCACCACCCGAAAATGTTAAAATGTGAAACTCTGTAGCCTCTATTAACAATATAAAGTCCTTCTTATTAAAGTTTTTATCAACAGCAATCAAATAAATACAGAAAAAAAGTATTTCCCAATTTCTTTTTTTTTATTATTTGTACTGCCTCAGTGTGAAACCTGGACCTGATGGATGAACACAGAGAATAGAAGACGTATTCAGTTTCGATTTCACCGGCAAAGTTCTGTGCCGCCATCTAGTGGCGAAGAGGATTTATACACGATTACTCTGCAACACACTGTCGGCTGTGAGAGCAAATGTGAAATTGGATAATTTCCCGCGGCTCACCTGACGAGATCTGGAGGAAACACCAGTGGTTGAAAAACTCTGTCCTCAAGGACTCATAAAATCCAGGTTTTCAACACTTTCCCCAGGTCTCATTGGTCCAGAAACCTCGTATTTAAAGTTCACTGCTTCACCTTGATCACCCCTCCATCAGAATACTGGATCCCAGGAGCTGCATTCAGAATCTGCTGTGTCTCTGTGGGCTGGACTGACTCCGCCCACACACATCTACGCCCATCTATAAGTACTTCCTCACGTGGTGCCATGTGCCAGAGCAGACCTGCCTGATATTGTGGGAGGAGTCAAAGGGGGGGGAGGAGCCTATGGGGACGATTAGTACTCTTTAGAAAACCAGTAAAAAGTGAATTTTGCGTAACCTATAGCAACGCGACTAGAAAATGGAGCTAAATAACTTTATATATTAATGGTTCCACATTTCAAAACTACCTCTATTCTTATTCTTTAAGCAGAGTGAGATCTATATTAAAAACCCACAAATATATTTTGGTATTCATCACCGTCGATTCTTATTTCTACAAATATCAGATGCTACAAATTTGTTTCTGATTTAAAAAAACAAACAAAAAAAATCCTATTGGACATTCCGATGATGAAATTCTGCTGAAATACAAGAGACATTAAGTGAATGATGAGAATCTTCGATTCCAGTTTTGAGAAAAGTTTCTGGACGTCAAACCCTCCCGGCACTTCGCCGCAACGGGAGACGTGAATGTTTAATTCCAACTCCTGACCTGTTTGCGGGAGTCGTCAGGCGTCACTGATTCCCAGAAAAGAGACGGTTTGAATCCCTCCGACCTGCAGCAGATGGATCACATCTTTGAGCTGCGTGAGAGAAAAGCCTGGTTCCATTCAAACAGACACAAATCAACACACAGAGCATCGATCCACTAAACCAGGGGTGTCCAACATGAGGCCCGTGGGGCCAGAAGCGGCCCGCCAGAGGATCTAATCCGGCCGCCATGTGATTTTTTTTTTTTTTTTTTTTAAGTATAAATATGAAAAGTGACAGAGGCTGATTTAAAAACACTAGATTGGCAAAAATGACATTCAAAACCGCCCTCGGTCAGAATTAATGAATGCGTCTGTGGAGGTCACATGACGCAACACCTTTCACAATAAAGGTGTTCGATTTATGTGAAGTGATACTTTAGACACGTAAACTCAAAAAACTTTTTCCAGATGATGACAAATTGTTTTAATCCTGAATAAAAATATATCAGACACAGGTGACTGAGGGTTTTTTTTTTTTGCAAATACAATAATATCTGACTAACTTTAATATGTATATTTCAGAATAGACTGGCGAATTCTTGCAGTTACAAAAGGATCAAAGGAAGGAAAGACTTAGACTCAGTTTAATATGTGACGTTTGACTTGTTGGCCTCCAGAGGTCAGAGGTCAGATCAGGTTGATGTGGCCCCTCAACTGAAATCAGTTTGACCCCCCCTGGTCTAAACAGTAGATGTAGAATATCCTATAAAAAAAAGACTTATTTGGACCTTTCTTGACTGAATAAGAGTCACTGACCTCTGTTACAGCGATGTCATCCATCAACCGGTGAGTCATGAGGATTCTGGAGTAAAAGAGACAAGAAGAACAAGTCATCATTTTGAGAACGAGTGTAAATAGGGTGACGTTCTTCTAATACAACATATTCATACGGAAACGACGATAAAACGGGCGGCGAAGCAGCAGAAATCAGTTTTAGTCACGTGAACCAGACGAAATAATCTCGCGCTTAATGACATAACAAATCCAAATTTTCAAGCTGAAGAGACAACAGAGGTTTCTGTCAAATAAAAAAATAAAAAATAAAAAAAAGTTGCCACCGCTCCGATAACAGACTTTGAATTTGCAGTCAATAAGTAAATAAGTGACATCGTCCAGGAATAAGCTACTGTAAAAGTGCCGGGGGGTTGCGTGATAAGTGTGCACACGGTGTTCCTCCTCTGGAGGGCGGGTTAATCAGACAAGCTGCCTCGTGTCCTCGGGGGCGAGACACTCTGGGGGGGGGGGGGGGTGGGGACCAGGGACCAGGGACCAGCGAGCGTCTCCAGCAGCAGCAGCAGCAGCAGCCATGTCCAGCCTGAGGCTGATCAGCCGCCATGTGAGGAACATGAGCGAGCCGCAGCTGTCCATGCTGACGGTCCTGGCTGCAGACATCCAGGAGGAGCTGAGACAGGTACGACCCCCCCCCCCCCCCCTCCCCCCCACCGTCTGGACGCTGATGCCAGGTTAGTCCCCATGTCCACAGGGAGCCGTCAAGCCCTACAGAGACGTGATCGAGGCCTGCTGGGGCGACCTCCACAGCGGCGGGCTGAAGCCTCTCACCTTCGTCCGGCAGGTAATTACCCCCCCAAGACCCCCCCCAAAAGACCCCCGAAAACTCAAATCAACTCCTTTGTTTCCTCCGTCCGGCAGGTTCTGGCCACTTGTTTCTACCCCCAGCTTCTGGAGAGCAGCAAACTGCCCCCGGATGTCAAGCGGAGGGCAGAATGGCTGCTGGAGAGGTGTGATGGGGGCAGCGTAGGTGAGGCCACCCGGGGGGGGCGGGGGGGGGGGGTTGTCTTTGGGATAGCGTAATGGAAAAAATAAGAAATATAGAATTAAAAGGAACTTTCATTCCTGTTTAAAAGCTGAATGAGAGACTGTCGTGTGCAGAACTGTCAAGACAAGTTGTGCAAATAATAAACATGTAGCCACCAGCTAATGCTAAAGCTATCAAACTATTAGATATAAACTATTAGATATAAACTATTAGATATAAACTGTTAGATATAAACTGTTAGATACAAACTATTAGATACAAACTATTAGATATAAACTGTTAGATACAAACTATTAGATACAAACTATTAGATATAAACTGTTAGATATAAACTGTTAGATACAAACTATTAGATACAAACTATTAGATATAAACTGTTAGATACAAACTATTAGATACAAACTATTAGATATAAACTGTTAGATATAAACTGTTAGATACAAACTATTAGATACAAACTATTAGATATAAACTGTTAGATACAAACTATTAGATACAAACTATTAGATATAAACTGTTAGATACAAACTATTAGATACAAACTATTAGATATAAACTGTTAGATATAAACTGTTAGATACAAACTATTAGATACAAACTATTAGATATAATGTAATATAATGTGGATTCTTCTATTAGCAAATCCTTGAAGTTGTCACGTTGAATCTTTCTTTCTCACTTCGTCCACCTGAGTGTCGGAGGCTTTGGTTGAATTCTCATTTCTTAATGTGAGACGTTATTGTTTGACGCACGGAGACACGGCGTCACTCGGTGTGTGTGTGTGTGTGTGTGTGTGTGTGTGTGTGTGTGTGTGTGTGTGTGTGTGTGTGTGTGTGTGTGTGTGTGTGTGTGTGTGTCCTCCAGGTTCGTACACGCTGACGGCCGGGATCGACGACGTGGTCCAGGGGATCTCCGAGTTCATAAGGAGACGAGACGGAGGAGTTCCCTCTCGTCCTGAGGACATCTTCATCAGCTCCGGGTCTCAGCAGTCCCTCACGGTGACGTTTTGTTTGCCGTCCCCCTAATGTCCCTCCAATGTCCCTGTAACGTCCCTCCAATGTCCCTGTAAGGTCCCCCTAATGTCCCTGTAACGTCCCCCTAATGTCCCTTTAACGTCCCTCTAATGTTCCGTCTGTCCCTCTAACGTCTCTCTAACGTCCCTCCAATGTCCCTGTAGCGTCCCCCTAATGTCCCTCCAATGTTCCCTCTGTCCCTTGACGTCCCTCTAACGTCTCTCTAATGTCCCTCTAAAGTCCCGCTAACGTCCTTCTAACGTCTCTCCAATGTCCCTCTAATGTCTCTCTAACATCCCTCTGTCCCTCTAACGTCCCTCTAATGTCTCTCTAACATCCCTCCAATGTCCCTGTAACGTCCCCCTAATGTCCCTTTAACGTCCCTCTAATGTTCCGTCTGTCCCTCTAACGTCTCTCTAACGTCCCTCCAATGTCCCTGTAGCGTCCCCCTAATGTCCCTCCAATGTTCCCTCTGTCCCTTGACGCCCCTCTAACATCCCGCTAACGTCTCTCTAATGTCCCTCTAAAGTCCCGCTAACGTCCTTCTAACGTCTCTCCAATGTCCCTCTAATGTCTCTCTAACATCCCTCTGTCCCTCTAACGTCCCTCTAATGTCTCTCTAACATCCCTCTGTCCCTCTAACGTCTCTCTAACATCCCTCTGTCCCTCTAACGTCCCTCTAACGTCTCTCTAACATCCCTCTGTCCCTCTAACGTCCCTCTAACGTCTCTCTAACATCCCTCTGTCCCTCTAACGTCCCTCTAACGTCTCTCTAACATCCCTCTGTCCCTCTAACGTCTCTCTAACATCCCTCTGTCCCTCTAACGTCCCTCTAATGTCTCTCTAACATCCCTCTGTCCCTCTAACGTCCCTCTAATGTCCCTCTAACGTCCCTCTAACGTCTCTCTAACATCCCTCTGTCCCTCTAACGTCCCTCTAACGTCTCTCTAACATCCCTCTGTCCCTCTAACGTCCCTCTAGTGTCTCTCTAACATCCCTCTGTCCCTCTAGCGTCCCTCTAACGTCTCTCTAACATCCCTCTGTCCCTCTAACGTCCCTCTAGTGTCTCTCTAACATCCCTCTGTCCCTCTAACGTCCCTCTAATGTCTCTCTAACATCCCTCTGTCCCTCTAACGTCCCTCTAATGTCTCTCTAACATCCCTCTGTCCCTCTAACGTCCCTCTAACGTCTCTCTAACATCCCTCTGTCCCTCTAACGTCCCTCTAACGTCTCTCTAACATCCCTCTGTCCCTCTAACGTCCCTCTAATGTCTCTCTAACATCCCTCTGTCCCTCTAATGTCTCTCTAACATCCCTCTGTCCCTCTAACGTCCCTCTAACGTCTCTCTAACATCCCTCTGTCCCTCTAACGTCCCTCTAACATCTCTCTAACATCCCTCTGTCCCTCTAACGTCCCTCTAGTGTCTCTCTAACATCCCTCTGTCCCTCTAGCGTCCCTCTAACGTCTCTCTAACATCCCTCTGTCCCTCTAACGTCCCTCTAGTGTCTCTCTAACATCCCTCTGTCCCTCTAGCGTCCCTCTAACGTCTCTCCAATGTCCCTCTAACATCCCTCTGTCCCTCTAACGTCACTCTATCGTCCCTCTAAATTTGTCCTCGTCCCTCACTAGAACGTCCTCAAGGTCCTGGTGGACAGCGAGGCGTCTCCCAGAGCTGGGGTGTTGGTTCCAGTGCCGGGATACAACACTGCCGTGTGCTCAGTGGTGGCGCAGGGCGCCGTGGCGGTGCCCTACTTCCTGTGTGAGGAGGAGGAGGAGGAGGAGGAGGAGGAGGAGGGGGAGGGGGAGGGGGGGGGCTGGACGCTGAAGGTGGAGGAGCTGCAGCGGGCACTGGACTCGGCCGAGGGCGTCTGCAACCCCGTGGCGCTCTACGTCATCAACCCTGGAAACCCTGCAGGTGACGAGACGCACTGACATGTCCTCAACTGATGTTTATAGATTCAGAGAAACTCGACTGTCCAGTGGCAAAAAAACAGGACAACAAAAAATCTGCAAATGTAAAATACTGTGAACAAAAAATCCCCTCTACAATAAAAGATTTAAACAATGTAAATAAAGCGACGACAAAAGAGATCAGAACAGATGTTATGTTATATATAACATAACATCTGATGTTATATATAACATAACATCTGTTCTCAGCTTCTGTCCACAGTTTCATCTTTGAAGATGAAGAACCGTCGCACCTCAGCTTGGATCTGATTCAAATCTATTTGGATTTTCCATTTGTACATATAACATTAAAAAAAAACAACATACAAATATACATTAATCATTATGATGACCCAGAAGACGCAAAAATGTATTAAGAGACTTATTTACATTGCAGTCCTCAAAATAAATAAATAAACAAATAATATAAATTAATATAAAATATAGTAAAATAAAATAAAATAAATAAAATAAAATATTACATTGTGGTCCTCAACATAAATAAACAATCAAATAGAGATAAATAAAGATAAAATATAGTAAAATAAAATATAACAAAATTAAATTAAATATTACATTGTGGTCCTCAACATAAATAAACAAAGAAATACATATAAATAAATACAAAATATAGTAAAATAAAATAAAATATTACTTTGTGGTCCTCAACATAAATAAACAAACAAATAAATATAAATAAATATAAAATATAGTAAAATTAAATTAAATATTACTTTGTGGTCCTCAACATAAATAAATAAACTAATAAAGATAAATAAAGATAAAATATAGTAAAATAAAATAAAATATTACTTTGTGGTCCTCAACATAAATAAATAAACAAATAAATATATATAAATAAATATAAAATATAGTAAAACAAAATAAAATATTACATTGTGGTCCTCAACATAAATAAATAAACTAATAAATATAAAATACAGTAAAATAAAATAAAATAAAATAAAATATTTGTATTTCTTTATTTCACATTTATTTAACCAGGAAAGAGAAACCCACATAGCTCAAGCTCTCTCTTACCTGGCCGAGAGTTCCGCGGCACACGTCACGTCATTCAGCTTGAAACCTATTAAAAGGATTGGACACAATTAAAAGAATACAATAGTTTAAAATGACATTTCGACAGACACATTTTAATAGATAAAAAAGCTAAATATCTGCAGGCCAGAGTGAGAGAAGCTCACCGGGTGTAAAACGCTGCAGCGTCTCAAATCTGTTTGGAATTAAAAAAAAAAAACGTCCTTTAATTAGAAACGAGACGATTCCTAGAGTTCTGGATGTGGTTCAGTTCTTTCTTTCTCTGAAGGTTTGGTTCAGAGCCGGGAGTCCATGCAGGCGGTGGTTCGCTTCGTGGCAGAGAAGAAACTCTTCCTGCTGGCCGATGAGGTAAAACCCTCATTTATTATTATCTTAACCAAGTTGGTCGAGAAGGTCATGGTTTCATCTGCATGCATTTCTTTCTTTCTATGTATGTATTTTATCAACTTTTCGCAAAAACTATTCACCCGACTTGCGTGAAATCTTCAGGGATGATTTGTCATCATCCAAGAATCAATGCATCAGATTTTGGGACGTTAACATCTAAATGTTTCACAATAAATCCCCCAAAATTGTGAAAGTGTTTTTTTTTTTTCCATACAAAGTGGATGAAAGAGGCTCCTCGTGGAGAGATCAAAGGAGATTGGCGCCCGTTGCCATGGAGACGCTCCAGGCGTCTTCTGCACGTAGCCAACCCGACAGGCTCGTTAGCGTCGACGTGTGCTGACGGCGACCATGCTAGCGACGCAAAAGTCGGTTCCGCAAACAAACAAAGCTCTGCGCTCTACCGAGCGTAGCTCTAGTTTGTGACTCATTAAATGACTTTTCAGAGATTTTCCTTCCAGCCAGACGAGGATTAAAGAACGTTGATATCTTGTTAAAGGGAAAAGGAACCATCCTGGCCTTTTCCATTGACAGAGTTTTGAATTTAGATTTTTTTTTTTTTAACTGGAATTTATTTTGGCAGTCAAGGTGTATCAGGACTACGTTCGGAAAGCACCCAGTTCTAGATCTGCATGTTCCCCCTCAGGTGTATCAGGACTACGTTCATGCAGAAAGCACCAAGTTCTAGGTCTGCATGTTCCCCCTCGGGTGAATCAGGACTACGTTCGGAAAGCATCCGGTTCTAGATCTGCATGTTCCCCCTCGGGTGTATCAGGACTACGTTCAGAAAGCACCAGGTTCTAGATCTGCATGTTCCCCCTCAGGTGTATCAGGACTACGTTCAGAAAGCACCAGGTTCTAGATCTGCATGTTCCCCCTCGGGTGTATCAGGACTACGTTCAGAAAGCACCAGGTTCTAGATCTGCATGTTCCCCCTCGGGTGTATCAGGACTACGTTCAGAAAGCACCAGGTTCTAGATCTGCATGTTCCTCCTCCGGTGTATCAGGACTACGTTCATGCAGAAAGCACCAAGTTCTAGATCTGCATGTTCCCCCTCAGGTGTATCAGGACTACGTTCAGAAAGCACCAGGTTCTAGATCTGCATGTTCTCCCTCAGGTGTATCAGGACTATGTTCACGCAGAAGGCAGCCGGTTCGTCTCCTACAAGCAGGTGGTGGCGGAGACGGAGGTTCCTCCGTCAGGCCCGGTGCAGCTGGCCTCCTTCCACTCGGCGTCCAAAGGAACGTTGGGCGAGTGAGTGTTTGTCTCGACGTTCTGCTGTAATGAATATTTAACATCGTTCTCCCACGACGAGGAGTGAAATGTGGCTAAAGGGTAGAACTGCTCTGTGGGAACGTCCGTCATCGTTCAGTCACCTTCAGTCCAGTTATCTGAGAAAGTATTATTAAAGATGTACAGTAACTGTAATCATGAAAGTATTATTAAAGATGTAGAGTAACTGTAATCCTAACTGAGAAGTAGGGTTTATCGTCAGTGACTGACCAGGACGACTGGAACTTCCACTTCAAGCACACTGTGAAAAATGTTTATCTTTTTTTTCTTCAAAAAAGTACAGAAATCTTCTTCATGTATATTTGTATACATTATTGAATGCAGTTGCTAGATTGTATTATTAAGATATTACATAATTATACTTTCTATTATGTTTTTTCTACTTTTGCTGTGTCATTTCTCTGTTATTCTACTACTACTACTTCTATTATACTCTACTACTACTTCTACTACTACTCCTACTACTACTTCTACTCCTGCTGCTAATACTACTTCTACTACTACTCCTACTACTACTTCTACTCCTGCTGCTAATACTCATACTACTTATACTTATACTACTTCTACTCGAATATGATTACTTCTACAACTACTACACTACTCATACTACTTCTATTATTATTCCTACTTCTACTACTACTTTTACTTCTACTACTTCTACTTGACTATGAGTACTTCTGCAACTACTACAATACTCTTACTACTATCACTACTTCTACTCCTCCTCCTCCTACTACTACTACTACTTCTACTCCTACTACTACTTCTACTACTACTCCTACTGCTACTTCTACTACTACTACTACTTCTACTACTACTCCTACTACTACTTCTACTACTACTTCTACTACTACTTCTACTCCTACTACTACTTCTACTACTACTACTACTTCTACTACTACTCCTACTACTACTTCTACTACTACTACTTCTACTACTACTCCTACTGCTACTTCTACTACTACTACTACTTCTACTACTACTCCTACTGCTACTTCTACTGCTACTTCTACTACTACTTCTACTACTACTCCTACTGCTACTTCTACTACTACTCCTACTGCTACTTCTACTACTATTTCTACTGCTACTCCTACTACTACTCCTACTACTACTTCTACTCCTCCTCCTCCTATTATTATTCCAATTGCTATTGGTCGTCCTACCGCTACTTCATCATCATCATCATCATTGTTGTTGTTATTACTATTACTACTAGTACTACTCCTATTATTACTCCTACTCGTAGTCCTACTACTACTACTTGCTACTTTAGCGACTATTTCTACTACTACTATGATATTTACTCAACAGTTGTAATGTTTTCAAAGGGTTTGGTCTCAGTACTTACTACCTACCCAGTATTGTGTCGGCGGTTGACTGGCGGTGCCCCTGGTACTCCAGGTGTGGTTTGCGCGGTGGATTCGTGGAGCTGTTCAACCTGGACCCGGCCGTCATGGAGTTCGTCTTCAAGCTCTTCTCCACCGACAGCTGCGCCGCCGTGTCGGGTCAGATCGCCCTGGACGTGATGACTCGCCCGCCGCGGCCCGGAGACCCGTCGTTCCCGCGGTTCCAGCAGGTGGGCGCCGCCTCGTCGCGCAAAGCGGACTTTCATACCGAAGCAGAGTACGGAATAACAACCCCCCCCCCACCCCACCCCCCCCCCCGCCGTGTCGTCTGCAGGAGACACAGCACATCCGGGCCACGTTGGCCCACAATGTGAGACGGGCCCAGGAGGTTCTGGACCGTCTGCCGGGTCTGAGCTGCCGGCCGGCGGCCGGAGGAGCCTTCCTGTTCCCCAGAGTGCAGCTCCCGCCCAAAGCCCTGCAGAGGGCCCAGGTGAGGGGGGGGGGGGGGCGCGGGGGAGGGGGTAGGAGGGACGTCAGGGACCGGATTCACCTGGCGGACATGCAGACCGAACCCCTCTGCTTGTTTCCAGGAAGCAGGAATTGAACCGGACACCTTCTACTGCAAGAAGCTCCTGGAAGAGGCCGGAGTGTTGGTCGGTCCGGGCTGCGACTACGGACAGAAGGAGGGAACATATCACTTCAGGTAAACATCACTACAGGTAAATAATCACTACTTCAGATAAACATCACTTCAGGTAAACACCACTACAGGTAAACACCACTACAGGTAAACACCACTACAGGTAAACATCACTACAGGTAAACACCATTACAGGTAAACATCACTACAGGTAAACACCACTACAGGTAAACACATCACTTCAGGTAAACACCGCTTCAGGTAAACACCACTACAGGTAAACATACTACTTCAGGTAAACATCACTTCAGGTAAACACCACTTCAGTAAACACGTCATTACAGGTAAACATCACTACAGGTAAACATCACTTCAGGTAAACATCACTTCAGGTAAACATCACTACAGGTAAGCACCACATCAGTAAACACGTCATTACAGGTAAACACCACTTCAGGTAAACACGTCATTACAGGTAAACATCACTACAGGTAAACATACTACTTCAGGTAAACATCACCACAGGTAAACACCACTACAGGTAAACATACTACTTCGGGTAAACATCACTACAGGTAAACACCACTACAGGTAAACATACTACTTCAGGTAAACATCACTACAGGTAAACACCACTTCAGGTAAACACATCACTTCAGGTAAACAAACCACTGGAAGGTCAGTTTAAACTGCTGTAATCTGAATAAGTGCAGGAATGTTTCAGTCTTTCGAAGCCAAACTGGGAATTTTAAAGTTTAAACCCGAGACGTCCCAGTTCCAAGACGACTGGAACACGGCGTGTGTGTGTTTTTTTTATTTTTTATTATTATTATTATTATTATTTTATTAAGCAGCTGTTGACGACGCGACTTTGTTGTGTGTGCAGAGTTTCTGCGTTGCTGCGTTCGGACGTGATGGAGGAGCTCCTGAGACGCCTGAGCAGCTTCCAGAACCGCTTCATGAAGACTTTCTCTTAAAACTTCACTCTCCGTCAATCACTTCTGCAAAACTCCCACAAAACTCTGCTCAAGTACTTCAGCAGTTCACTCCTTTCTTTACTTCACCTTCTCTCAATCCGTTCTCTCTGCAGTTATTCGTGTTTGATTCATTTACATTTTTCAACATTAAAACAACTTCAGCTGAGCTTCTTCCTGTTTTTTTTTCCAACGTGTGTGTGTGTGTGTGTTAAGATTCATTGAGAGACATTTAAAAAATATTTAAATATTATATTTAATAACCCAATTAACCAGTTTATTTGAATCGAGTTCAGACTATCTGACGCCATCTGAACTGGTTTCACACCATTTCTAACACCTTCAGAGTTGAAGACGGTTTCCAGGCCGATCAGACTTTAAACTTTGGAACTGAAAATTGACGATTGTGTGTTTGAGCTGTTAAAGATTGTTTTTTTCAATCTTTTGAAAACTAGTTTGTCCTGGTTTATCAGTTTTTTTTCTTTTGGGACCCGTCCAGTGTGAAATGATTCTCTTTCCACGCTGTGGTGAGACTTTAACACTGGATGTCAGAGGGTTTCCATTAGTTTCTTAAGGCCAGTCTTAATGCTGAGTCGCTATTTGATTGTTGGGCGTTAAATAAACAGGGAGCTGGTCGCTGCAGGGCATGATGGGAGTTCAGGTTATGTGTTGCCAGAGGTTATTAAGGGTTATTATCAGGGTGGGTGGGCGACCATGAGTGAGAAATGTGGTGTGTAAAGTGTCATCCTGCTATGAAGCTCTGGTTGCGTGTTTATGTCAAAATAAAAGCCTCTGGTGATCAGCTGGCATAAAAGAATCTCGCTCACCACTATATATACATATATATATATATATTTTGTTGTCTGTCATCTTATTTATTGTGTTTTGTTTTAAACATCTAAGTGGTATTCCTGAGCTCTCTGGCTTATTGTGAATGTCCCACAATGCAATGTTTGTGTTTTCAGAAGCTTTCTACACACTGAGAATTATATAAGGTTTATGCTATTTCATGATGAATAGCGACATGGCAGGTATCCTGATAAGCACATTTCTTGCAACAAATTTTTTTTTTTAACTAATTAATTCAGGAGAAAACAAAAGCTACCAAAAAGGGACGCCAATTACACAATAAAGGGCTGAAAATATGCAATTTTTTGTTGTTGTTTTCTTTGTTTTTAAAATAGCACCAGCGTGTGATTTTAATCCCACCCATAAAACTCCATCTTAATTAACTAGATATTACAGTGGCCAAAGTAATACATATTTAACCATTTCCTGTTTGTAAAAACAATCTCCACTTTGCTCTAAACGCAAAATTAATGTCCCACAATGCAATGTTTGTGTCTTCAGAAGCTTTCTACACACTGAGAATTGTCTTGTGATGATTATATAAGGTTTATGCTATTTCATGATGAATGGTCTATATATGGCAGGTATTTATTATATATGATGAATTCACCTCAAAAAATGTAAATAACCACACACACACACACCAACACAGCCTCTACTTTCTGTGACGCATCAAATAAATTATAATAAATTATAATAATGAATTATTATTATTAATAATAATAATAATATTAATCATTAATTATAATAAATGTATTTATTTCTTGTATATAATACATGGCAGGTATCCAGAGAAGCACATTTCTTGCAACAATTGTCTTTTTCCTACCAAAAAAGGGACGCCACTTACGCAACGCAGGTCTAAAAAAGATGCGATTTTGTTTTTAAAAATAGCACCGGCGTGTGATTTTAATCCCCCCCAGCCGCCCCCCGGAGGGGAACGTCTTGTTCACGTTTGGCCGGACGCTCCCACCGACTGGGGCTGAAAGACGAGTCGCCACGAGGGTTGTGACGTTCAGTCAGCCCACCGCGGCGCCGGGTCAACAAATCGTAGCGTGTGTGTGCGTGTGTGTGTGTGTGTGTGTTTATGCACGTGTGGGCTAACTACAGGGCCGCGTGGCGCCGGGCCGGGGTGCGGCGATGCGGAGGAGGATATAGACCCTCATCCATCGGTCTATATTTAGCTGTTTCTTTTCTTTTTTCCCTCGCTTCGTCCCACACGCCACGATTTCAAAATAAATAAATAAACACCGAGGAAGATGGAGGAGCGGATAAGAGCGTGGCGGCGGCACTGAGCGGCGCTGCCTCCAGTTCTCTCCTCCTCTGCTTCCGCCTCCTCCCACTACTCCCCCCCCCCCCCCCCCCCCCCCCCCCCCCCCTCCTGCAGTATATATGAGGGTCTCCCGGGTCCGGCTCCACTGCAGTGGAGACGAGAGCCTCAGTACGATGCGCTGAAGGATGGTGCACCAGGAGAAACGCATTTACCAGGTGTGTGTGTCCCTCCGTCTCTCCTCCGTCGCTCGTAGTCGTTATGGCAACGTGTCGCGCTGACAGGTCTGCGTGGGACGGTGTCCGTCACGGGGTGGGGGGTCCCGGGAGGGTGGATGGAAGTGGACTGGGTGTGTTCAGTGTTTTTTTTTTACCACCCACCCCCCTTGCAGTTTTCTCTACGCTTGATCGGAGCGGTAAACGGCGGTTTGCGTGTAAGAAGGTCATGATGTGGCGTGGAAGTGGCCAAGGCGGGGGGGGTTAAAGGAGGGGGGGGGGGGGGGCAGAGCGCCGGTTACCAGGAGTGATGGAGGCGATCAGATGATTGATACTCCTACATCACAGCTTCATCTGATGCGTCACAGAAAGCAGAGGCTGTGTCGGCGTGTCGGCGTGTCGGCGTGTGTGTGTGTGTGTGTGTGTGTGTGTGTGTGGTTATTCGCGGAACACGTCTCCATTTCTGGACACGCTCCTCGACGAGTCCTGATTATTCAGCACCGGCCCGGAGACACGAGATCCCCCACGCTCTCGGAATAGAAAAAAAAAAACACGCCGTGACGAAACGTTTGATTGTTTTTCTTCCCGACACACGAAACGTGAGAATCCAAGACAAAAAATAAAATAATAAAAAAAGAATCATAAATGATTCAGGGAAATGAGGAAACAACAGGAACGTCTGGGATTGAAAAAAAAATGGGAGAAACGTAACTGCGGAGGTTCCGTTCAGTTGAAGATGTCGGCCGTTTTCACTTCAACGTCCTTCTTCTTCTGCTTCGCCAAACCGCGTTTAGCCGCCGAGAACACGTAAACTTTATAAAAAACGGGGGGATATAATGTTCCTGTGAGGTTAGAAGACGAACCACTGCACCATTTTACACCCCTGAACAACAACGTCTTATTGTGACGCGTTTTATTGCGTGTTTTGATATTTCCATCCAAGCCAAGTCCCACTGAGCCGATCAATCACACAATACATTAATGTTTTTTAAATAGATTTTCCTGAGATAATAATTCAGCCACTTCCAGCAGAGAGACTTTCACCATTCCTAACATACGTTTCCCTGCCAGTGTGTGTGTAGCCCCAGTTAAAGGTGATTTATAAATGCTTCTTTAAACACTCAATAATCTGGTCATTAGTCGTGGCGTTAATCATTTCTGCTGGATGAATACATTAATTTAAAATCAATTTTCAAAAGTTATAAAATCTTAAAAAAAAAAAAAAAAAAAAGCAGATAAAGAAGACAAAAGTCACAACGTCATATAGTTTTGTTCTCTGGAGGTGAAGAGTTGATGTTCGTCAGCTAATCCAGCCTCGTTGTTGTGAAACTTTCCCTCTTTCAGGATTGTTAAATTATATATATATGAGTTATACTCGGATAAGGATGAGTTATTTTAGGGGTTTATGCAGGAGTAAACTGTGTACAGGTGTGTCCGCTAGCGTGTTTGAAATCAATTCATAAAACATCAAAACGATTATAACCCAGGATTTAATCTGACCTCAGTCTAACCCTGCAGACTGATTAGAAACGAACAAGAGATACTGGAAGTTCAAACTGATTAGAAACAAACAAAAAAAAAAAAAACCTCCAACCCTCACTAACCCTAACCCTAATTAATTCTAACCCTAGCTAACCCTAACCCTAACCCTAATTAATTCTAACCCTACCTAACCCTAACCCTAACTAACCCTAACCCTAATTAATTCTAACCCTACCTAACCCTAACCCTAACCCTAATTAATTCTAACCCTAGCTAACCCTAACCCTAACTTACCGTAACTCACCCTACCTAACCCTAATTAACCCTAACTAACCCTAATTCACCCTACCTTACCCTAACTAACCCGAACCCTAACCCAAACTAACCTTAACTCACCCTACCTAACCCTAATTAACCCTAACTAACCCTAACCCCAACTAACCTTATCTCACCCTACCTAACCCTAACTAACCTTATCTCACCCTACCTAACCCTAACCCTAACTAACCTTATCTCACCCTACCCAACCCTAACTCACCCTAACCCTAACTAACCCTAACTCACCCTACCTAACCCTAACTAACCTTATCTCACCCTACCTAACCCTAACTAACCCTAACCCTAACTAACCTTAACTCACCCTACCTAAACCTGACCTTAACTCACCTTAACTAACCCTAATCCTAACCCTAACCCTAGCTAACCCTAACCCGTCAACACTTCCACGTGAGTCTCAGTTTATTGCGCCAAATCCAACTTTTCCTTGATTTTTCCCTCCATTAGAATATCGGATCCTAAGAGCTACATTCAGAATCTGCTGCGTCTGTGTGAGCTGGACTGGCTCCGCCCACACACACACGTCCATCTACGAGGAAGCGGGAGGAAGTACTTCCTCTCGTGGCGCCATGTGCCAGAGATGAGCTGCCTGGTTGTGGGAGGAGTCAAAGGGGAGAGGAGCCTACCTTGATTGTGATTGGCTAAAACCCCCCGATGACACTATATAGGGTTTGATTTCTGATTGGCTGCTTGGAGCAACACACTTTTTAAAAGAGAGAGAGAGGGAGGACACACTTTCTTCACTTCTGGGGCGTCGTCCAGGTGTGGAGACGATTCTTACTGCTGGGAAACTTTTAGAAAAGGAATTTAGCCTAATATGACCCCTTTGAAATGAGTCTGTTTAAAATACCGTGGCAGGAAGTTACAATAACAAGAGTTTATTTAAGCAAAACTCCGTCTGTGTCCGTCAATATGAAGCCTCAACGTTGAATAAAACTCCCCAAATCAAATATTCACAATAGTATACATTATATTTGCTCGTCTTATTTAATTATCACAAATATGATGATGAGCAACACACTTTTTAAAAGAGCGAGAGAGAGAGGACACTTTCTTCGGCTCTGGTATCCAGGTATGGAGACGACTAGTACTGCTGGGAAAACTTTTAAAAAGTCAATTTTGCACAATTTGACCCCTTTAAAGTTGAAAAAACATAAACCTCAGTGTTGACGAACATTTAAACCACCTAGTTGGGAGGATCCGGTCAGCAGGTAACACGTCTCTGACGGGGAAAACAAAACCATTCACATACTCGTGTGCAAAAATGTGGATTCTTTCAGAGGAAACGTGAATTTCCATATTTAAATGAGACGTTATTTTCTTGTGTCCCACGGCGGAGAGGAACGTGTCTGTGACGAACGTGATCCTGAAACAAACCCTGATCGTTTGCTCCTTCAGTGAGCTTGTGGCCTATTTAAATCATTTCAAATCATCGAGAGCCACACCATTATGTCGGTTCTTTGTGTTGATGTTTTATGTTTTTTTTTTTGTTTTTGTTTTTGTGTGGCAGGCTCAGAGGAATGAGAGAGAGTCCATCAGGCAGAAACTGGCTCTGGGCGGTTTCTATGACGACGAGCCCGTCATCTATACCAGCTGCAGCAAGAACGGCCCGTCCTCCCGGTGGGTTTCTGCACGTGTGTGTGTGTGTGTGTGTGTGTGTGTGTGTGTGTGTGTGTGTGTGTGTGTGTGTGTGTGTGTGTGTGTGTGTGTGTGTGTGTGTGTGTGTGTCAGTGACCAGGGTTTGATCAGCGCAGCCTTTTGAAGAACAGAAATAATAATGAATCTGGATTGAAGCTGCACTTTCATCTATTTTTATTTATTTATTTATTTATTTACAGATTTTATATTTAGATAAAAGGAAGCCGAGGAGAGAATCTGTCCCACTTTTGAATAACTATCAATTCATCAGAAGCTTTTTTATGGTTCGTCGTGGATTCTGTGAGAAAGACGGACCTTTTTAACAGAGAATATCAGTTTATCTATTTATGAGCGATGGTTTTGAGTTTGAGAGAGAATCGATGTGACAGAGGGGGTAAAGTTATATATTTTGTCCGAATCTAATTCACTTCATTATGGTTCACTTCTACATCCCAGTTTAAAGGCCTAGTGAAATGAAAATTCGACCTCCAAAACACTCTGGCCGTCGCTTCTAGGGACATTTTTCATGCTAACTGGCTGAAGGGTAAAATGTTAAAACACGACAATCTGCGAGAAAATAGCCGATAAACGGTGCTATTTCCTCTGCTGGGCGGAGCTTCTGACAATAATAGAGTGACATCACGAGTTGTGCACACGCCCAAGTTGTGTTTACGTTATGGAGGATCAGAGTTTTGACCACGAAGAGGCTGAATTGAACCATATTTCATCATCGTCGTCATTTCAAACCCAGTGATTGATGAAGAAGACACAGAAGGTCGTTCTGCCATCGGTGACCCCGTCTGGAACATGTTGGAGGAAGCAGAAGACGCTTCGTCCTCCATTCGTCCTCGTCTCCTCAGCCTCAGCAGCCGCCAGTTTTCACTTGATCGTCTACTAGCCGCCCGAGCAAGCGGCTAGCCGCACAAGCTAACGGCTAGCCGCTCCCGCCGCCCGTGCTCCTTTCCTCCTCCCTCTGGTCTCTTCCAGGCTCAATCTTTCGTCAAGCCTCATAAAACGCCGACTATAACTTCAAAACACTGTAAAAACTTGGATATTTAAGAGGGAAACAAGCCGATATAAACACAATAGATGGAGATCTGCACAACTCGTGATGTCACACATAGGCTCCGCCCACAATAGCCCATGGATTCCCCCGACTTCTTCAGTTGGAGATTCAAAATTGAAATAACTTTGTCATGCGACAACAGTGGTGGGGCAGAGTCGGAGGAACCTTACAAGTAGAACCACAACTATCGTTTTTTGCAAAGTAGTGTTTTACATTTCACAAGGACTTTAAACTCAATTTCTACGTAGCAGCAGCATTAAATCATAATAACCTATAAAAACAAGAATCTCCAGTTTCATTGGAATTTCAGTTCGTCTCATTTCAACATTGCAGTTGATGTTGTCACACTTGGTTTTAATAACCTCAACCTCAACCTTCCTCTTTTGGTGACACAATGATAATCAAATAAATGTTTTTGTAAAGTATCTCCGCCTGTCCACGGGTCAAAGTATCCTTGAGCAATGCAATAAAACCAAAATTACTCACATTGGACCGCCGTGGCTGCCGGAGCATGACCTTTGACCCCCGACCAGCTCCCCCAGAGCGTCTTGATCCTGGAAATAGAATAAATCAATATGGGGAAAAAGAAGGTTCAATAGATATATTTAAAAAAAAAAAAGTGCTTTTATTGTCAAAAAAGTTATGTCGGTTGTTGATTTGGTTGTTGTTTGTATTTAAGAAGATAAAATGGCCTCACATGACAGCAACATGATACATTTGCATGCAGACATGAGTGTTGGGCCTCCAGCAGCCAGCGGGGGGCGCTAAGCAGGTCCAAGTCATGCAATTGGGGGGTGGGGGGGGGGTGTCATGGCAACAGCAGCAACACAACAAAGACGTGTAGGTTTGGAAAGGGCATGCTGGACTGCGTGGTTTACCGCCACGCTTGTTTAAAGGCCCCCGGCTTCACCGCGGAGACGGAGTTTCTCACTGCGGCGGCAGGTTTTCTCTTAAAAACGTCAAAACAAAATGTCAAATAACCTCCAGTTTCCTTCCTGGTTTCATTAATGCACAACCAGCAGATCTCTCCTGCTGCCTTGCTGGTGGCCAAGGCAGGAAGGGAATTAAACCGGTTAACGCTTTTTGTTTATTTGCTGTTTGATATGTTATATAGATGTTATAGTGACGTATTAATATATACCAGTTAATGCTTTTTGTTTATTTGTTGGTTGATATATTATATAGATATTATAGTGGTGTATTAATATATATACCAGTTACAACTTTTTGTATTTTATAGATTTTTGCTGTTTGACATGTTATATAGATATTATAGTGGTGTATTAATATATATACCAGTTACAACTTTTTGTTTTTTTATACATTTTTGCTATTTGATATATTATATAGATATTATAATGGCTTATCAATAGATATACCAGTTAATGCTTTTTGCTTATTTGTTGGTTGATATATTATATAGATATTATAGTGGTGTATTAATATATACCAGTTAAAACCTTTAGTTTTTTTACAGGTTTTTGCTGTTTGATGTTATATAGATATTATAGCGGCGTATGAATAGATATACTAGTATTGTTTGTTTGTTTTCGATGTTTTTTGCTGTTTCGTATGTTAAAAAAATATAGATTTGTAATATATTTACAATTTATAGTTTAATTTTTCACATCGTAATCACGATGATGTCAGATGACGTACATCATAAATTAAATGTAAACAAACACTATTGCATTATAATGAAATGTATTTAAGTAATGTAAATGTCAATACAAGATAAATGTCATAAATCAAAATCCTAAATGTCATTTGTCATAAATAATGCATTTTATTTAATAATTAAAAAAGAAAAAGGTCCAACATTACTCAAAAAAGAAACAAATGTTTGTCCCTTGATATATATATCCCATAATTTCTCAACTATTTTGCTCCACGACTCTAAACCTGGCATGCCATGCCATTTTAGTGAGCTACCGTTATCTGGTACCTTTGACGCTTGTGATTGATGCATTTCTACGAGACTTTACGTGGCGGTTTTCAGAATAAGAGTTCTAACAGGTCTGACTCACTTTTACGTGACCGACTGACATTAAAAATGACAAAATGTTTTTCCCACGAAAGTGATATTTCGCATTAGTGGCTGAGGCTTTCGTTGCCCCGGGATGGCGGCACACCTCCACGTTGCCTTAACGTTACATCAGACGCATTCTGGCGAACCGCATCCAGCGAAACCTCTTTCGTTCTTTTCACAAGAGCTCTCGCCTCCCGTTCAGTTCGGGCCTTTTGATTTATCAATTTTTCCACGCTGAATTGCAGACACCCCCCCCCTCCCTACCCTGTCCACACTCCCGACCACTTCTTTGAGGAAGTGCAATTCGGCGAGTCTTTGAAAAAGGAAGCGGTGCCTCGTGTGAGGCGGCCGCTGCGATTGGTGTAGTTCTAACCGTGTCACCCTCCAAAGGTAAAGGCGATTCATCCGGGCTGGAAATTCCAACGCCGCCCGTCCCGTTGTGCTTGTGATTGTTGTCGTCCGGGAGGGAAGGAGCGGTTACCCGCCCGGGTGAGTTAGGTTCTTTCACAGTTTAATGATGTGGCATTGAATGGATTAGTGCTTTGAGTGGTTGGAAAGGTTGAGGTTAAAGTTTCAATTGTTTTCCGCGCAACTGCTCCAGAGGCCTGGTTACGACAGCGTCATTTCTCCCTTCGATCTTTATTCCCATGGACACAAACGTGTGACGCCGTTGACATTAAAATAGGCCGCGTCACGGCATGGCATTTTAAAGCGACACAGGATTTCCATTGAAATCTGAAGGCTTCACAGCAGCAGTGTGAAACTCAGTTCAGAAACCACAAATAACCCAACTACATGTTGGGAGGGTAAAACCGAGGATTAAAAACCTTTAGAGTTAATGTTTTATTTATAGTGGTGCAGAATATACGTGATGGGAATATCTCTATTTTCACTCAAACCAAACAGTTACTACAAAAAATGCTACAATCTCAACATAAATCCAATCTTCATGAAACCTTCCGGTGCAAAAGATTGTCAATTTCTGGTTGTTTTTACAAACTCGCGCTGGCAGAGCACGGCTTTGAGGTGAGATTGACGGTAAACAAGGTATTCTGTAATGACTTGCACAATATTAGGTGTGGTTCAAAGTTGTGTGTTAACAGGAGGAAAGTAGTTTCCTGCCGAATTTCCAAAGATTTAACCGACACGTGAGCTTTTAATTTATTTATTAAAAAAAAAAAAAAAAATGTACGTGAGATTTTCATGGCTCTGACGCGTGACGGGGGATCTCCTTTACTGCTGGGAAAAAATAACTGAATAATCATTTCAGTTTCTCTACTTCTTCTAAACATAAGCACATCAACTGCTGACAGCAAAATGTCAGATGGGCCAATCGCGTGGCAAAAGCTATATTTATATAGCACCAAATGCAACAAAGTCATTCCGGAGTGCTTTGAACAGCGAAAAGATAAAAGAATATAGTTGAAACCTGGAAGCGACAGGATGAGAGAAACATGTGGTGAATCAGAATAAAAGGCCCCAACTTGGCATCGGTCACGGAAAAAAATAAAATAAAAAATGTGGATGATTCCCGTGGTGGCTGTGTGATTTCAACTCACGGTTAACTAGAGCTACGCTCGGTAGAGCGGCGGACCTTCGCCAACGCCACGTTTGTTTGCGAAACCAAGTAAGAGTCGCTGGCGTGATAGCCGTTAGCTCGTATCAATGCTAACGAGCCTGTCGGGAAGCAACGTCACTGTGCGAAACACTGAGCCGGGAGCACAGACGCCAATCTCCTTTGATCTCTTTGAGCGCTTTGTATGGCACAGGTTTTGTGGGGGATTTATTCGGAAATGGTTCGCTGTTAACGCTCCGAAATATAATCAACCTTGGTTGACGACAACTCATCCCTGAAGTTTTCACGATATTCTGTTTAACCGGTTTTTTTTGCGACTAATTTATACAACACATACGTACAACCCAATACACGCAGACAAAAACACAACATTCCGTTGGCGAAGGCGATCACCTCCTCCATTGTTCACTAGCTTCTTCAAGAGCTGGTGAAAAACAAACACTTCATGCGAGTAAATTCAAGACTGTGGCCTTCGTGGGTTCTCGGACACGGTGAAATCCACTAAACCAGGGGTGTCAAACATGCGGCCCGGGGGCCAGAAGCGGCCCGCCAGAGGATCTAATCCGGCCCGCCATGTGATTTTTTTTTTTTTTAAGTATAAATATGAAAACTGACAGAGGCTGATCTAAAAACACTAGATTGGCAAAAATGACATTCAAAACCGCCCTTGGTCCGAATTAATTAATGCATCTGTGGAGGTCACATGACGCAACACCTTTCACAATAAAACGAGTCCAATTTATGTGAAATGATACTTTCGACACGTAAACTCAAAAAAATGTCCAGATGATGACAAATTGTTTTAATCCTGAATAAAAATATATCCAGATACAGGTGACTGAGGGTTTGTTTTTTGCAAATATAATAATATCTAATTAACTTTAATATGTACATTTCAGAATAGACTGGCAAATTCTTGCAGTTTCAAAAGGATGAAAAGAAGGAAAGACTTTTGACATTTGTCCATATCTGCAGTTTAATATGTAACGTTTGACTTGTCCGGCCCCCTAGAGGTCAGATCAGGTTGATGTGGCTCCTCAACTGACTTGTTGGTTTAATCGGTTTTCGAAATCACCTCACGCTACGTATCGGTGCGATCATTTCGGTGTGTGTGTGTGATTCCCGTCAAGGCTGCAGGGCGGCGTGAACCTGCAGGTCTGCTTCGTGAACGACAGCAGCAGCGACAAGGACAGCGATGCCGAGGACAGCCGGACGGAGACCAGCCTGGACACGCCCCTGTCCCCCGTGGTGTGTTTCTGCAACGCCCCCCTCCTTCCTCCCACCAACTTTCAGGCGTAGCGTTGACCTCTGACCCCTCCCCCATCCCCTCCCCCCGTCCCACACAGAGCAAGCAGAGCTCGTCGCTGTCGGACCGAGACACCGCGGAGGAGGACTCGGACCCGCTGGACGACTGCGGCGGGTTCTGGCGGGTGCAGCGGCGGCTGCAGGAGGAGGCCCGGGTGGCGCTGGCCCTGGCGCGGCCCATGGCCCGCATGCAGGTGGAGGTGGAGCGGCAGATCCAGCTGCACAGACGGTCTCCCGTGGCCGACCTGGTCAGTCCCCCCGATTCGCGTGCTTCGTGTCGTCTCGTTCACGTTGTCCGGGGAGAACAAAGGTCCCGGCCCGAGCGGCCGGGGGGGGCGAAGAGACGCGTTTGTGTCGGCACACGT
>NC_137659.1:907006-966256 GCF_963422515.1 Blennius ocellaris
GCAGCTGTTTTTCTTTGTGTCGCACGAAGAACAAACATGAAAGACTTTAAAGGTTGACTTCAAAGGCCACCGTGGCAGCGTTTTACCGGTCGAAGCCTCTTTAAAGTGAAACTTGTGCGTTTGAGGCCGAGGAACTAAAATGCGAGCCTCGTCCTGAGGAGCTCTCAGTGGCAGACTGAGACACCCTCAGTGCAAGACGGAGCAAGTCCTTCATCCCCACTGCTGTCAGACTGGACAACAAGACTGTAAAGTAACATGCAATAACCTGCAAAAACTATGTGCAATAACCCCTGAATCTACGTCATTTTATCTACGTCACTTAATTGACCACTTGTACTTTAGGACTAAACCTGCACTGCCAACACTGGTATTATTTTTTTTACTATAGTATGTTTATTGTACTTTTATTCTACACTTTGCCGTCCCCCATCATAGTTTAATTTCCTTGTACTTCATCCTACTGTATATTTTGCTCCCCTTAGAACTTATTATACTTTATTATAGTCTGTGATTTTTATCTTTTTTTTTATTTTAGTCCTATTTAATTTTTTTTTAACTTATTATTACTTTCTACTGGAAATACTTTTGGCCCTTAGAGTTCTTGATAGTCATTGTATATAAGATACCTCTATTCTAAGATACCTCTACACACTGTGACGTAGATACAGATTAAAAAGGAGCAGCGTAGCCGTAACCAACTGGATGTGGTCAAAACCGAGAAGATGTCGCCGTGGGATCCCTGCAGTTCCACCATGTCACGTCATTCTTTCACTTTGGACATAAACAACACTGGCGTTCATTCTAGTTTCACTCACAGAGAGAGAGAGAGAGAGAGAGAAAAAAGGAAATTACACAATCTTGACGGAGCGCTTTCAATGTAGGGTTAGGTGTTGACCCTTCGCCGTACGGCAGCAGGGAAACCCCTGCCTCCGCCGGGTCTGGCTATAAAACCCTAAAGGATGACCGAACCCAGACAGACACTCTGGAAGGACCTGAAGCGACAGACTCTACCGACATGCCTCTCCTCCAGCTCTGTGAGTACCAGACGCCGGGACGCCGTGTTGGAATGGGACGTGAAGACGTTGATTAACGGCTCTATTTGCGTTCCAGACGTGACTCGTGCTCCTGCTGTGCTGCTGCTGCTGCTGCTGCTCACCTGTCGGCCCGGTCGGACTCTACCTGTGACGGCCGGCGGACCGTCGGTGGATCCGTCCTGCGTCCCGTCGGCCCGGACTCTCCTGCACAACATCACCGCCACGCTGGAACAGGTCGGGCCTGAAACCAGAGAAGCAGAAGAAAAACTCGCTATATTCGGGTTGTTTTACTTTGATCATTGAAGAGAGAAAAAATTTATAAATTTCTGGTCACAGAGAAACCTGTTCAGAGGAATCGACTGCTGGAAGGAGAACGTGGAGCTGAACATGGAGAGCAGCACCGCAGCGGTGTGTGCACCGATGGTAAACACACACACACACACACACACACACACACACACACACACACACACACACACACCCTCTTGACTATCACAACCCAAACCACGACTCGTCATGAAACATTGGCTCCTGAAAACGAGCTCTTTATTGATAAATAATAGAAATATAGTTTAAGATGAAAGGCTAATAATTCTCCTACAAAGATCAAAGCGATAAATTCACTATTTGACTTTCTATTCCTTCATGTTCCTTTTGAGGTACGACTTAGATATTTGCCTTATATAGGCGTATGTAATAATAATAATAATGATAATAATAATACATAGTTGTTTTGGTTAACCTTCTAGTGCAAAATGCAGTAAAAGCATCTCCTGCAGCTGTTTTTCTTTGTCTCGCACAAAAAACAAACATGAAAGACTTTAAAGTTTAACTTCAAAGGCCATCGTGGCAGGTGTATGTAATAATAATAATAATAATAATAATAATAATAACAATAATAATATATAGCTGTTTTGGTTGCAGTTTCAAGTTGAATTTTGTCTTTTATATTTATATAGTATATATAGTATACATATCTATATAGTCACCAAAATGGGTACAGGCATGGGTACTTTATTTGCCTATCCTTTAATAATAATAATAATAATAATAAAAATACCACTACTACTAATAATAATATGTGTTTATATACTAACATAAATATCATTAATGTCTCTTTCTCACAGGAATCAAGATGCTCTGGAGGCAGTAAACCCACATTCGATCAGGTGAGTTTTACTCAACAAAAAAATACTTGAATTCTTAAGAGTTTGACCTTTAATTTTAAATTATTTAAAAAAAATGTAATGTCTCAGTCGTGACCTGAAAACTGTTGTTTTGTTTCCATTCCAGGACTTGTGCTTGAGAGAAATAGGAAAAGATCTCCAGTACTACCACCGGTTCCTCTCGGCTCAGCCGGACCCCGAACTCCTGTTGGATTCTACGGTTCTGACGAGTCTCAGGGAGTTCATGACGGTACGTCACATTTCTAAAGCACGCCTCACTTTAATCTATTGGTTTCACGCACAATGTGCACTTTAACTGCTCCCAGGACGACTTTCCATTTCGTGATTCTCGTATTCTCCTGCACGCGTTTGGATTTAAACACATTTGGTGTAGTTATGCGAGAAATAAATATACATTTAGTTATTTCTGCAGAATGAATGTTTAACGTTGTTTCTCTGGCTTCGTGTCGCCGTTGGGAAATTAAGATGCTTGGCTTTTTTTTCTGCTCCCAACAGAATTGCTGGTTTCTTCCGCTGGACGTTTCCTCAACAAAGGTAATTATCAGTGTTGTTTATGAATTTATTCAGAAATGTGATCAAATATTTGATATATATATATATATATATATATATATATATATGTGGAAGCATACTGCACTCACATGAACAATTTAAAATGTTTTTTTTTAATTAATGCTGATTCTGTCATTATTATGAGATGTTATGAGGTGCTATGTTTTGTTCTGAGAGGTTCTGTTTTTTTGCTGAATTTTGAAAATTATCTCATCATCTCACAATTATGAGAAAATTATCTCATAATTGTGAGATGATATAAGATGTTATGTTTTGTTCCAAGGGGTTCTGTTTTTCTGAATTTATGAGATATTTATCTCTTAATTGTGAGATAATTATCTCATTATCTCAGAGATGATGTTGTGAGATGTTCTGTTTTCTGTCTTTCTAAATTTAGGAGAAAATTATCTCACAATTCTGAGATAATTAACTCAGACATTCAGAAAAACAGAACCGATTTTTTTAATCTCAAAATTCAGAGATAGATATCTCATAAATTCAGAAAAACAGCCCATTTTATTTATTCTTTCCTCATAATTATGAGATATCTCATAAATTCAGAAAAACAGAACCGATTTAAAAAATGTTCATGAAACTATTATCTCATTTTCTCATAATTTGAGATAATGATCTCATTAATTTATAAAAACGGCCTAATTTATTTATTCTTTTCTCATAATTCTGAGATAATTATCTCATAAATTCAAAAAAACAGAACCGATTAAAATTTTTTTCATAAAACTATTATCTCATTAAGCCTAAAAGTACATTTTTTCTCATAATTCTGAGAAAATTATCTCATTAATTCAAAAAAACAGAGTCAATTTAAATTTTTTCACGTGAATCCAATACGCCTCCGTCACGATAAGAGTGTTTCCGTGACAGTATGACCCAGGAGTCAAACGTTTCCATGGTGGGAGTTGATGTGTTTATATAGTCGTTGCCCACGGTGACCCTGTTCCCCCCCCCCAGGTGGCCGACGGCCTGGCGAGCAGCTACGACGAGAGGCTGAGTCTGTGCAAAGTGCTGAGGGGCTTCCAGGTCCGCGCCGTCACCATCAACAGGGCGCTGAGCTACATCACCTCCGGAGAACACAGGAAGTGACGGACGGGCGGGAAAATAAAAGAGGCTGGAACTAAAAAACCACGACCGCGACAGAAAACCTCCGAACATCTCAACCTAAAACATTTTTAGGTCTATTTTTTTTACTTCTTCTTCTTTCTTTCTTTCTTTTTTTTTTTTTACATATTTATTATCTTTAAATCCAAAAGTGTTTTACATCAAAATGGTGTGTAAAGGTACTTTTTTTTTTAAATATACGTTTATTTATTTATGTATTTTATTCTTCACTATTTATTTTTTTAACTATTTATTGTGACACAATTTATTTTGAGTCTGAGAATTATGAAATAAACTTTATTTTCCTGCATGAAAACTGCTTTGCTTTTGTTCATTGTTTGCCGCAGAAAGAAAGATAGATGGATGGATAGATAGATAGATAAATTCCTAGAGAAAAACAGAACCGATTTTTATTTTTGTCATAAAACTATTATCTCATTAAGCCTAAAAGTTAATTTTTCCTCATAATTCTGAGATAATTATCTCATTAATTCAATAAAACAGAGTAAATTTGTATTTTTTCACATGACTGCAATACGCCTCCGTCACGATAAGAGTGTTTCCGTGCCAGTATGACCCAGGAATCAAACGTTTCCATGGTGGGAGATGATTTATTTATATATATTCGTGGCCCCCGGTGACCCTGTTTCCCTCCGCTAACCAGACCCTCCCTCTCTGGGTCTGGTTCTGCAGGTTTCTTCCTGCGAAAAGCAAGTTTTTTTTGTTAATTTTTGTCTTTCCTCAGTCTCCTGATGTGGAGTTATTGCTTTAAAAAAGCAGTGAAATGTTGTATTTGTCGCTCATTAAATCAAAGTGAATGTATTTGACGCCCACCAGTCATAAACACAAAGAGCTTTGAGACGGGACGTGACAGTCGCACCAGACGTGGTCATTAAAAGAGGATTTTGGCCGTCACAGTCACACACTGCAAAACAAGTTGCAGCGTAGAGTTTGCTCGACGCCATTTTTTTATTTGATTTCTTTCTCGGTATCACGACACTGGGAACCAAATTTTTCCACTCCCCTCGCGTTTCCACATCCAGGAAACGTCGTCGAGTTAAAATCGCCTCTCCGGCGGCGCGGGAAGCAGAAGGCCGCTTTCAGTTTCAGTTTCAGATTGCCGTCGCTTCGGCACAAAGAGGAAGATCGTCTGGCAAAACGCAGTCAGTTACATCATTTTGACGCTGTTCTAACTAATAGCGTAGGGAAAAAAAGCTCATCTGGCTTAAAGCTCATCTGGAAATTTTAGCGAACAAATTGCAAAACAGATTCTCCCAAGAGAAAAATGAGATATGAACTGAAAAGAACTGAGTTTTTTTTTTTTACAAAACCAAGGTTTAAATCGGCCGTAAAGGAAAAATGCATCTCAATGGAAGGAGTCGGTCTTCATTGTAAAACTAAAACTTGTTAAATGATCAATGTTACAGAAATACGACACTGCGGAGTCGCAGATCAACCTTATTGATTTATTTTGTGTTTGATGTTTTGGAGAAAAAAAAACGGCTGCATGTGAATGAACTGGACTGTAAAGGATTTAGTGTTGATTATAAGTTTTACTTCTTTCTGCTCCTTTTCATTCATATGAAATGCTGTTGTTGCGTCGTTTTAAATGAATGAAATAAATAAAAAAAATTCATATAAATTAAAAAAAATCTTCAATTTCATGCAATGTGATCTTATTTATTGTATTTCTGATGTTCCGCCGGTCAAAATGTAAAATCCTGCAAGATTTTACAAGAAAACTCAGAATCTGGTGAAATCGGAACCTAAACTGATTCAATCAAACACAGAAAATCTCGAAATTCCAAAAAGATTCTGTCACCAGTTGCTTGAACGGCGGTTTAATTTAATGCTTTATATTTGTAATGTAACATTTATTTTTTTTTTAATTAAAAAGTTTGAGCGTTTCGCTTCCGGACGGTTGGCAAAAAATAAAATTCGGACTTTTTAAAGCCCCGTTGCCACGGTTACTTACGACGGGAGTCTGAGGAGCTGATTGGTCAGCGATTTACGACACGGCCTCAAAACGGAGCTCTAAGCCCCGCCCACTTTTTAAGCTACTTTCTGTGGCAGAAACTGGCCCCAGATTTGGCTCCGGTTCCGTTTCGGGGCCAAATGTTGCCACGTTTGATGTCAATCGTTCCGATTGCTGCAATACATTTTCATTAAAACCTTAAAATAACACTTTTTTTCCATTAGTTTTAGTGTATCTAATCTATTTGTAATCATTTGTATGTAAAAGAAGCAGGCAGATATTCAATTTTTCAGGTTTTTGTTGATTTTCAGAGATTTTCAAGTGTTTCGTCTCTCCAGTATAATCAAACCCTCGGTAATTCTAACTTTAAATGTAAATATTAATTGATTTAATGACCCGATGTGACATTAAATCAACAGTACGAAGGACACGTGATGTAAACGACTTCACACAAACCAAAAAATCCAATCAAACCAATTTAACTTCCTTGAAATGTCTCGTGCAAGTTGTTCCAAACATTCAGGTTTGCAGAAATTCTATTTTTTATAGATAAATACATTTTATTTGCGGCCCAGACGTTTTAATTCCAAACAGCTATTTCATATCCGGGCGTACAGCTGATTTATCCACGAGGATCCAGTTGAACCATCTGAGGCTCTTTAAAATCAAGAAACTCGTTCAGGCGACGGGATTCATTTATGCTGCAACAGCGCCACCTAGTGGAATCTGGATTCATAGCCTCAATACTGTCAAACGGGCTCACGTTTTCTTTTTTGTGGGCGTTTGGATTTCCTCCAGAGGGATTGTTGTTGCAGCTACTGAGATTTAGGAGAAATACGAATAATAATTAAAAAAAACACACAAATAAGAAAGAAAAGAAAAAACTAAAATCTGAAATGTAGTTGTGCAAACCTCCAGACAAATGACAATCACTATTTGTAAAAAAAAAAATACAAATAAACATTAACCAGACTCCAAATAATTTAAAGTTAAGGTTAAATACCATTATTATAGTTGTATTTTTTAAATCCGTTTGGGAACTATATTCCATTAACTGTAAGAATTGAACAGAAGCATATAATCTAAACATTCTTATCTAAACACATGAGTTTATTATGAATTAATCCCTTCATATCAGACCAATCAACTTCCACCAGCTTATTTAGGTTAATTTTAACAGAATAAAAAAAAATTCAAACTGTCGGTAAGTTTGTTTGTCTGCTGGATTATTGAAAGGTGTTTTATTTATTTATCTATTTATTTACTCTCCACGGTTCAGGTGACCTACCGACGCTATGACAACCTGCAGCTTTTACCTGCAGCCAATCAGCCGAGCGCGCGCACCTGAGAGCGCGCGCTCGGCTGCGGGTTAATGAGCCGCACGTGTGGAGACGCTTCCCTCCAGTCGCAGGTCGTCCGTCGCTCCTTCCAGAACCAACGATGGACCGCAACCTGCGACCTTCCTTGTCCTGCTGGGTGTTCCTCCTGCTTTCAGTCTCCGCGCTCACGCGAGGCCAGGCCGACGCGCGCACCCGGGCCGGGCTGCGGCGGGACCCCCGGCGGCCGCCCCCTCCTCCTCCGGTCCCTCAGCGGGTCGAGCCTCCCTCCCCCCGGCCCGTGTCGGTGCGCTGCCTCCCGGACTCCCTGGAGGTGGCGGTGCAGGCCGACCTGTTCGCCCGCGGGCTCCGGGTGACCGGCGGGGAGCTGCGGCTCGGCCCCGGCCCGCTGCGGGAGGCCGGATGCGGGGCGGCGCCGGCGGGAGAGGCGCACTTCGTCCTCCGGGCCAATTTAATGGATTGTGGGATTCAACTTTCAGTAAGTGACTTTATTTAATTGTTTATTTCTTAAATCCTCTCTGGCTCTGCGTAAAGTTGTGCTGTATTAAAACTTAATACAGAATCGAGACGCTAAAACAGATTGTTCTGGTTTTCAGTCGACGGAGGAGAAAATCATCTATTCCACAGTTCTGGTGTTTTCTCCTGAGGCAGACTCTGAAGGTCTGCTGAGGCTGGAAGGAGCCAGCATCCCAGTGGAGTGTCACTATGACCGGTGAGAGAACTGCGCCCCCTGCTGGATGGAACAGGGCCTGTTTATTTTCGATGGATAAAACTTGCTATGCTATAAAACTTAGTGTTAAATGAATGATGGCGATTTACTGTATGGATTTTCCTCGAGTCAGGGATTCAGACTTGTATGGAAGTAAAACTGTGCCATCAGATTCTGAATTCGAATTTCTAACTCTGCATTTTTTTTTACCATCGAAATCAGACTTGAATGAGACGGGTAGCGATTGTATCGTCCTGATGGCGCAGATATTCTGACTGTTTTGCAGCTGAATTATCTTTTTTTTGCGCCTGAATTTTGTGCTTTTTGCGGCGGAATTTTGTGGTTTTTGCGGCGGAATTTTGTGTTTTTTGCGGCGGAATTTTGTGTTTTTTGCGGCGGAATTTTGTTTTTCTTCGCGGCTGAATTTTGTTTTTCTTCGCGGCTGAATTTTGTTTTTTTTTTTTGCAGCTGAATTTTTTTTTTCACACTGAATATTTTTAGATGTTGGAAAAAAATCAGAAGCAAAAAAAAGATACGCACTTGAAATTAAACAGCTTTTAAAATTCAAAGTCTGATTTCGATGGTAAAAAAATTCAGTTAGAAATTTGAATTCAGAATCTGATGGCACAGTTTTACTTCCATAGACTTGCATCATCTGCAGTTTTGTCCCATAATATTTAACTTTATGCTTTATAAGACTAATCGTGAATAAACATCAGCAATATAAAAATATAAAGCTGGTTCTTAAGCAGACATCTGCAGTAAATATGTACGTGAACACTTTAAAGCAGATTTTTACTTTTACCGTCGTTATTTGACTCTTCAAAACACTTTGCTCTTTACAGAAAATTAACTCTTTTTGAACAGACGGAATCTTTCTGCTCGACTTTTAACACATAAAACTCCACCTCCGTGTTTTCCATGTGACCTGAGACTGTATGAAACACCTGGAGTCTCAGACCACAGCTGGAATCTGCAACTCAGACCAACCAGACTTTTTTTTTAAATTAACAAGTTTGAGACGATTTGAGGAAAAAACAGCCTGAATTCTTGGATCGGAATCCTTTTAAAGTGGAATTTTAATGAAATTGTATCTCAAAGCAACTTGATCAGTTTAGAGGAAATGTGTCCATGATATGTTTCGTTTGTTGTTGTTGTTGTTTTGTTGTCTGTTTACAGGAAGTATTCCGTGGATGCGTTTCCCCTGCAGCCCACCTGGATCGACTCTGTCGCCACCATTTCAGCAGACGATCAGATCGACTTCAACCTGCTTCTCATGTCCGGTGCGTTGTTTTTTTTTAAAAAGTTCATCCTTTGAGGCCGATTTGTTTTTTTTTATTCGTTTTCGGTGGTCGGATGATTTCCCCTCTATTGTGCAGACGATTGGCAGCACGAGAGGAGATCGTCCACGTATTTCCTGGGCGACCCCGTGCACCTCCAGGTTTCCGCCGCCGCCGTTCGCCACGTGCCCGTGCGAGTGTACGTGGACCACTGCGTCGCCACGGCAACCCCCCACGCCGAGTCGGCGATACGACACGACCTCGTTGAGAATCACGGGTGAGCTTCACGTCGGATCAGACAAATACAACAACAAAACAACCTGGCGAGACGGACCGTTTGCTCCACAGGTGTCTCACGGACGCCGACGTCACCAACTCCAACTCGCGTTTCTTGCCGAGAGCCGAAGACTCCAAGCTGCGGTTCAAGCTGGACGCCTTCAGGTTCTACGGCGAGCCCGGCAATCAGGTTCTGACTCCCTTTTGAAATTGTTCACATCTTACAACCTCGTGATCACGTGAGTCCATATCGGAGCTTCATCTTGTTTTTGGATGTCCACCGACGTGCTTTTGGACTCTCGGCTTTTTCTTGCAATGTTACGTTTATATAAATGTTTTTTTTTTAATGTGTAGATGATGATTAAAATAGCTTTACATTCCCCTGCAGACAGAAAAGCCTCCACACGACGAGAAAAATTATCTTTTCTCCTCAGTTTCCATAAAAAATTCTGTCCACACGAGGCTTCGGGGCATGTAGTACACATGCCAGGCCTTTAGGGGCGCTGTGACCTGCCTAACACACCCACTCTGGGACCCGTGTTCTAAAAAAATAACCCGGTTTTCACGCTTCTGAAGCGGTGAAGCAGGTTCCTGGTGTGAGAACATCAGTTTGGCTCATGTAAATCTAATCTGAAACGTACAGACTGAATATATGGACTCTAAAGATGCGTTTTCGTTCCCAGTTTGATTATTCGGGTCATGAGATGAAACGTCTTCTTTCCGATCCAGGTCTTTATAACCTGCCAGCTGAAGGCCGTTCCATCAACGCAGGCCGTCGGCGCTGAAACCAGGGCCTGCTCTTTTATTGACGACAGGTACGAGCTGAACAATTCAGTATTTTAATCATTTTAGAATTAAAAACATGTCGAGCTCTGTTTACAGAAACCGTCTTAAGATTTCTACAGCTCGTTTCCTGAAAGTGAAACTACAGCTTTGATTTAATGCCACTTTGAGAATAAGTTCATGACCTACTGCTGATTATTTCACCTCTTTTAATTAGACATGATGATTTGATATTTAGTGTTTATACCTGAATATGGATTATAAATGTTTTCATAAAATCTAACTTTAAATAACAGGTTTATATATGGATGTGTATGTGGGTAGATGGAGTGTGAACATGATTGTACATGTTTAAAAAATAATAAATCACTTCTCAAATAGTTAAAAAAAAGAAAAAAACTCACCCAAACACTGACCCAAGTGGACAAGTTAGGAACTGCAATTACTTTGTTCCTCAAACTCAGAAGTGAATTTCATATTGGAGAACAAGGCATTGATTAAAATTTTTCAATCTGAGATTAGAACTGGGATTAAGTCCAGATCCTGACAAGATCATAGAACTCATTCAGGAATATTTCCCCCTCATTGTCAAAAGTAAAATATTGGCATGGTCTCAATTTTTGTGATTATTTTTATATATATTGATCATCTTTCAGGGGTTTCTAAAAAAAAAAAAAAAAAGTATTTTAATTGCTCTTTTATTTATCGTTCATATGCACCTTATTTTAACTGTTTGATGTTTGCACTACTTTTTAAAATATATTTAAATACGTTTTTTTTAATGCCTTTTTTACCGGTTGCTAAGCAACGACATTTCGTTGCCAGTTCCTCACTGTGATGTACTGTGCAATGACAATAAAGAAAGTCTAAGTCTTGGTAAAGTCACAAGTATTTCAATTGGCCATGTCGTGTTCTTGGTGTAATTCATGTACAATTCAACATAATTTCAAAGTCTTGGCTGGAATTTTCATTATCCCAGAAAATGCTCTTATTTTAATGTCATCGCAGAACAAAGTAATCCCCCACCACGAACAATAAACAAAACAAAAAATCCTGTTTTATTGGAATAATCCAGCGTAGGTCTGGACTAGGCCTCCGTGGAATTTCCTACCGACCTCAGGTTTTTGTTTTTTGCGCTAAATGTTGAATTCTGGTTTCCCAGCTGGCGGTCGGTGGACGGAAGCGACGACGTCTGCAGTAGCTGCCACCTTTCCCAGCCGCCGGAGAAGCGTCCGACGGCAGAAGCTACGACGCCGGCGGCGGCGGCGCCGAGGCCGACCAGGACCTCGGTCCGACCGGTCCAACTCGGACCCCAGAACCCTCCGGCCACGTACGTCCGCTTCCGCCCGGGACGTCCTCAAGGCGGCAAGCCGGAGGAGACGTCGCCTCCGAAAGTGGCAAAGAGAGGAGCGAATCGCAGGACTGGTGAGTTAAACTCAGAACCCGATTGGACGAGAGGCTACGGCTGCGACGACGGATCGATTAAAATGTGATTATTAAAGGTGTTGGCAACTAATTTCATCGTCGGTTCGTTGTCGCTCGATTTATTCGCCACTCGCTAAGTTACGAAGCAGTTTACTTAATCTTCCGTAGCGATAACTGACGGCATTAAAATGTTTTTAACGTCACACAATGAGATATTTTACAGTATGTATTTATTAGTGATGGCCAAATGAAGCTCTAATACAGCTTCATGAACCACTTTCTGTATTTCCTGACTCCACCAGATGGCGCTCTCGGTTTGCAGATAGTCTGAAAGACTGGCAATGATGCGTTTGTTGGACAGACAGTGCCATCTAGTGGCTTCAGAGAATAAAGACGGTGGTTCGTGAAGCTTCATCTGGTCGTCACTAGTATTTATCGCTCCACATTGTGACAATAAAGACCTGATGAGCAGATCCACTGTTGATCGATGAGAAATCAAATGATTAAATGTTGTTCGGTCCAAAAAACAAACAAACAAAACTACAGTTTC
Source organism: Blennius ocellaris (assembly GCF_963422515.1). Lineage (NCBI taxonomy): Eukaryota > Metazoa > Chordata > Actinopteri > Blenniiformes > Blenniidae > Blennius > Blennius ocellaris. The sequence goes on from NC_137659.1 coordinate 919,234, forward strand.
TGGAACTTGCATGGAATTAATGGTCCGAGGTTAGATAGCTAGAGAGATAGATAATTACTGTATTCATCCCCGAAGGGAAATTGTTTTGTTGCCGCAATCTGGTACATACGAATATTATAAAATACAATAGAATAAAGGTAAAAAATAAAAATATCTGGGTATAAGACATAAAGTAAAACACAGAACGGAACATGGGCACTTAGAAATCAGCAGGAGATAAAAGCAAGATAAATAAATAGTAAGGTGCAGTGGCAGAGCCATTAGAAGTAGGCATTATATAATAATAATAATAATACAGATAATAACAATGTGCAATAGTGTATAATCGTGTATAGTACTACTAATAATGGTAGCAATGATATAACAATAGCAATAAAACAGTAATATAACTGATGTAGTTGTGCCACAGACACACTGTTTAAAAACAAATGAATGTAGCTTTAAGTGATATTGAGCCAATTAAATTAAAACACACACAAAAATAAACTGTTTGAAAGCGAAACTCAAATTGTCCAAATGTGCTTCGTCTTGTCCAGAGAGGACCGTCGAGCTGCCTCCCATCATCGTGCTTCCATCCAGGACGTTCGGCTCCACTCTCTCGGGCCACAAGGCGACGACGACGGCAAAAAGGAAAAGCGCGTGAAAGCCAAAGACGTCGGCTTTTGAAAAAATCTTGATTGAAAATGGGAAACGAGATTTCCTTTTGGGGAGGGGAGTTTTTTTCAAAACATTTTTGCAGTAAATATTTTTACTCTCCCATCTCGTTTGTCGTTTTTTGTCTCCGATGTCCACGTTGAACAACACACCCCGGGATTTCATGAACCCGATACGGCTTCAGCGGGAAATGTAATTAGTACGGAGCTTTAGACCCGATAAGTGGAAGCAAAAAATGACCCACAATGCATCAATCTGACCGTTTCTGCAGCGGAATCGACCCCGATCGGGGCGGCTCTGCAGCCCGCAGACGTGCTCTCAGGGAGCACTTCCTTCCATTACTGGCCGCAGCCCACAGTAGTCGCCTTATTGATTATCATGAAGTACAAAATGTTGTCCTGTCATATTCTGTGGCATATGACAGGAAATGGCAGCTCATGGCTCCTTATTGGATTATAGGGAAAACGTTTTGGGTCCAATGAGTTGAGCCAGAAAAATGATCTTGAAGTATCTGAAGTGACGCCGAAACCTGGAGAAATCCCTGACACGCGGCACTTTGCAGATCGGCCTAAATGGACGCGAGCCGAGGAAAAGCAGCCTTTTAGGAGACGACCTGACTTGACCCGCTAAGAGCTAGTGCTACAAATGGAAAGTGGGGAAAACGATCCAGCCGACGGGAACATTTGACGTATTTCTGTCTCGGTGCTGTCGGGCGTCCAACCGCCGCAATATTCCGCTTTTCCTAGTCTGGATCGAGTGTTTCACGTGTTTCTCCACGTCTACTTGCGCTCCCATCATTACAAACGTGTCCTGCGTTGCTTAGCAACACTGCCATACCTCCACCGCATCCGCCATCTTGGAAAGCTCAGTCTCGCCTTGTCGTTCCATGATCAGCAGCCTTTTTCCTCAAAGAAACTCCTTCATGGACACACAATTAAAATCTTTGTGTTACATGTTTGCTAATTGGATGTATTTGTGAATGAATAATTGGGAGACATACATTTTGTTTATGAAGGTCTGTTGGCGAAATTGAACGATTCCCAATGTCTATTATTTACTGGTCGTAACAGTCCCCGCACGGGTCACACACCTTGTTTTGCTCCAGCGGTGGCACACATTTTGTAAAGAAATGGTAAACAAATGAGTAAATTCTTTCAACTGACACAAATGGTTTGGTTTGAGAGGAAGAGGGAGAAACAAATCCAAATAAACAATCCGTTTCTTTCTTTATACATTTAATATGCCATAATATGTCTATTTGTTAAAGAGCATAATGCAAAGTATGTCTGCATGAAAGCTCATGTTTAATGTGTGAAGATATCGGGGAATTGTGATTATTGTCGTCGTACTACAACTTCCGTCAGTGGAAATAAATGCACTCCGGGTCGAGACCCATCCAAGATGGCGGCCACAGGATAAATAAACAAAACGTAGTTATTGCTGCTTCAGGACGCACTGGACCATTTTCTAGTGAAGCTGCTGTGTGTTTAGACTGCTGGAGGACCGACACTGAACTTAGTTCCTTTTTCACTCGCCATGTTTCACTATTACCTGTCAGCTAGCTAGTTAGCTAGCTAGCAGGACAAATACAATGTGGTAAAGACTCCGCGTTAAACCTCATAACTGGCCCACATAACTTAAAAAAGTCTTACCTTTATCCTTTGATTGTCCTTCGATATTTATTCTTCTGCAGTTTGTCCTCCCCACTGAGAAAAATTCTTCTGTGTCGCTGTCAATCGTTCCGAGTGTCGCAGGCCAGTGACGTCACGGGACGGTGCGTCCAACGAATATTGCGTAACAATTCCCCCAAAACAACACCAGTCACGTTGGTGTAGTTAAGGTTAACTACAAATGAGAAATGCACATCGGTGATCAATATCCACGCTGATATATTCAATATTTAAACTGTCACTTATATAATTTTCATTTCAAACGAAATATCACAACTAACAAATCTGCTGCACTGATTTATTCTTGTTCTGGTTTTATTTTTTTGGTTGTTCATTTATTCCTGCTATTTTTTTGTCAGTATGTTTGTTGTAAAGCTTGTTGCTGCTGTTGCAGTTAAAATGTGTGAATTGCAATGACTAATTTGTTTGATGGTACACCCCCGTCTTTAAATAAGCATTTTTTGTTTCTGAAATAAACTTTATTATTGCCGTTTTTCTTTTTCACATCCTACATTTTTTTTTAAAGCTTATGTGAGACATAATAGACAAATGAGATAGCAACAGATAAAGAGGGGCAACTGATGTTCCTGACCTCGGACACGCGCTTCATCCAGCGTGCGTCCCTGAACGCCGCCACTCTGGGTCACGTGAGAAAATCTTAAGGTCATTCTTGAGTGTTTCGACGAAGCAAGTCGATCTCTTAGGCGCCTGTTTACTTCCACGGCCAATGAATCGCCTCTCTGTGAGTGAGACGGCGTTTACGACTTGCGGGATTCAATCGATGCATCCGCTAAGTGCATAATAAATCAGTCGCGCTCCAAAAATGGCGTGACGCGATATTGTTTTGCATATTTATTAGACGATGAGACGATACGTGCACGTCCGGGCTTCAGAATTACTCCCTGCTTCTGGGTGCAGACTGTTTTTTTTTTTCCCCCCGCGAACATCTGGACTTGTCACTTCGGAGCTCTTGTTTTACGCGTCGTGTGCGCGCGCATGTAGGGCGCCCGGCGATGGCCCTGCGTCAGCGTCTCCTCGTCGTCCACGCCTGACTGCGATCAAGTGTCGTTTTGAAAGGAGTTAACGACCTCCAGCTGGGTCGTTATGTCACCAGCCATGCTTTCCTGCAGACGCGTGGTGCTGGGCTGCTTCACCGCGTGCCTCTTTGCGCGCGCGGCGGTTGATTCCAGATGCGTCCAGGGCTACTGCAAGACGAACCCGGCGCGGAGGAACGACACCATGACGTATTACAACATCGCCATGGTGACGCGGAAGCTCTCCGGGATCCTTCTCATGCTGCTCCTCTTCGCCGTGGGCTACTTTGTCCAGAGGATGCTGTGCGCGAGAGCCCGGCAGCGCGCGGCGCCGCTGAACGCGCAGCCGGACGTGACCGCGTCCCAGGAGATGCTCATGGACAGATGCACCCCGGACGGCCTGCTGGATCCGCTTCACGGGGTCCAGCTACCGGCGTACGACGCCTGTAAACGACTACCGACGTATGAGGAAACGATGCGGGAGGGACGGGTGGAGGGACGGGTGGAGGACACAGGACGAGCGACATGACAGTGGCGGCTGTCCTCGCGTCTGCAGGGTTATTTATTGGCACTTCTGTCCCAAGTCAGTTAAAAAAATAAATAAATAAAAGGCACCTTGTCTTTATGGATTTACAGTATTAATCATTGAACCGAATGTAATTACAGGAAGAAGAAAAAAAGAACAAGTCAATTGTTCTTAAGTTCATGATTTTCATCTCAACGTGTTTTAATGATCGAAATAGGAGACAATAGAACGTGTTACTGCTTAAAACAGGACTGTCAAACTTATTGAACTTCATTGAGACCCTGTTCCATATGCGTAATTGGACAGACAGAAAATAATAATAATAATAATAATAGTTTTAGTGCAAATATTTTCCGCATGGAATCAAACTGATCCATAATTGTGACCACGCTGATGTTGGGTTTGATTGCACGTTATCAGCTCAGTGCCACTCCCATATCAACACTGTCACGATGACTCCTGCTGTGGAAGCAGCTGGAGATTCACAGTGTTGCTCAAAGGCACTTCAGCATGGATAGATAGAGGGAGAGAGAGTGAGAGAGAGAGGGGAGGTCAAACCCGGAACTGCTTCCATACTGTTTGGTGTTTTCTTCTTCTCGTGTGGTTAAAAAAAAAAAAAAAAAAACATGACATCTGATTCAACGCCCATTATACATTTTATGTTCCTTAACGTCGCGTTTTAAATCGATATAAAGATTCATCAGATCATAAAATCCGCTGGATTATTTACTCGTGCGGGTTCTAAAGACTACAGGCTGATTTCACTCCTGTGGCTTGTTGCTCGAATTGTACTCGTGATATTGCAGGTTGGATTTATTGTTCTTGTTGAAGCTGCTAACCAGTAAACAGATACTTGCACATTTCTTTTTTTTTTTTTTACCAGTTCGCAGAAGAATAGCAACTTGGAAAAACAAAACTTCTGATCACTGCATTTCATATTTCCAACAATTTCCCGTTGTTTGTGTCCCACAAATAATCAATTCCCAGAAAATAAAAATAAAAAAAAGTCAATGCCTGCTGGTTTTGATGTGGTGCACCTTGTCTTTGATGTTCTCTTTGACTCCTCCGGCGTCCGACGGCAGTTTGACGAGCTGCACCACGCGCCTGAAGGCCTCCTCCAGCCCGAAGCCGGTGGACGCGGAGCACGGCTGGACGAACCAGTCGCGGCCCGAGCAGAGCCGCCGCATGCCGAACTTGTCCTTGAGGTCGGTGGCGGTCAGCGCGCCGCTCACGTCCTGCTTGTTGGCCAGCAGGACGAGCGGCCGGCCGCGGAGCGCCTCGCTGCGCAGCGTGGCCTCCAGCTCCCGGCGCGCCTCGCCCATGCGCTCCGGGTCGGCGCTGTCCACCACGAACACCACGGCCGCGGCGTCGCCGTGGAAGCTCGGCCAGTGCTCCCGCATCCGACTCTGACCCCCGACGTCCCACAGCGTCACGGCGATGCTCTTCCGGTGCTTGCGGGCCTCCAGCATTTCCACGTTGAAGCCGATGGTCGGCACCGTGCTGACGGCGGCGTTGTGCTTCAGCCGGTAGAGCAGCGTGGATTTCCCGGCGTTGTCCAGACCCAGGAGGAGGACGTGTACTTGTGGCTGCTTGGATAACAAGTGGCCCATTTCGACGTGGGGGGAGAGACGAGGGACAGGCGGCCGCAGTGGCTCGTTCACATCATCCACCGTGTTTGTTTAGCGCGTTTCCTGAAGTTTCAATGGATGAGCCATTACCTCCGGGTCTGACCGTCGCGGCGCGTCACGCGCGCGCTGATAACGCGCCGCGCCAAGGGTCAGGGTTGCACCCGAGGCTCTCCCACACTTTTATTGCCACGGCAGATCCATGTTCTTATCTTATCAATTTGCAAGCCGGCGCGCAGAGGGAGAATTTATTTGGCGCTCTGCGTCGCGGTTGTTCTGCTGCACGAGGCTGCGCAAGTAAATGAGTTTTAAAAGGCCACCAACTTGTCAGTAATTATTAAAAAACATCAAGATAATGATACAAAAAGTTGAAATCATGGCGAATAAAAGAAAAACTGTCATTTTGGTGTCTCTGCCAGAGGAAATACAGACAATAAGAAGAAATCTGGCTCAGTCTGTTAAAACCACAGTTTTCCTGCTAAACATGTTGGATGAAGTCTGCAGTGCTGAAAAGGTCCGACTATGAATATGATAATTAAATTGTGGGGATTATATAATTCGGTTTATGATTCTGCGTTTTTGGATCAGTGTTGTTCTGATGAACTCAGTTAAGACGAAGCAAAGCACCTTGAAAATTCAACACAGGTTTAACCTGCTCCGTGTTTCTAACGTCTCTCGTTGCTTCTGAGGGCTATTTTGTGAAGAGGAACAATTATTTAGCTTCCAAATATCATATAGTCATAATATAACGCCATGGGCAATGCTTCCAAAAGCATTTTTTGTTTTATTTATTACAAATAGACATATATAAAAGGCAATTTTCCGGCAGAAGAATATATGATTTTGCTCTTTTTTTTAAGTTTTTGGATGAAGTGTGAACACATACACTGAGTCAAGTTCCATTTTGACAACCTTATTTACTTTCAATATTCATTCAAAGGCTCAAAATGATCTTTGCGTCTGAAATAGCGAAACAAGTTGCACAGTCATCAAGAAGAAGGAAGAAAGAAATACACATTTTTCACAATTCCAGAGTCTTGATGTCGTTCAAAATAAATAAATAAATAATAATCATACAGTCAGCAAACAGTCTTTGCAATGAAACAGTTAAATTATCGGGGTTTTACACGCAAAAAAGACAAAAACAAAGAGATTCACTGAACTTCCGTTACTTTTTACGCACATTTTACGTCTCATTAATCCAAGACTTCCGGTTGATCACATCCCATCTACCTTCATCTTACATACATAGAAAATAATCACGCTTTAAGACACATTTATCAGCAAGACGTCTCCTTGCCGGAGTCACGCAGAAGAGAAGGATAAATAAATGAACGTTAATCAGCTTGTGGTTTAGTTTTCACTTTAAAAGCCGAGTTTTCAACCTTCCCTCACATTTCCTCAAGACACAATACAACGAAATAAAAAAAACAGTTTCGCGTGTTTCTTCTCCTTTGCCGTGACGCAGTGTCTCACAGTCTGAGGAAACAAACAATCCCGCGCCAAGCGTCCAAAAGAAAACACGCCCGGCGTGCGCGCGCGCGCGCACGACCGTCTCACCTCCTCTTTCAATTCGGACTTCCAGTCGGACACTGAAGACATGGACGTCTTAAACAAAGCAGTCCGATTTGTCTCAGCGACCAGTCCGGCCAAGTTGTGCGCGTCGTGATGACCCTTTCAACCCCCAACGAGCTCCGGGCGGCGTCGACGCGTCACGGAGGCGCTCGAGCCCGATCCAAGAAGCGTTTTCCGCCCCAGAGAAACACAAAAAAAGGGGGGGGGGGGGTCGAGGGCGCAGGAGACACCCCGTCTCAGGACGCTCCTTTCAAATGATTCAAACCTTCCACTCCGGGATTTGTTTCGACGCTGTCAAGAGCGGGTCCACTTCTCGCCGGGCTTCACCCACACGCCCCCGGTCGGGTTATCCACCACGTACACCAGACCCCCGGCGTCGCTGCGGCGGCGGCTCTGCGGCCAGGAGTGGCTCGTCGACTTGCCCGGCGTCCGAGCGGCGGAGTGCGTACAGGTCGCCCGGGCGGCCGCCCTCCTCTGGATGTGCACGACCGAGGCCGGGGCGGCGAACGCGTCCGTCCCGCGGAACGGGTCTCCCGCGCCGACGCGTTGGAAAAGAACGCGCGCCTCAATGGAGGATTTCGAGCCGTGCTGCCCCATGACGTGCAGATATGCGCACAAATGCACCAAAAGACTTTAAAGTTTGGTTTGTTTCCAAAGCTCTGCGGGATAAGAACTACTCCCCCCCCCCCCCCACTTCAGGCACTCGTCGACTATATACGGCGCCAATTCACCGTGAAACTGGGCGAAACGTTCCCGTAAAGCTCCACCGTGACGCACTCGATTTGTTTGAGGTTACGAGACACCGACATGTTGCAGCGCCGGTCACCGGCATGCGGAATGGGCTCATGTTCGCGCTATTCCGAGCCCCTCCAGCTGCCGCGGACCGTCACCGAACAACGATTCCACACACTGCGTACGTGTGCGTGTCCCGTGCGCGTGGCGCCTGACGCAGGAGTTGAAGAAACGGCGCTATTTACGGTCCCGCAAACGCGCGTCCCAGAAACGCTCCGGCCGTATCTGACCACGTGTTTTCTGCGCGCACGTCGCGCTCGTATCAGAAGTCGAGTGAGTCGCGTTCCCGGAGAGGTGTTTGAAACATTCTGGGGGGGAGGCGGGGGGGGGGGGGGGGCACGAGCAGCAGCCGACCACCTCTCCACGTCTATTTTACTATTTGTCCTTGAGATGCTTACAAACAGGTGGTGCGAATAATTCCTTATTAAGCGATGCGTCGTTGTGCTGCGTGATGCAGAGCTGCTCTCTCTCTCTCTCTCTCTCTCTCTCTCTCTCTCTCTCTCTCTCTCCATCCATCTCTCTCTCTCTCTCTCTCTCCCCTCTCTCTCTCTGTCTATCGTTCTTTCTGTCTCTCCATCTCTCTCTCTCTCTCTCCATCTCTCTCTCTCTCTCCATCTCTCTCTCTCTTTCTCTGTCTCTCTCTCTCTTTCTCTGTCTCTCTCTCTGTGTCTATCATTCTTTCTGTCTCTCCATCTCTCTCTCTCTTTCTCCATCTCTCTCTCTCTCTCTCTCCATCTCTCTCTCTCTTTCTCCATCTCTCTCTCTGTCTCCATCTCTCTCTCCATTTCTCCATCTCTCTCTCTCTCTGTCTCCATCTCTCTCTCTCTCTCTCTCCATCTCTCTCTCTCTTTCTCTGTCTCTCTCCATCTCTCTCTCTCTGTCTATCGTTCTTTCTGTCTCTCCATCTCCATCTCTCTCTCTCCATCTCTGTCTATCATTCTCTCCCTCCATCTTTCTCTCCATCTCTCTCTTTCTCTCCCTCCATCTCTTTCTCCCTCCCTCCATCTCTCTCTCTCCCTCCCCCCTCTCTATCTTTCTCTCTCTCCATCTTGCTCTCTCTCTCTCTCTCGCTCTCTCTCCAACTTCAACATGAAATTTGTCAAAACCGTTCAAAAATCATCTATATTTTCACATTTGAGCTCTTTTTCCTCTACTTTCCTTTATTATTAAGCAAATCCTGTTTTTTCTCTCCCGTGACAGAAATCGTGAAGTTTGACCCACAACTTACTAAAACAGGCCGGATAGAGACTAATGAAGGGCTTAACTTTATTCACCACTCAAATATCTTTCACTTTTTAATAAATAAGTGGCAAACAACCAGTCGATAATTAAATATCTTGTGTGCAGCAAATGCATCTTCACTGCCTCCCGTCTGATATCTTTATTTCCCGCATGGAGAATTAATTTTATATGAAACGTTTGCAAGAATCTCTGCAGTCCTGAAAGAAAAAAATCTGCTTTTAAAATCTTAAAATGTACAGAAACACCTTGAGTTTAGTGAATGAGAGGCGAAAATAAAGAGAAAAACTGGAGCTGCAGCTCAGATTGAAGCGTTTGTTTAATACAGTTTACATACAGGAGGATTTCTTTTGTCTGTTTGCACGAATCGCAGAGAACTTCTGACATTCAAGTCTTCGTCTTCTTTTTTTTTTTTTTTGGTCCTTTCTTTTATTGTGAAATTCTGCAGAAGGACGGGAAAGTCAAAGAGACAAGTTCAACTGAAACGCGTCAATAAATAAGGCATCGGGTAAACGGGTTAAACGGAGAGAGAAGAAAATAAACTCTGAGCTCATGTGAGACTTGGCGGCAAATCAAAGCGTGGCGTTTGACAACATGTTGCCTCAGATCACGTTTCAGACGTTCCGGGGGTCAAAGGTCACGAGTCGCCCGTCACTTCACCCGTCCCAAAAAAAATACAATTAAATAAAATAAGCTTTTTAAAAGTGCATTATCATTCCTTTTAGAACTGTGTGTTTATATATATATGTGTGTGTGTGTATGATCATGTGACCACCTGACCGTTATTCTCGAGGCAATTCGGCCCAAATTGACATTATTCTTCATCAATTCTTCAGACAAAATGTTCATCAGGTCTAAAAAAATAACAGACAAGAACGGGCTGGTCGGTGTTTAACGCCAAACACAGGTGGTCTTAATGATATGGCTGATCAGTGTGTGTGTGTGTATTGTAGGTTTATGAGGCTTCTACTGTTGGAAAATTCAAAAATGAATAAAGAAAATCAGCCACCGTCTGACGACTCGCATGTTTCAACGACTTTTCACCAATAAGTTTACATTTAAATTCATCTAAATAATACAAATAAGCTATTTATCCATGTAAAAACAACAAAAAGAAGATGGTTCAATAAGATTCTTCTCTTGTTGATAAAACATTCTCGGTCTTTAACATCTTTTCACAACATTTCAATGCGTTTAAACAGAATTTTCTTGTTGGTTTTTACAAATTAAAATCGAATTGTTTTTCACCAGAACTAAAAGTTCCTCTGAAACAAATGTCAGTCGGATTTATTCAACTTTTCAAACACGTTTTGTTCAATTTCACTTTACTGACAGCAGAAAATTAAGAACGAGTGTCTGGTTGGCGTCAATTTGAAGAAAAAAAAAAAAAAAAACCCAACCAAAACACTAAATTATATTTAAAGTGATATAAATCACTGGGTAAGCTTCATAATGTTCAGTTGAATTAATAAGTTTAGAGAATTCAGATAAAGCAAAATAATTCTCTTTTAAAGTTTGTTTGACTGAAGAATCTTAAGCAAAAAGTAAAAAAAAAAACAAGTAACTCAGCCTGCTTATTTAAAAAAAGCTAAATAAATCCTCCCAGGCGGTTTGTTTTGTGATTTTTAAGCCTATTTTCAGGATTTAATCATGTTGCTGTTATTTCAGTGACTCGACATCTTTAATGTACCTTTTTTTTTTTTTTGATGATGCTTAAAATAAACGAAAGCTTGAAACAAAACCAGTCTCCAGAGAGGCGAGAGAACTCGGGAATTCCCAGATTCCCACTTTAACGGCAGCGGGAAAAAACCCCCAAAACATGTTAAATTAGTGTCAAACTGCTAAAACGTCGACGTTTGTCATTATTAAGTCAATCACATTGCGTTTAAAGTAGAAATCCTCCTCGTCGGCAAGAGTTTCGTCGGTGAAAACGTTCAAAATAACATCAAATTAAATCAAAAAATCAGAATAAACCGACTCCCAAGATGTTGTCAAGACTTTCTGGGAATTCCCAGTTCAACCGGAACGCACTGGTCGGGAACGGTTCACCTGTGTGTGTGCGTGTGTGTGTGTGTGTGTGTGTGTGTGTGTGAGTGTAGATGTCAAATCGTCCTCACTCCCCCGGCGATGTCGGCGCCACTCGCTCGGCTCCGCCCTACTCCCCCGCCTTGCCGGCGGCGGTGGCGGCGGCGCTCTTGAACTTGACCACCATGACGGTGATGTTGTCGGGGCAACCGCGGTAGAAGGACTGCAGGACGATGCTCTTGGCGCCGAAGTGCGGCTCGTCCAGCCGCTCGCGCACGAAGCGCACCGCCTCCTCGTTGCTGAAGGCGTCCCACAGGCCGTCCGACGCCAGGATCACGAACTCCGGCTGCAGCTTGTCCAGGTCAAAGGTCATGACGTCCGGGTCGGGGATGACCACGTTGAGGTTCTTCAGCGGGAAGTCGCCCAGGGAGCGCGACATGGCGAGGATTCCCTGGACCCTCCAGGAGCCGTTGAAGCTGATGAAGCCCCCTGAGGGCCAAGACGGAACCCGGATTAGAGGTTAGAGGAGGTGTGGACCAGTTTTCTCTCGCTTTTTGCACCAATAAACTGGTCTTTACGTTCAGATCGGACACATTTTCATCATATACGATTATATAATCTGCACCACAACAGAGAAAAACCATTGAGCTTAAAGTCCTACTGAAATGAAAATTCGACCTCCAAAACACTCTGGCTGTTGCTTCTTGGGACATTTTATGCTAACTGCTAATGAGCTAGCGGCTCTCACTAGCGGCTCTCGCTAACTAGGCCAATAATGCACCGTCGGCAAATGTAATCTCATTGCTGGCGCTAGTGGCTGCCTTTAGCTTCTAAATTGCCATTTATATGGTAAATTAAAAAAATATTTTTTTTTTGCAGTTTTGATTGAGACTGAGGTTGATTAACAGATTTTTGCCAAAAAAATTTTTGCCTGATATATTATTGGGTAAAAACAGCCACTAACGCCACCTAAGGGAGTTTAAAAAAAAAATCAAAAATCTGAAGCTGCACAAAAACTAAATATGCTTCAAAGTCAATTACATAACTCATTTCTGACATATTCAAGGCTGTGATACATTTCTTGTCTTTGATCATTTATAATATTGAAAATAGGTGATTTCGTGTTTTTCACCTCCAAAAATCAGTGAACTCATCTTCTACATTGGCGTTTAAAGAGTTAATTAAAAACACAAACATTATATTTGGTAGCCTTGATCAGGACTGAGGTTGATTATCAGATGCAAAAAAAATGTGGCTCCTGAACTAAAATGTGTTTGACGCCCCTAAATCCAATCAATTTGCTTTGATCTGAAACAAACTTTCCAGAAAGAAAATATTCACACATATTGTTTTTCAACCCAAGTGAATTTCTCTTAAGGTCCCTCAAAAAAAAAAAAAACAGTCAAATATTTCTATTAAAATTCAGGCCAAAATGGGCTTTTTGCTCTTTTATTTTTGTGGTGTTAAACCCCCCAGAAAAAAGATCAAAGAGCACAATTTGTCAAAGAATATTACTCAAATTTACTGAAGTTAAACTCAAGGTTTGTGCTTGTTATTAAACATATTTTGTGTTTTAAAGTTTAGTTTTAACTGGGAAAAAAAAAGAAAAAAGGAAAAAAGAGAAAAAACAAAAAATAATAAAAAAACAAAAAAAACATTTTCACCATACATAATCTGCACCACAACATAGAAAATGTTCAATTTAAAGGTTATTATGACGATATGTTTCCAGTCCGATTCTCTAAAGATGAAATTGGAGTAAAAAAAAAAATGTCCCGAGAACAAATGTGTGTTTTTTCCCCCAGAACACACCAGCAGGGGGCAGCAAACAGAGCCCAGTGTGGTGAAGCACCTGCTCTCTTGATCCTCTTGCGTTCTTTCAGCTGGTACGGCTTGTGGTCATGTGACAGCGCCACGGCGTTCCCGTCCTTGTCACACAGGACGCCGCGCGAGTCGCCGACGTTAGCGACGGTGAGCTCGCGGTCAGACAACAGCGCCACCAGGCAGGTAGTTCCTGAAGGGGGGGTAAAGGGGGGGTGGAACCGGAGAAAAGTGACAATAACTCCACAAAAACAAAACCTGATTACAAAACATACCTTATAATAAAATTACACACTATGAGAGTGGAAATCCAGCAGAATCACTTTCTTTACTTAGCGACCACAACAACACAGGTTTGAGTACAAATTGCATCCTACAAACTAAAAAAAACTTATGTAAAAGTAAATTACATGAAATAAAGTCATGATAGAAGCCAAAGTCACAATTATGTTACGGTTGTGTGAGGATTTGTTTGCAAGTTCGACAGAAAAGGGTCAAAATGTAATTAAGAAAAACGTTTTTGACAATAAAAAGGTAAATAAATCACATTAGTGGTTAAAGTAAGAATCAATCAAATATAAAAATCTATTGTATTGTTCAATGAAACGGCGATTATCCAATATATGACATCAAATTGACATTTTGCAAGTTGAAAAGAAAGAAAATCTCATTAAAACACAAGAATTTATTCTATCACAAGTTATTTTACACACACGCGCACACACACACACACACACACACACACACACACACACACACACACACACACACACACACACACACACACACACACACACACCTGACATCAGTGAACGGACTTTTTTATTTTTATTAAATAAAATTTTATCTATTTTTATCTATTTTATCTTTATCATTTATCTTTTTAAATAATTAAAAATTTTAATTAAATTAAATTATTTAAATGTTTTATGTAATGTAATTTCTTTAGAACAAATTTTCATTTAATAACATTTTTTATTTAATTGTTTTCATAAAATTTTCAATAAAAACATTTTAATTTAATTTTCAATTTTTTTCCTTGTTCTCATATCAGCTGGTTCATTTAATTTCTCTCAAATCTGCAACAGAAAATTCCACATTTTAACTTTCTCTCACACACACACGCACGCACGGACACACACACACGTATATGAAGGTATATAGTGAGGTCCTACCGCTCTCCGCCCCCCTCTGACCTGCTTCGTCGTGGTTGGCCGACAGCTTGTCCAGCATCTCTCGGTCCACGGCGAGGATCCGCTGCTCCAGGACGCTGGCGTAGGACGGCGAGGCCTCGCGCTTCTCCCTCTCCAGGGCCTGCAGCTGCTGCCTCAGCGCCTCGGGCAGGTGGGCCTTCACGTAGTCGGCGGCGGCCTGCGACACAAGATGATGATGATGATGATGATGATGTCAGAGGGACGAGATCCACTTACAGGCTGGTCTGATGTCGGGAAACACAAACGTGACGGATACTGAACCCGGCAGGCGTCACTTCTAAAGAATGTGGGAAACTAAGACGACCCCCCCCCCCCCCCCCGGCCAACGTGGCTCTGAAGGGACCTTATTCACCTTTATTCTGAAGGTCTAAGACGCTGCTTTTTAAAAAAAAAAATGTACTCACGTCATGACCAATATGCAGCTTTAATCTGCATTTAATCTGCTTCAATGCAAATTTAAAATCTGTTTTGTTTTTTTAAATTCTCCTCCAAACAGACTTTATTTATCTACTTCCTCCCTCGTGTTCTCGGTCACGGTTACCATGGTCACCTTCAAGAATGACAGTTGGTAAAAAAAAACAAAAAAACGTTGCCATACAAAGCAGATGGGAGAGGCACTTCTAAAGATCTGTGGGCGGCAATTATTGTCGTAAAAACTAATTATATCTTTGAAAAAACAAAAAAACAAATAACAGAGAAATGTTCCATAGCTGGGCACAGAGGGAGTCCTGTAATACCACTTTGTACCACAAGGTGGTGCGGCGAGCATCGTTTCTACGATCTCAGAAAAAGCTTCACGGTTCATAGAAACGCTTAAAAAAAAAAAAAAGTTCCCATACAAAGCAGATGGGAGAGGCACTTCTAAAGATCTGTGGGCGGCAATTATTGTAGTAAAAATTTATTATATCTTTGAAAAACAAAAAAAACAGAAAAGGGAGTCCTGTAATACCACTTTGTGCCACAAGGTGGTACGGTGAGCATTGTTTCTACGATCATGGTTCACAGAAACGCTTAAAAAAAATTAAAAATAAAGAAAAACGATGGGCCACTAGTTGGCGCTGTTTTAGTGGCGCAAGTCACACAAGATAAAATTATATATGACGTTATTGTGACATAATGAATGAATGAAATCCTTCCTGCTTCACGTCTCGTTTCCTTTACGGGCTGCAAGAACTGGACTGTTTATTTATTTATTTAATTAATCATTCATTAAATCCTACTGTGATGAGAGAACTCATCTGAGAATCTTTAGATGGAGTTAAAAGTGGAGCAGCAGATTGTGTTGAATAATGATTCTGCTCCGTTAAAAAAAAAAAACGAAAATAAAAAGGGGGGAACATTTTGAGAGACGGACGCTGCTTCAGTCACTTTTACCTTTAATTCCTGCGTTTCTCACCAGTTTTGTTTGTGTTTGCTGGACTTTGGAAGTTTATATGTTTGTAGACGAGGTGGAAAAGGAGATTAATGTCAGTGTGACCAGAGAGAGAGAGAGAGAGAGAGAGAGAGAGAGAGAGAGAGAGAGAGAGAGAGAGAGAGAGAGAGAGAGAGAGAGAGACAGAGAGAGACAGAGACAAAGAGTGACAGAGAGAGAGAGAGAGTGACAGAGAGAGACAAAGAGTGACAGAGAGAGAGAGAGAGAGAGAGAGAGAGAGAGAGAGAGAGACAGAGAGAGACAGAGACAAAGAGTGACAGAGAGAGAGAGAGAGAGACAGAGAGAGACAGAGAGAGACAGAGACAAAGAGTGACAGAGAGAGAGAGAGAGTGACAGAGAGAGACAGAGAGACAGAAAGAGACAGAGAGAGAGGGACAGAGAGAGAGACAGAGAGAGAGAGAGACAGAGAGAGAGACAGAGAGAGAGGGACAGAGAGAGAGACAGAGAGAGAGTGACAGAGAGAGAGAGAGCGAGAGAGAGACAGAAAGAGACAGAGACAGAGAGAGAGACAGAGAGGGACAGAGAGAGAGAGACAGAGAGAGAGGGACAGAGAATGAGAGAGAGACAGAGACAAAGAGTGACAGAGAGAGAGAGTGACAGAGAGAGAGAGACAGAAAGAAACAGAGAGAGAGGGACAGAGAGAGAGAGAGGGACAGAGAGAGAGACAGAGACAGAGAATGAGAGAGAGACAGAGACAGAGAGAGACAGAGACAGAATGAGAGAGAGACAGAGAGAGACAGAGAGAGACAGAGAGAGAGAGACAGAGACAGAGAGAGAGGGACAGAGAGAGAGGGACAGAGAGAGAGAGACAGAGAGAGGGACAGAGAGAGAGACAGAGACAGAGAATGAGAGAGAGACAGAGACAAAGAGTGACAGAGACAAAGAGTGACAGAGACAAAGAGTGACAGAGAGAGAGAGAGTGACAGAGAGAGAGAGAGACAGAAAGAGACAGAGACAGAGACAGAGAGAGAGAGACAGAGACAAAGAGTGACAGAGACAGAAAGAGAGAGAGTGACAGAGACAGAGACAGAGAGAGAGTGACAGAGACAGAGACAGAGACAGAGAGAGAGAGAGAGAGAAGGGCTGGATAAATATTTGTTTACAGGACACAAATAGACGGGGAAGGTAAACACCCATTATAGGTTTTAAACTTGTTCTCACAGACCCCCTCCCCCCCCCCCCCCAAAAAAAGCAAAAACAAACCGTGACATGGCCTCTTTTTATAGAACTTTTTTTTTTTTTTTTTAAAGTTGTTCACCTCCTCCTCTTGGTCTCGTCGCTCCAGAAACCTCGTATTCAAAGTTCCTTGAGTTTCCCTCCATTAGAATATCAGATCCTAGGAGCTACATTCAGAATCTGCTGTGTCTTGTGTGAGCTGGACTGGCTCCGCCCACACACACGCCCATCTATGAGGAAGAGGGAGGAAGTACTTCCTCTCGTGGCGCCATGTGCCAGAGCAGAGCTGCCTGATTGTGGGAGGAGTCAAAGTGGGGGAGGATCCTACCTTGATTGCGATTGGCTAAAACCCCCGATGACATCATATAGGGTTTGATTTCTGATTGGCTGCTTGGAGCAACACATTTTTTAAAAGAGAGAGAGAGAGGACACACTTTATTCTCATTCCAGGTGTGGAGACGATTCTTACAGCTGGGAAAACTTTTAAAAAGTCAATTCTGGGTAAATATTGGGTAAAATAGAGCCGCAATAACCTTTAGATTTAAAATGTGTAGTTTGTCTCTGTTGCGGTGCCGAGTACACGTGATAGTAAATGTCGATATTTAAGTAAAGAAAAAAAAAAATGGTCAAAAAATGACTCCAACTTTCAACATGAAGTTAATTTTAATGAATCTTTCCGGTGCAAAAATCGACAAATTGTGTCGCTACTCTCCAGGAATGGAGAGAGAGAGAGAGAGAGAGAGAGAGAGAGAGAGAGAGAGAGAGAGAGAGAGAGAGAGCGAGAGAGAGCGAGAGACAGAGAGAAAGACAGAGAGAGACAGAGACACAGAGAGAGAGAGAGACACAGAGATAGAGAGAGAGAGAGAGAGAGAGAGAGAGAGAGAGAGACCGAGAGAGAGACACAGAGACAGAGAGAGAGAGAGAGAGAGACCGAGAGAGAGAGAGAGACACAGAGACAGAGAGAGAGAGAGAGACCGAGAGAGAGAGAGACAGACAGAGAGCGAGACCGAGAGAGAGAGAGAGAGAGAGAGAGAGAGAGAGAGAGAGACCAAGTACACGTGATAGTAAATGTCGATATTTAAGTTAAAAAAAAATTTGGGGTCAAAAAATGACTCCACTTTCAAAATTAAGTTAATTTTAATGAAACTTTGTCGACAAATTGTGTCGCTACTCTCCAGAAATGTATTATTTTTTAATTTTTTTAAAAAGTTTTTATTCATTGTTGGGTCACGAGAAAACTCAACTCAACTTTATTTATAAAGCGCTTTAAGCAGCCGTAGCTGAGACAAAGTGCTGTACGTTGAAATAAAAATATGAGGCAAAATAGAAACATTAAAACAATAAAAAAGTTAAAGCAATAAAAACAATCAGATGGTAAAACAATTTTAAAAAAAAACAAAAACGCTGAGGTAAAAGCCAAAGAATAAAAATGGATTTTAAGACGGTTCCAGGTTCAGATGATGGAAGTGAAAGAAAACGAAGACGGGGAGCCACAGCGGTGACGTCACGGGACAGATGGCGTTCAGGATGGAGGGAGGCATGAGAAAGCAGTGACCCCCACCTCCACCCCCCGACACACACACACACACACACACACACACACACACACACACACACACACACACACACACACACACACACACACACACACACACACACACACACACACACACAGGGGGGATGGAGGATGTTTGAGGAACACACACTGGTGCCAATCACACAGTTTGAACAGGGCCTCATCCTCAGTGTCGCTTTAGTGGTTTGCTCTCCAGTCTCACCGCCTGAAGACCCCTAGTTCGAGTCCAGACACCTTCTATATACGTGTGTGTGTGTGTGTGAGGTCCCCCGCTCCCCCTTACCTCTCCGCCGTGGCCGTCGAATATCCCGAATATGGAGGGGTGGGTCTTGTTGGCGATGTCGGTGAGCACCTCGAAGCGGTCCTCCATGTGGTCCCTGCGGCCCTGGATGGAGTACACGGCCACGTTGTCGCCGCGGAACTCCCAGGTCTTGGAGAACTCGGCGTCCAGCACGCTGAGGCCGCCCAGCCGCTCGTTCTGCATCATCTCCGCCACCTTGCCGCGCACCATCCTCACGGCGTCGCGGCTCGACTTGACGATGGTGCGCACCTCGTCCGTGTGGAAGAAGTAGCTCCACAGCGCGAGGCTGATGCACAGCAGGAACAGCGTCTCGGGCCTCAGGAGGAAGTAGCGCATGATGCGACCCAGGAGAGACAAGAGCGTCATTGTGTCTCCTATCATCACACGCAACTAAGAATTAAAGGGAGAAAAAAAACCCAAAAACCAAAACAAAACGGGGGAAAAAAACAAAAACACTACGTCTTCTCGATTCACTCCATCCGCCCGGTGGGGGGGAGGACAGGAGGGGAGGGGAGGGGGGGGAGGGAGGAACTGTGGAGAAGCGGGATGAGCGCACGTCGAGAAGCCGAGGCGCTTTTTACGCACTGCGCGCGTCTGGACACAAAGACCGACAGCGGGCCGGGCCGGGCCCCCCCTCCCCCCGCGACGTCTCCGTCCCCCCCCCCCCCCCCCCCTCCCACCCACCTACCCTACCACCCGTCCCCCACCTCACCCCTACCCGACCCTACCCTCCGCCCCGGTCCTCTCCGAGCAGCTGCAGGACGCCTCTCCGGCTTTTAGCCCATCCTAGACCGGCGGATGTCTCCGGTTGGACCCACCCCGGACAGAGACACACTGACTGGGGGGGGTGGAAGTGGGTGGGTGAGGGGGGGGGGGGGGGGGTTGACCTGAAGGTGTCCTCCTCTGTCTCCTCTCGCGACCCCGTTTCTTCTTCCGTCCGACGCGAGTCGCTCGAGCTCCGCATCAACGTTACGTTTCCCCCCCCACACACACACACGAGCCTCCGTTCCGTCGCGTCACGTGACCAGGCGAGACACCGGAAGCTGGACGTCTGGCTCAGTGGACGAATAAAAACGTGCGTTTAAGGCGCGTAGAGAGGGAGCTTTATTGTGGTGGTCTCAACCGGAAGTGATTGTAGTACGAGAGGGGAACTTGAAAATGAGGGGTTTTTTTTGTGGGGGAACGGCGCAGCTGCAAACAAACCCCCCCCCCCCCCCAAAAAAAAAACGTCATCCAGCTTTTAATACTTTTGTTTAAAACTTTTCTCTCTGCGCGTGACGTCGACGTCACATCTTCCACTGAGCGAGTCAAAACGCGAGGACAAACAAGACAAACAAAGCTGGAATAAACAACAACATGGCTTCATACTGCAGAGCAAATAATAGGAATGTCTTTGTGTTGATTAATACAGAAATCAAATGCGCCATCTGGTGGTGGAGTGAGGTATTACACCGGAATCCTGCTGGGGAAACAAAACACAAATCAACAACAAACAAAGAAGAAGAAAGTAATTCTACTAATTTCAAATGAAATAGCATGTAGGTAAATTATATAATGTACGCTCAATACAAACATATACACACAAATACACATGTATAGAATTCAACGAGCCAAACAAATGAATCCAAGGTCGAAAGTTATTTTGGACTTCTTTAATATTTTCAATTTGCTTGAAATTATATTTGTTTACAAAACGTGAATTACTTGAAAAAAAACCCACATTTATTTCTTGATCCTAAAAATGTGTTCATATGTTTGTGAATGTGGTGAAATTAGTTACTTATGACTAATCACAATGTCTTAGTATAAACTCTTTCTTTCTTTTTTGCTCATTTTACCCTTTTTTAAATTTTAAATCTTTCTTTCTTGATTTTTTTGATCTTTTTAAAGAAAGGAGCTCATTTTTGTAATAAAATTTGTTTTTTTTCCTTTGTTTTTTGCTCCTTTTAGCCTGTTTTTAAATTTCTTTCTTTTTTGATCCTTTTAAAGAAAGGAGCTCATTTTTTAATTTTTTAAATTATTTTCTTTTTCCTTCTTTTTTGCTCCTTTTCTCTCCTGTTTTTCTTTTTTCTTCTTTTTTGCTCCTTTTACGCCTTTTTTTTTTTTTTTTTTTTACCATTTTTCTCTTTTGCTCCGTTTTTCTTTCGTTTTTGCTCCTTTTATGACTTTTTTTTCATTTTTTCTTCTTTCCATTCCCCCTCTTTTTCTCCCTTTTTAAAAATCCTTTAACTTTTCTTTCTTCCCCCTTTCTTTAAAGTTTAAAATATTTGTCTTTAAAAATGGGGAAAAAGAGGAAAAAAATAAGGAAAAACCTTTTAGCTTTTCCTTATTTTTTCCTCTTTTTACCCAAAATATTTCTTTTCTTTTTTCTTTCTTTCCCCAATTTAGCTTTTATCCTTATTTTGATTATTTCGACTTCTCTTTTGTGTGTTTGTTTGTTTGTTTTGACGACATCACCGTCCTCCACCTTGAAGAAAAGCGTCTGAACCTCCGTCCAGAGTTTGTTAGTTTCCGTCGGCGTCGGGTTCCGCGGATCAAGGAGGAGAACGTTCGGATCAGTGTTCCAAGACGACGGCGCTTTGATCCCGCCGGATCCCTTTACCTTGGCTTTGATGCTCTGCCAGGCGTCGCCGCGGCGACCGGGCGGCTCTCCCGCCAGACCGCCGGCGACCGAGGAGACGTGGACCCGGGTGTCTGAACACACGCCGCGCGTCAGTCGGGTCTTTGAAACCTCAGACGCTGTTTTGGGTACGACGCCGCCGTGTTTCAACGTCGCGGCGCCGGTTTCCCGAGCGCCGGTCGGAGTCGGATCTCGTGTCGCCGAGAATAACGTCTGGGTTTGTTCGCGACCCGCTTCGCCTCCCGCCCCTCGGGAGTCACGTAATCCGCCGGCCCCCCTCCCCCGCTGCGTCCCTTTTGTCCACGCCGCTAGCTTCAAGGCGCGGGAGTCGGATAAAAGGACGGGACGTCGGCGGCGTCCCGGCGTTGAGGAATGAAGCTTGGGCAGCGTTTCCATCAGCAGGCGCCGCCGTCGCATCCCGCCCGCCCCGACCAGCAGAAGTGACCGCCGCGCCGCGTCTCGTCTCCGACCCTTGCGGCCCCCCGCCCGCCATGCCGTCGCCGCGGGCCGTCGTCCTCGCCGCCGCCGCCCTGGTGGCCCTGATGGCGGCGCTGACCGCCGCCGGCGCCAGAACCACCCGCTGGCCCCGGCCGCAGAGCACCAAGAAGCCCCCCCGGGCCGGAGGAGGAGGCGGGGGTGGACGCACCACCACCACCACCACCACCACCAGCACCGCCCCCCCCTCCAGCAGCGTCCACACGGACGAGACCACGGAGGTGATGGACGCCTACACCCTGTCCCCCGGCGGCGCCGCCACCTCCCCCGGCGACTCCTACTCCACCGAGTTCCACGCCGGCGGCGCGGCGCCGCCGCCCGGGGGCGCCCACGGGAACTTCACGCTGGACTACAACGAGTGTTTCTTCAACTTCTGCGAGTGCTGCCCCCCCGAGAGGGGCCCGGCGGGGCCGGCGGGGGAGCCGGGCCCCCCGGGGCCGGCCGGAGAGAAGGGCCCGCAGGGTAACGGCGTCTTTTCCACCTCCGGCATCTGTGTTCAAAGTCAAGCTTTGTTGACTTTTTATCCCCTCTTGTCTGCGTTCAGGTCTTCCAGGAGGGAAGGGCGACGCGGGGCCCGGAGGCCCCCCCGGACCGGCGGGACCCCCTGGAGACAAGGGCCTCGACGGAGATTCAGGTACACCGGGGGGGCCCTTCGCCGTCTCACGAAAACGCCGTTCCTTCTAGACGTCCTTTTCTATGTCTCATTGATCGAAACTGCTGCAGGTGGAAAAGGAGATCCGGGACCCGCGGGGGGCCCCGGAGCCCCCGGGATCCCCGGGAAACCCGGGGAAAAGGGTGGGTACTTTTCTCCAGTCGTTTTTTTTTTTTTTTCAATCCAATGTTTGTCAGGATTCTTAACGTCTCTCCTCTCTCCAGGTGACCCGGGCCCGAGAGGAGAGAAAGGTGAACGGGGCTTCGGGGGCCTGAAAGGAGACCCGGGAGGAAGAGGAGAGCCGGGCCCCAACGGGACGAAGGGGAACCCGGGGCGGGAGGGGCCGGCGGGGCCCCCGGGGGTCGCCGGGACCAAGGGTCAGAAGGGCGAACAGGGACTGACCGGCGAGTGTTCCCCGGGCGAGAAAGGCGAGCGAGGCGACGCGGGCGAGCGGGGGCCCCCGGGCCCCAGAGGGGAGGGCGGCCCCGCGGGCGCCAACGGAACCGACGGGGCCGCGGGGCCCCGGGGGGAGCCGGGCGCCCTGGGGGGGAAGGGGGACGGCGGGTCGAGGGGCGCGCCGGGCCCGCCGGGGGGGCGGGGCCCGGCCGGGGCGCGCGGGGAGAGGGGCCCCAAAGGCGGGCGCGGCCCCCGGGGCGCCCGGGGCCCGCGGGGGGAGGGGGCGGAGCCGGTGCGCTCGGCGTTCAGCGTGGGCCTGTTCCCCAGCCGCTCCTTCCCGCCGCCCGGCCTCCCCGTCAAGTTCGACAAGGTGTTCTACAACGGCGAGGGCCACTGGGACGCCGCGCTCAGCAAGTTCAACGCCAGCGTGCCCGGCGTCTACCTGTTCAGCTACCACATCACGGTGCGCAACCGGCCCGTGCGCGCCGCCCTGGTGGTGAACGGCGTGCGGCGGCTGCGCACGCGGGACTCGCTGTACGGCCAGGACATCGACCAGGCGTCCGGCCTGGCGCTGCTGCCGCTCGCCGGCGGCGACCAGGTGTGGCTGGAGACGCTGAGGGACTGGAACGGCGTGTACTCCAGCGGCGAGGACGACAGCACCTTCTCCGGCTTCCTGCTCTACCCGGACCCGCCCGGCAAGCCGCCGGTGGCGGCGGCGGCGCCGGCGGAGAACCTGTGACCGTGACCTTCGTAGACGCCGCGCCAGCCGCCCGGAGACGGACGAGGCAGTTTTTAGTTCTTTGCATTAAAAAAAAAAATCGATCTGCTCGAAATAAAATGACCCTCTTGAGTTTTATGTTCGTAGAAAAAGAGGAATAAAGTCATTTGCGTAGCATCCGCGGTCTAAACCTTTATTGAACACGTGTAAAACAGAAACGTACAATTAGCAACTCTTAACAACATGCTTCCCCTGAACCGTTTGCTATAATCATTGCCTTAAATGAAATACATTTACTTTACGCAACAATGAAACTTAAACATTGAAATCACCTTGTGGTAAAACCTGTTTGTACTAAAACGCAACAGCACCCTCTAGTGGTGAGAAAATGACTCTCACACGAAGCAGATAAACACGAGGTCTGTAAAATGAAAGAAACATACATTTCAGAAACATTTAACAAACTCAATACGAACCTTGTCTTCTTATAAACTTATTAATGTGATCGCCGATAAACTTCTCCTTGAATTAAATTCTTTACCTTTACAAGAATCCAGAGACGTCGGCGGCGTTTCCTTCTGTTTGCGACAGTCACTTCCGACTTACGGCAATTGCAAGTCATTTCAAAATAAAAGCATACATAATATACTGTCATTCAAACTTAAAATAAACTCAAAAATTGCACAATGAACATAACTCAAGTTCATTTACTATTTTGGACATGATTTGTTCATTGCAATTAGAATGAAGGGACGATGTAATGGCGATTTATTGCCACCAGAGGGCGCCAGAGGCTCAGGATTTGCAGCAGAGCTGTGACGGTGGAGACGACGCTCCTGGTGTTGCAGGACTGAGGAAGTCGAGCTTCGACCGTTTCTTCATTCCAACCTGAAGGAAAACGTCTTAAATGCACAAACTCAGATCAAAGGTTAATAATTGAACTTGGAATTTGGAGGCAAATATTGTAGAGATTCTTGCAGAATCTTGTGCACTTCATTCCTATAACGTCTTTGTCTTTGCAGTTTGGTTTTTCTTAATGTGACTCAAACGTATTGAGCACAAAAAAAAAAAAAAAAACAGAAGCAGGAGCACAAAACCTTCCGTTTCCGCCAAGATTGAAACCAATCCTGTGAGAAATCGACATTTATTTCAAAGTAAAATCACATGAGCCGATAAAAAGCAAAGCAAAACAACAACAACAACAACACCTAATTGGTATCACACACATCCACAGCAGATGAGCTGCACTGGGACGAGGCAGGGGGAGAAGAAGAAGAAGAAAGAAAAAAAAAAGAAAAAAGCCTCTGCAGTACAGCGAAATGCGCCATAAATTACAAGCCGGGCCTCCAAGACTGTACAAAGAAAAATCACTGTGACTTTTACGGATGCTATATCTCATTAGACTCCAAACCTCTCCGCAGATTAACCCCGTGATAATAACTCATTTTCCTTTCACACACCGGCAATCCATTTGCAAGACGAACTGCCTTCGCTGTTTATTATTACGCCGAACGGCTCCGAGACGTTTTTACAAGGAGGAGATATTTATTTAATACGGAGAAGGAGAGGAGCTGCTTCTATAGTGCTACGATGATTATGGATTCCACAACAGTGACGTTTTGATAAATATCTCTGTTTTTAATGTCAATGTTCATCTATGTTCATCCTCTTCATTTCAAAATCCTAGAAATCTGTTTAATTCAAGCCGTTCTTCAAGATGCTTCCAGTCACCGTTGTGCCTCAACGTCTCTACGTGTCTTTTGTTTACAAATAAGAATAAACAGGATGTAGATTCTAATACTACATGAGTGAATCAG
Source organism: Blennius ocellaris (assembly GCF_963422515.1). Taxonomy (NCBI): domain Eukaryota; kingdom Metazoa; phylum Chordata; class Actinopteri; order Blenniiformes; family Blenniidae; genus Blennius; species Blennius ocellaris. Next base: position 944,592 of record NC_137659.1, read on the forward strand.
GACACGGTAAAGTGACGAACACAAATTAGGAAATGTTTCATATTTCCACCTAAACAAACATTTTTTTTGTTCCATGAATTATGCAAATTATTTTTGTCATACCTGAGGTCAAAAAATTGTTTATTCTAGCGAGTTCATTCTAAAGAAATCACTACAGTTATGAAATACTTTGAGGTAATGTATATATTTTATTACTTAATGATGCCCAGAGTCTGTTTTGTTCTTTAAAAATTAACAAAATGAATAAAATAAAATAAAATAAAATAAAATAAATAAAATAAATAAAATAAATAAAATAAATAAAATAAATAAAATAAATAAAATAAATAAAAATAAATCAAATAAATCAAATAAATCAAATCAAATCAAGTCAAATCAAATATTATTTCAATTGCAATTTTAAAACTATTTTCAGAGGACTAAAATATGTGTGCAGCATTGTTCAATAAACGTAACAATAATAATAATAATAATAATAATAATAATAATAATAATTATAATTATAATTATGAATAATAATTCACTTTGATGCTCAAACTGTTGCAAAAAGTTTCTGTTTTTTATGCTGCAAATACCAAATTTTAATGACGGGAAGACTAATTAAAGGTCGAGTAATTGAGAAAATTCATAATTAATATTTAATAGAAAGAATGAGACCTGTTGGGGAGGGGGGAGGGGGGGAGTGGGGGGAGGGGGGGGGGTCCATCGACCGGTGGAAGTCAAACTTCCACCTGCTTCGTGTGTGTATGTGTGTGTGTGTGTGTGTGTGTGTGTGTGTGTGCGCGCGTGTGTGTGTAAAAACAAAAATGCTATTTTGCTTGTTTGTTTATAGGCCTATCTGTGTATATGTGTGTCCGTGCGTTTATGCATTTCATTTATTTATTTATTTTCTACGACACTCTGTGTGTGCGCGTGTGTGTGTGTGCGAGTGTGTGTGTGTGTGTGTGAAAATATAAATAACTACCTTGGCTGCGTGTGCAGTGTAATCTGCTCCCAGCAGGCCGGATTCCCACTGTGAGAAAGACAGTATATTGTTCCTGCAGCAGCACAGATAACAACTCATTAGCATACTGAATCGTTTGGCTGCAAGAGCCACTCTGCCACCCATCTGCAGCGAGCTGATAAACACACACACACACACACACACACACACACACACACACCCTTCCAGCCCCTCCTCTGCTCTCTCTCTCTCTCTCTCTCTCTGTTCGTCTCCTTTGTGACTCGCCGTCGTTCTGGAGAGTCAGGTAAACGTTTGGCAGGCGGGAACCCGTGGAGCGGCGCTCCGCCGGCGTCCGGGGCGCCGCTGGAGGAGGAGAAGGTCCCCCCCCCCCCCTCACCCCTCCACCCTCCACCCCTCCACCCCCCATCACCACCACCCCTCCCCACCCCGAACGCCTGGAGGCCTCTGATGCTCCCTGGAAGCAATTATGGCGCCTTCAGAACGGCGGCGGAGAGCCGATCGTGTTCCGCCGCCGCCGTCCGCGGTGGAGAGCAGAGTCAACGACATGAGGGCTTCTACAAATTAAAACACAACTTTTATTTTCTTGGGAGGGGGGGGGGGGTCGGTGTGCTGGTTTCACCACGCCTATACAGACACAGCAGTGAGGTGCGTTAGGTGGGAGGGGAGGGGGGGGGGGGTTGGGGGAGGGGGGGCGGGGGGCACAGCACTTTCACAATGGCAGGATATCCTGCAGGTCACGGAGCCGCGCTGACCTCTGCCAGGAAGTCGTCACTCGCATGGCAGGAAGTGAGGGATTCCAGCGCTCCGTCGGAGGAGTTTCTCCTGGATTTTCACCCCCCCCCCCCCCCCCTCCATGCCCCTCCCCCCCCCCCCCTCCGTGCCGGGGCGGCTGGGAAACGGTCACGTGGCGAAGCTTTGCGTCAAGTTTGGTTTCTAAACGGCAGAGGAGAGTCGAACGTGAAGCTCAACGGTTCGGTTTTGATGTTCGAACTGGAAGCAATTTACAGGTGAAGATAAAAATCAAAACGTGAGTTTGAACCCAAACGACTCGAACGGAGTCGAGGAATCGGCTTGAATTGATTAGGAACCGAAATCAGTCGATTGAAATGGGAATAATGTGCAGTCGAATAAACGTTAAAAGCGATGTGATTATGTCAATAAGTGAAATAATTGTGTATCTAGAAAGGAGAAGAATTGAAATCGTGAAATCGTCTTGAATTAATACAAATTAACCCCAGTTCATTTTAATTTGAAGAATCTAATATTAAAATGAAACTCGACCACATTAGGCGAATAACCGCTATAATGCTTAAATCAATATAACGGCGTAAACGTTATTAAAAGTTTAAATCAATCGACTTGAGATGTTCTTAACCGAAAAGCAGTCAACAGATCAGTTAAATAGTTAAATAAGCGTTCGCTTGAATTTGACTTGAAGTGGATCTAATTTGACTCTATTGAACTTAATTAACCGAATTAAACTGAAACTGGGATGAAGTGAGCAGAGAATTTAATTTAGATCAAATATAATGAACTGAAAAGATGAATCCCAAAGTTGAAATACATAAAACGAGCTGCCCTGAATCGAACTACGAAATAAAAAGGGGAAAGACGTGGTAAATCCTCGTTGAAACGATCGGAGGTGATTCGATGTGAGTGAGACTCAAATATACAAGACTTTTCCTCTTCGTTTTATTCAGGAGTTTGTTTGTTTTTTTGTATAAAATTCATCAATTTAAACATTGGATATATTCATTAGATACAACTATCATACAAACAAGTATGTCATTAACCAAACGTACAATGTCCCTTTTAACTGCGAGTCGTAAAATACCAAAGGTACCAATGTTGGGCTCCGGCTGAGTCCTGCTGGTGTTCTGATGATATTCACACTGTGTGTGTGTGTGTGTGTGTGTGTGTGTGTGTGTGTGTGTGTGTGTGTGTGTGTGTGTGTGTGTGTGTGTGTACAATGCTGCAATGAAGGGATTTATTTGTGTACCTTACTAAACTACAACTGCATTACAGTTTAAAAAAAAAAAAAGAAAAAGCAAAAGAAAAAGAAACAGAAACAGAAAAGACACGGAAACATTCATATCAGAAGAGGGACTGCGTTCAAGGATTTCATTGTACACTTTTCTTCTCCTCCTCCTTCTTCTTCTTCTCCTTCTTTCTCGTCAAAAGAACACACTGCATGTCTTTGTACCTCCGCAGCAAAATTTCAAAATAAGACAGATGGCGTCCAACAGAAGCACCCGGTACCACTGGAGGTCGTCTTCAGTCGACCTGCTCCCCCCCTACCCCCCCCCCCCCTCCCTTTTTTTTACCCCACCCCCCCCCGGAACATCCCCGCAAAGGGTACGTCTGAAAAAACGCCCCGTGATTGTTGTTGTTGTTGTTGTTGTTTTAACACGGTCCGCTGGAAATATAATACTTATTTACAATACATACGTAACTGCATGGGTACGATCAGAGTCCCAGTCTCTGGGAGGGGGGGGGGATTTTTTTTTTGCTGATGACTGTCTTTTATAACGTCGAGAAAAAAAACCCTCAAAAAATGATCTACCGGGCACTTTGTTGTTCCGATCCGTGAGATTCTCGATTGAATAATCTTCGACTATTATTGTTTATTTGTTTTTCTATCGGGTCTTTTTTTTTTTTTGTGTGTTTTTCAGTCTTTGGAACTTTCGCAGGAAGTTATAATCCGCCGTTCAGTCGGAGACGTGAGACATGCAGAATTTACAAAGTCTTTTTTTTTTTCGTTGGACGGAATTCAGACAGTCTGTTTGCGGAGACGGCGGCGGCGAGGGGGGGGGGGGCTCGAGCCCCCCCCCCCCCTTGCCGACGGCGTATGGGGGGGGGGGGCTCGTCGTCCTCGCCGCCGCCGCCGTCTCTCCGCCAAACCAGTCCCCCGGTTCCTCTCTTAGTTCCTCCCGTTCGGTCGCCGCCCTCGTCTTCGTTCGACATCGGCATCATCGCCGGCCGGAGCCGTCCAGCGGGCGCCCGTTGCGCCGTAGGTCCCTGGACGCCAGGTGCAGCGGCGGGGGGCCGCGCGACGCCGCCAGAGGAGTCCTCGGCGCCGGGGGCGAGGAGTCCTGGTCCTCGGCGAAGCTCTCGGGGCTGCCCTCGCCGTCGCCGTCGGGGAGACTCCCGCAGCTGGAGCCCGGCGACATCGTCTCCAGGAGGTCATCCCGGGCCAAGCCCGCCACCGTGTCCTGATGGTGGTGGGGCCCCCCCTGGGTACCCCCGTCGTGGGCCGCCACCCCGACCAGCAGCCCGGCGTCCACGTCGGTGCCGCCGTTGCCGTTCCTGCCGCCGTCCCTGCCGCCGCCGCCGCCGCCGCCGTCCTGGTCCTCCAGGAGGTTGGACAGGAAGCTGATGTACTTCATGGCGAGCCGCAGGATCTCGTTCTTGCTCAGCTTCTTGTCCGGCGGGTGGGTGGGGATGAGCTTGCGCAGCTCGGCGAAGGCGCCGTTCACGTTCTGCTGCCGCCAGCGCTCGCGGCTGTTGGTGAAGATGCGTCGCACGATCTTCGGCTGGCCGGCTGGAGGAGGAGGAGGAGGAGGAGGAGGAGGAGGAGGAAGAGGAGGAGGAGGAGGAGAGAGAGCAGAGTTGGCGTGGAGACAAAGGAACGACCGAGACACTCAAACTTGCCATTGGAACAGAGAATGTAGTTGGTGGAAGAGCGAAAGTGCGAAACTCGGAGTGACTCGGGTGCGCCGACGGGACGATTCTGTTTTTTTATGGGGGGGTGTTTTTTAACGTTAAAAGGTTGAAGCTACGTCGTCGTCGTCGTCCGAACCGATGGTGGGTTTTGAGGGAGTGACGGAACGAGAGTTCGGGATGCCGAACCCTGGCAGGGGTTGGGAAAAACCCATGTAACGTTCTTTGTACTTTCTAAAAAAGAAAAAAAAACCCGGTACTTTTGCGTATTTAAAACGCAACGCTGCAGGTATAGCCGCATCTTCCCCCCCCCCCCCCACCCCCCCCCCCCCCCCCCCCCCAACAATACTGTCTTCTGGGCTATTGTTGCCCTTGGAACACACCCAGTCTATCTTAATCCTTCAGCCCACTCTGCAGTAAAAACCTTGGCATGGAGGCAGCGCCCCCCCCACCGCCCACCCTCCACCCCTCCATCCCTCCATCCCTCCACCCTCCATCCCTCCATCCCTCCATCCCTCCACCCTCCATCCCTCCATCCCTCCACCCCTCCATCCCTCCACCCCTCCATCCCTCCATGGCAGCGAGTGGAAAAAGGACGTTTCGAATAAAACAAACCAAAATCCGTCGGGCAGCACGCGTTTACGTGAATCGTGACGGATTCGGGGGTTAAAATGAAAGAACTCCTGGATTTCATTTGACTGTTAATTTTTTTGTTTGTTCGTCAAAAAAAACCCAAACATCTCCTGTGAAACTCAGATTACAGAGATTCATGTCAGTGGATGGATGGTAATGGGGGATGAGGAAGTGGGGGTGGAGGTGAGGGGGTGTGGTGGGTGGTGGTGGGTGGGTGGGTGGGGGGGGGGTGTCAGGGAACTACATTGGCGGAAGGAGGACACAGCAGAAGTGCGTCTTACCATACTTATAAAGATCTAAAATGCGCCTACCCTCGTCGAGTTCAACCTCATAAGGCGCCGGGCGGCGCTTTACCCTGTTGCTGGGGTACATGCTGTACTGCTCCGACTCCCCTCCGAGACTACAGCCGCACACAGAACACAGGAGAGGAACACACACACATGAGAGCGATGTTGCATTTTTTCTGCCTTACAACTTGCACCACGCACACACATGCGCACACGCACGCACGCACACACACACACACACGCACTTCTCTATCTCGTATAATAAAAAATTGCGCTGCAATAACTTTCTCGAGGGGATTTTCTTTTTTTTTCTTTCTTTTTTTTTTCTTTTCGGATTCTAATCCGTCCGCTACCTGTTGATGGCGGCGAGAGGCTGCGCCAGGTTGTAGAGCATCGCCCGCGCCGGGACAGGGAACGCGTTGGGACTCAGCTGGACCATTCGAGCGTCGTCTCGTTGCGGCGGCGGCAGCGGCGGCGGTGGCGGTGGCGGCGGCGGCGGGGGTCTGCGAAGTTCCGTGATCGGCACCAAATGGTTCCCGGTCCGCTGCTCGAGCGCCTTTATAGCGTCCCTCCTGGAGAGCTCGATCACCGGCACTTCCCTTTTCAGGTCAAGGGCGTCGCGAGAGGCAGTTTCCTTGGCAACCCCGTTGGTGATGATGCTGATGCTGGTCCCGTTGCTCGAGTTCTGCAGAGGAACGTCATCCGTCTCCTCGCCCGCCTTGTACCTCCCTCTTCTCTCGTCCTCTTCCTCCTCCTCCTCCTCCTCCTCCTCCTCCTCTTCCTCCTCCTCCTCCTCTTCCTCCTCCTCCTCCTCCTCCTCCTCCTCCTCCTCCTCCCTCTCCTCCTTCGGCTCCCCGTTCCGTCTGGAGAGGAGGAAGGAGTCCTCCCGCTTTCCAGGACCGGACCCGGCGTCGGGACTTCCAGGACAAAGATCCTGCTGCCGCTTTTCCATCATTTTCGCACCGTCTCACCCACAACGCGCTACAGCCCCTGAATAAAATGGCACATTAAATCAGAGTTAAGGGAAGATGATGTGCCGCTGCAACCACGCATCTGTTGTCTCCGCAAGCCACCGGGAAATTACCGATTCTCCGTGACGACTATTATCGAGAATTAACGATATTTACAGCGACCATAATTACGCGCATCCAAATTGAGCAATTAGTGGCTTGTCATATTAGATGTTTTTTATTATTATTAATTCTGTGTATTTCAGAATGATATATGTTTCCCCACACGATAGGACTTCATTTCCATGTCCTTCATATTCACTGTTCTCGTTCGTTGTGTAATTCGGAATATTATTGAAGGCATGGCAACGGCGTTAAAATAATCGGTGCATTTCTTTTTAGATAACATAAACACGAGAGTTGATCATATTTTTAAGCGTTACCTTACCTTTAAAGGGACATTTCCCACCACCTATAATGTGTGTGCATGTTGTCTTTTCTTTGGCCTTCGTTCAGTTCAGGAAGCGTCACGACGCGAACGCGCTATTTGCACATTACAACCAATTAAAAAAAGCAAAACAACAAAACAAACTCGTCATTCTGTCTGATGTCTGAGGGTTGAACTATATTACGTATAAAGGAGCAATGAAGAGAGCTAATGATGGCCACCCTTAGTCCAAAAATGTAAAAAAAAACAACCAAAAACCAGAAAATCCACAAAAAACGTCGTGGGGAAAAAAAAAAAAAAAAACCGCAAATCGGATTTTAATCCCCGCAGAAGAGAAGGTATGGCTCGAGGAACTATTTGTTTTTTTTTTATCGCGATGAAGGCCTCGGCGCTGCTGGAGTTGAAGGCGACCGCTGGAGAAGGCTACTGTATTTTTTATCTTTGTTTTTTTTTATTCTTGTCTGTTTAATTGAATAAACGTTTCGGGTGAAAATGATCAGAATCCAAGAGCTCAGAACGCGCCGATCAAACGCGTCCCCCTTTTGGAATTTGTGTGGAGAAAAAAAATCTCCCAATATTAGGCCTCAACGCATCCGTTGTGACATTCCGCAGCCGATCACACAATGGCAGGAGGACATATAGGCTAAACACCCCGCGCGCACGGAAAAAAAAAAGAAAAAACGCGGACGACGTCGATCCTTTATTATTTTTTTTTATTCATTTTTTTTTTTTAATCATTTTATTTAATGGAGCGACAAACGCGCGGGTTGAAATGTAGAGATGTATTTTTTTTTCTGTACTCACCGTTCCTGCCGTGTTGTTGATGTTACTGTGTAAGTGGAGCCATTTTGTGAGTGGGTCATCCATGTCTGAGCGTTTTCTTTTTTTTTTTTTCCTCTCTCTACCCGTTGTGGAGCAGTGTGTGTGTGTGTGTGTGTGTGTGTGTGTGTGTGTGTGTGTGTGTGTGTGTTATTCCTCGCCGCATCCAGCGCGCGCTCCCTCAGCACGGGGAGCGGAACAACCAGGCCGCAATGTGGCCGAGTGAGATAAGCGCGCGGCGGCGGCCTCTTCATTCCCGATAAGCCCCCTAAACCCATTATTTATGAAATGATTCATTATTATTTGGCTGTCGTGGGCTATATAGTCTTGTGGAGGGCAAAGCATTAAAAAAAAAAAAAAAAAAAAAAAAAAAAAAAAGCAAACAGGCAGCCTGTTATAACGACGTGCGGTGGTTTACTGTAGCCTGGCTCTGGTTCAGGTGCTGTCATATTATTTTTTATTTTTTTATTGATGAAAGAAACAAACAAAAAAAAAGCTCAGGTTAAGCTTTTGACCTATTTATATTTTACACTAAAGCCTTTTTTCCTTCTAAGCTGGTTTATCCTGCAATGAGATAACTAATGATAACGGAGGATTTTTTTTCTTTTTTTTAACTGATTATTTTAATATTTGGGAAAAAAAAAAAAAAAAAAAAGGGTGTAATCAACATCTTTTCCCTTCGCCTGAAGGATGGACGCGCTGCTGATACAATACCGAGGGGTTGTCTAATTATACCTTAATTGAATGCGACACCGTTTTTTCTTTTTTTTTTCTTTTTTCTTTTCTCCATCGGTAGATAAACGGGAAAATAAGAAACGAGCCTTTTTGTGTGCGATTGTTCTCGCTGGCCTGGCGGTTCCCTGAGGTCCACCAGAGAGGGGTGGGTGTGGGTGGGGAGGGGAGGGGGGGGGGGGGGGGGGGGTAGCGACTTGTGGCTCCGGGAGATAAAAAGGTATCTGCTTCTGGCCGCATCAGATAAAGAGGCTGAGCATCAACGGTGACACGCGTATCAGGAACCGTCCAGGGCGGCAGCAGGTACATCCTAATAACTGGGGTGGTTTTCTTTTAACGTCCTCCTCCTTCTTCCATCATCATCAAACGCGTAAAATTAAATAATGACATAGATAGATAGATAGATAGATAGATAGATAGATAGATAGATAGATAGATAGATAGATAGATAGATAGATAGATAGATAGACAGTTTAAAAAAATGACTTTTCCTCCCACATGGAAAGAACCTATACGAAGATATATGCGCATATATGAAACCAATAAGCAGCATATATGCACATATATGCTGCATATATGTGCATATATGCGTATATATGCCACATATAGGCAAAATTGAGGCGCATGTATGTGAATATACAGGCCATATAGGTCTCCTGTACTGCTTCTTTATTTCCATATATATATATATATACACACACACCTCAATTTTTCCATATATACACACACACGCACACGCACACACACACACACACACACACACACACACACACACACACACACACACATCTATATATATATATATATATATATATATATGTGGAAATAAAGAAGCAGTACAGGAGACCTGGCCTGTATATTCACATACATGCACCTCAATTTTGCCTATATGTGGCATATATACGCATATATGCACATATATGCATATATATATATATATATATATATATGCAGCATACATATATATATATATACATATCTCACTTTGGCAGCTGTCATACATTATCAAGGCAAGAACAAAGAACTAACTAAAAAACAATTATACAAGAAGAACATATAGGTGCATATATGCACACATATATACGAGCCTATATGTGCCTATATAGGTGCCTGTATGCACGTATATGTGTACATATAGGTGCATTTATGTACATATAATATAGGAAACCGGCCAATTTTATATATGTCACATATATTAAAACGCCTATATCATAACCTATATTAAAACATGTATGTTTATATAGGTTCTTCCCATGTGGGCTGACACCTATTACACCTCGTGCGTTAAAACGAGTCACGAGTTGAAAACACGTCTGCTGAAGCAGAAGTCACGACTGATCCAACATCCTGTCTCCAACAGCCACGTTCCAATTAAAGCCCATTCACAACGGATATTTGCATTAAAAAAAAAAAAAAAAAAGCTTAAATAGTTGTATTCAGCGACTAAAAGACATTTTCAATCAGTTGAACCAAACTGCAGCGTTTCTGCAGCACAACTGTGGGAATATTTGATTAAGTGTAATTCGTGTAAATTAATAAAATACTGTGGTTTTTACCATCGATAGTATAACCAACCGTCCTATATTGATTCTCGTTTGAGATGAGAATGACGTCACTGGTTGGTTGAAGTGTTCTTGGTTCGTCTTCAATTACCTCTTTTATCTTTATAATCCGTTCATCATATTTGCTGCTCGTGTGTCGCCTGCCTGCATGAAGGGTCTCCAAACTCAGCAGACGTAAAGTAAATAGAATCAATAGAAAATAAAAAACTTCTGACTCTTAAAGTTTGGCCTAAAACTCCCAAAATCCTGGTTATTTTCTTTTCTGTTAATTCTTAATTCTTTTCTGAAATGATTTTTTTTTTGTTTGTTATTTTCAATAAATATTATATTGAAAATACATTTTTTTCTGTTTTTTTGTTACTTGCAATATATATTATATTGAAAATAACAAAAGAAAAACAGAAAAGAAAATAATTTCCTGGTGATGTAGAAACAAGGCAAACTTTGAACATCGACTATAACACATATAAATAAAGCTTTTACTCATAAGTTGTTATTGCCATAAAATATCCTTCAGTTTGGTTTAACCTTCACCGCCTCCCTTTGTTCCATTTCAAGCTGTTCATTGGTCTTGAATTGCAATTAATTACTGGTAAAACTTTTCTAAAACGTCTGACTGGTAGTTTTTACATATACTGTATTATATATATAAATAAAATGAAAGCTGCAGGCAGCGTTGAACCGGTTCTTGCTATTTTCTAGACTCAGTCTGTGAGTTTATGTCTCCTAATGAGGAGTGTGAAAGCACGGACAGGTTCTGGAGGCCGTACTTCCTGTTTCCAGCAGGTGGCGCTATAGCTGATGGTCGGGCTCTGATGCAATATGTCACTGTTGAGGCCGATCTTACACAGTTGATCACAAAACCATCCGAATGTTTTACATTTAAAGGGTGAAACGTTTTGGCAAAAATAACCATTTTTATTCAGAATGAACCCAAATCGGCTGGAAAAACAATCAGAGAGACGCAGAAACAGGAAAATAAGTAAAAACTGTTTAAATATCAACTCAGCAATTGCATCCCTACAGATTATTATGATTTAAAAAAAAAAACAAACTAACAGAAACAAACATGCTCAGGAGTTGAAATAGGCTGTTTAAAGGTTTAGGACGTCACATTGAGCGGTGTGAAGAGGAAGACTCAGAAAATACTGACGGAAGCATGAAAGTCTGCTCATAGAAAAATAGAGACGTAACAAAGTGTGCAAGATCTGGATTTGTTTGTTTTTTTTGGTGCAGTTTGGGACTTTTTGTTAGAATAAGAATATAAACTTTGCAATCCAGTTTGTTAATTTGAGTCTTTTGCATTTAACATTGAATTAACCCGTAACGTCACGATATGATGCAGGAACATCGGAATCTTCAGCGTCGTACAGCGACTGTCCTGGTGTCCTGCTGAGACAGGAAGATGACAAGCGATGACTCAGCGATGATGACTCAGCGATGAGTCAGTGATGAGGACTCAATGATGACTTTGCGATAAGGACTCAGTGACGACGATTCAGTGATGAGGACTCAGCGATGAGGACTCAATGATGACTTTGCGATAAGGACTCAGTGATGACTCAGTGATGACGACTCAGCAATGAGGACTCAGTGATGAGGACTCAATGATGACTTTGTGATAAGGACTCAGCAATGACTCAGCGATGACTCAGCAATGAGGACTCAGTGATGAGGAGTCAGTGATGACGACTCAGCAATGACGACTGAGCGGTGACGACTCAGCAATGACGACTGAGCGGTGACGACTCAGCGATGACGACTCAGCGATGACGACTCAATGATGACTTTGCGATGAGGACTCAGTGATGAGGACTCTGTGATGACGACTCAGCAATGATGACTGAGCGATGAGGACTCAAGGATGACTTTGCAATGAGGACCCAGTGATGACGACTCAGTCATGAGGAATCAGTGATGACGACTCAGCGATGACGACTCAGCGATGACAACTCAACGAGGACTCAGCAATGACTCAGCGATGACGGCTCAGCGATGACGACTCAGTCATGAGGAATCAGTGATGATGACTCAGCAATGACGACTCAGCGATGACAACTCAACGAGGACTCAGCAATGACTCAGCGATGACGACTCAGCGATGACGACTCAGCGATGACGACTCAGCGCTGACCGCGTCGGGCCGGCATGATGCGAAGGGACGCCGTGCTCTCGCGGGTCATGAGCCGGGTCACGTGATCCAGGCTGAGTCCCGCCACCGCCTCGCCGTTCACCTGGAGGATTTCATCACCGACTCCCAGGAGCCCCACGTAGGGGCCCTCGCCACTGCCGTCGCCCACCTTCTCAACGTAGACGCCTGCAGGGAATCGCAGAGAGCAACCACGGGATTTAACCCCCGAGGAGACGGACCCCCCCCCCCCTCCCCCCCTCCCCCAACCCCATTGGCTGCACTTGTCGTCACCTGTGTCCGGTCGACCTTTGCCCCGGGAAATGACGAAACCGAAAGGGCCCTTGGGGGGTCTGACGAGCTCCAGGAGAAGGGTCCCGTCGGGGAAGGCCTGCGCCACGCGGCCGACCGGACGCGCCAGGCGAGACACCATGACGTCCTCCACGCTCAGGGCGCGGTGCAGCTCCATCTGCGGGCTGTCGGGGCTGCATGGGGGGGGGGGGAAGAGCGCAGGGTGAGCGTCGCACCCGGGGGGGGGGGGGGGAGGTTTTCCCGGCATGGTATTACCTGGGGGCCAGGCCGTACGGTATCTGCACCTCCCCCAGGATGGTGGAACGCTCCGTCCTCCTCTCCAGGCTCTGCACCGACGACGCCTTCCGCAGTTGGGCGAGCGGCAGCACCTGGTGGCCGCCGACAGGAAGGACAGTCACACTGGGCGCCTCGTCTCCTGCAAGAGACTCGCCAGGGCCTCAACGCTTCATGTGTTTTGTTGTTGTTGTTGCATCGTTTGGCCACTAGGGGGCAGTACTTACACGCAGGTCAAACAAGGCGTTTTGATAAGCCTGATATACAGATTGAAATTAATAAATTTTTTTATTTCTTCTGGTTGTTGGAGAGCAAAGAACAATTTTCGTGGACCTAAAAGCCTTTAATGTTTCCTGGATGTCCCTCTGATATTAATGAGACGTGACCATCGGGCCCCTCTGGAAGGGAGCAGCAACTTCTCATGCTCATTTTATATCCAGAGAATCACAGCTTCTTCTGTTGAAGAATTCACATTAATATCGGATATTGCATATTTAAGTTCATGATGCACATTTCAGTTGCTAACTTGTACTTTAAAATAATTTTAATTGCCTATATGTTGTATTTAATAATCTTTATTCCATTTAAGAGGATGTATTTTGGCTATATTCTCTCTTTTTTTCTGGTTTTTTTTTAAAATTCTGGGTGCTAAACAGCAGGAGGGCAAATTGCAACTCCACTATGCATCTTGTATGAACAGCAGCCTTAACAATAAATCCCACTTTGACGTTTGGTTTAGTTTCGGTGGACGAAACTCCGCCGGCAAACCCTCCCGAGGTCCTTCTTCCAAGGAAGAGCCGGCGGTTTGGCGAGGGACGCTCACCGTGTGGAGGGACTGCAGGGACGGCGTCCTCTGGATGCGGATGGTGGGCTGCGGCCGGCGCGTGGGGCTCGGGGAGGCCGAGCCGGCCCGCGGCGCCGGGGCGATGCTCAGCTGCTCCATGCTGCTGGAGCGGCCTCCCTTCACCAGCCGGCCCACGCTGTTCAGGCCGATGGAGGAGAAGAAGCGGCGGAGGAAGAGCTTCGGACGCCCGTCCAGCTTCCTGTGGAAGAAGAAGAAGAAGAAGAGGTTGGAAAACAGTGGAACTGCACAGCAGTTGCACTTCACCACCAAGAGAGGGCAGAGTCGCTCGGGGGATTCTATTTCCAGACTTGCGGGTCAGGGGTTTTAATCTCCTAACCGCTGGTACGCTCAAGTCCAACGGCGTTTTGGGAACACCGATGTTCCAGGGGAGGGGGGAGGGGGGTTTATGGCCTAAGCTATGACAACACCGCCGTCATCTTGGCTTACCTGGAGCCGTCGGAGTTTTCCTCCCATATGGGCACGGCCTTCAGGTGCTCGGCCCTCAGCAGCTCGGCCCGCAGGTCCTCGGCGCGGGACATGGCCACGCCGCGCGGGGCCCGGCCCTCCGAGCTCGGCACGCCGTCGCCGCTCAGAACTGCCGACAGGGAGAGAAGGCGCGACGAGGCTCACTGTTCAATCCCTCACATGCACCGGAATGAAGTAACAGTGATGATTTGAATCCAAATATTTCTATTACACTCTGATACAGCTTAACGTGTCGTTTGAAATCCTTAGCTCTTATTCGTAAATATATATTTATTCAAGAACTACCGATATTTATTGTAAATTAGTCCCGTCTGATGATTTTTGGATCTATTAAGCATCACGATGAATAAAAGAAGCATGGAACGCTGTAACTGGCAGGAATCACATTGACTTCATAGGTGTGCAACACCAATAGTGATCAACTGTCATCATATTTGTGATAATTAACTATTTTGGGATTTTTATTCAACGTTGAGTCTTCATATTGACGGACACCGACGGAGTTTAGCTTAAATAGAGCATCTTGTTATTGTAACTTCCTGCCACGGTGTTTTAAACAGACTTATTTCAAAGGGATCATATTAGGCTAAATTCATTTTCGAAAAGTTCTCCAGCAGTAAGAATCGTCTCCACACCTGGAACGACGCCCCAGAAGAGAATAAAGTGTGTCCTTCCTCTCTCTCTCTTTTAAAAAGTGTGTTGCTCCAAGCAGCCAATCAGAAATCAAACCCTATATAGTGTCATCGGGGGTTTTAGCCAATCACAACCAAGGTAGGCTCCTCCCCCCCTTTTGACTCCTCCCACAATCAGGCAGCTCTGCTCTGGCACATGGCGCCACGAGAGGTAGTACTTCCTCCCTCTTCCTCATAGATGGGCGCGTGTGTGGGGGCGGAGCCAGTCCAGCGCACACAGACACAGCAGATTCTGAATGTAGCTCCTCGGATCCAATATTCTAATGGAGGGAAACTCGAGGAGGAGCTGGAAACTCAGAATATCTCTTTCTGGACTGATGATACCAAGTGGAAGAGATGAGAAGCTGGAGGATGTGACTCCTTTGAAGTGACAGTAAACAAATAAGAGATGAATGTATCGTGTTTGACTGATCAGCATATAAAAGCAAAACCAAAATACTTCAGGTTCCTTGGTGTTTCTACATAATCTCGAGGTGTGAATGTGAACGAGCCTTGGATGGACCTGCGGGGATTAGCTCCAGGCCCCCATCACTGCACTCAGAGGATCAATCTGGTGTTTTAAAATGATGAATTGATGGATTTTCACACTACTTTTTCTCAGCGATTACAATTTTTTTCCATACCGATTACCCACTTTGATGAAAGTACAGTTTAATTCCATGATGTTTCATCTGCCTCTCGTCCGGATGAGAGTTATTTGTGGCGCCCCCCCCCCCCCCCCCCCCCCCGGGAGATCGCTCACCTGCTCCGTCGGCGGCGCCGTCCCAGAGCTCGCCGGCCGGCAGGTCCGTGGGGATCCGGGCCGGCGAGTACCGCAGCGTGGACGGCCTGATGCACGGCACCGGGCTGCCCGTTCCGGGGGTCCCCTGAGCTGAGGCCGCTGGAGAGTCTCTCCTGGTCTCCAGGGGATCCAGACCCGCCTGGGACCCGCCCTCCCCTCCCTGAAGCGTGGACTGGCCGGCGGCGGAGCGACTCCTGGAGCTCGACTTCAGCGCCGACTTGATGGGCAGCGACGGAGCCGGCGGCTCCCGTTGGCCGCCCGACGCCTCCGGCGGAGACGGCTCCGGGGAGACTGGGCCGCCGGGGGCGAACGAGACCCCCCTGCTCAGGTTGACCCTGTTGCGCGGGTTGGAGTTCCGGCGCTGGGCCCACGACGGGCCGTACGGGCCGTGGCCGGACTCCAGCCGGCTCTCCCCTTTCCTGCTCCGCCGCCTCAGCTTCCCGAACCCCGAGGACTTCCACCCCGTGCTGCTCTCTTTATTCTCCCCGAGAACGAAGGCCCCGGCGAACGTGACGGTCAGAGGAGCTTTGGGACGGGTGCCCGGCTCGGGCTTGCTGGGCGGCGTCCCGCGGAGACCCGCCTTGCCCCGGGCTTCCTCGGGGTTTCCGGGCTGCTGCGGCTCGGCGCCCACGGGGTCCGGAGGCGAGGCGGCCGGCTGAGGTTCCCTGACCACGGAACCGCACGCCTCGCACTTCTTCACCAGGACTATGATCTCTTTGAACACCGTGGCCGTTTCCCCGCCGCCCCCCGCCTCGTCCTGCCGCTGCTGCGACGGAGGCACGGAGACGCTCCTCTGGCCACGCCCTCTCTCCGAGCCGGCGCCGGCGGAATCGGCGTTGCCGTCTTTGCTCCTGGACCTGGGCGCCCCGGGCCGGCCGCGCTGCCTCACCCTGTCCAGATACCGAGACTCGGCTTCCTTCTCCGACTCGTCCTCGAAGCGCACGCGGGTCGGAGAGCAGCCGTAGCGTCTGGGTCGGGCGCCTTGCTCGCCGGGGGAAGCGTCGGTCTGGGCGGGGACGAGCAGCGGACCGGTGGCGGTCTGGGTTGGGGGGTCGTCTTTGGTCGGAGTCGCTTTTTGGACAGTCGTTGGACTGGAAGGTTCGGATTGCTCCTTTTTCCTGCAACGTGAAAACCAAGCGTGTGAACGTTCAAATACTCTTTGTCAAAGAAGAAATTGTGGTCAAATTGGACACGGAGGGAACGTTTTAAATTGTGCGACTGCTTCTGTCTTGTCAGTGACTGACCAGGTTTTCAGTGGTGAGCAATAAGACCCTCTTCATCCCGAACTGAGGGGACAGTTTCTGCTCCATAAGGGGATTTCAGGAGCAGAACGGCACGATAAACACCAGTAAAACCATACGTTTCCGCTGTATTGTCAGCTTTTAAACACGTAGGCTGGCTCCAAAGCTCTGGCCTACTTTTTTTTAGTTCCCCCAACATGAGAAAAAGAAAACTACGAGTTTGTCGAGATTTCTCTTCGTGGCCGTCGCCGTATTTGCTTTCTCCAACTCACACAGTGGCTCTCTGGTCGGAGTGGGAACGTCTGCCGGGGCGGTCGCCTTTAGCGTGGCTGGAGCGCGCCTTCAGCCGGGCGCGCTCCAGCAGACGCTTGGCCTGTTCGTGTCTGGGACTCAGCGGAAGCTCGTCGCCGAGCACGAGGAGGGACCTGACGACGAAAAGAACCAGAGACGAGGAATGCAAAATCAGGACAGCCATGAATCATTGATGTTTGCTGAAAACCCCCCCCCCCCCACCCCCAAAAAACAACAACAACAAAAACGAAAACCCAAGAGGGGGGGGGGGAGGGAACACAAAGTTTACTGCATCTGCGTCACGTTCAGAAAATGAAAGATGTGGTGTTCCAAGTGGGCGAAAGTGAAAACGTATCAACTGACATCAGATTCCCAACGGACCGCGAGTCAAGCTGCGTCTTCCTAAGCCGTTTTATGTAATATGAGACAGATAGAGGGGGGGGGGGGCGGGGGGCGTGGCCGAGCAGAGAGGAGCGTCATCCGTCCGTCCGTCCGTCCGTCTTTACAGGCAGCAGCTAAGCTGCTCTGCATTGTGCTTCATCGTCTGTCCTCGTCTTTATCCCCGCGCCCAGCGATAAAGATAGCATGATACGCCGGCCGTGTGGATTAACCTTGTAATGGACTAAGTGTGATTCATTCCCTCCCGTGTGTGTCAAGACCGATACATATTCCGTCTCCTCAGATTACGATATTGTTTTTTTTGGTCACAGCTGATGTTAAATCTCAGCGTCGGAATCTGTAGTTTGTTTTTAGTCCCGCGGGATCGTGGAGTTAAAAGTGATACGGTCCGAGAATCAAGACATTTGCTGTAAAATAAATAGTTCCGCCTTTTTGTTTGTCTCTTTGCGAATGAAAATAACAACCGCCTGATAAGAATGATCACCGTCACGGTTAGTTATGTTATAGTAGTGGAGTACTGGAGTCGTTATTACTCTACTGGTTTGTGATAAAATTACAATCACAGCATGTTTGTGGACTGTATGACGGTCTTCGGTACAAATAACAGATTTATAAGTTGTTGTGGGATTTTCATTACTTGTAGCCAATAATTGACATCATAATATTCAGTGTTTTCATCATTACAGACAATAGAAGTGGCTCATTTGACTAAAATGTGTTGTTATGGGGAAAAAAATACCCCTCGGGTAATTTGTTAATTATTGCTTTATTCAACTGTGACTTTTTCCAAATGAAACATGAATTTTTCGCTGACATTTGGGTAAAATAATAATAAAATAAAACCAATCAGACTCTATATATTTATTCACACGACACTTTCCCCCCCCCCCAGTCCTGCATATGACAGAAATACTTCATATCCCCAAGCAGAGCTGTGAACTCGTCCTTCCTTGAGGCGAGGCTTATAAATAGAGTGTGAGGCCTGCGTGTCGCCGCGTCGCTCACCTCAGGTAGGGTTCAAGCTCCTGGGCGAGGAGGACCGGGTCCGAGTCGTCCAGGACGCCCTGCGTGCCTGCAGCTTGGCCGAGAGGAGGGGGACGTTACAACAACAACAACAACAACAGACATATCTGCTTGGCTTTTCAACTTCTCAGCAGCCACTTTGAGGGAACAAACAAACCGCCCAAAATTTTTTTTTTAAAACCCAAAAAGAGCCATCTGCCATGCGGTGACCTCCGGCAGGACATGTGGGTATTATCTTTTTTTTTTTTTTGTGCAACGGTTTGTCCTCATGCAGAGTTTCTGATCCAAATGGCCATAAAAAAAATGAGTGTGTGCTTCCTTTTCTTGTGTTTTTCTTTTTTTTTTCATTCCACCCAATGAGTTATGTCTGAAACTACTTTTTTTTTTTATCCTTTCTTTGTATTTCGCCAGAAGGAAACTCTTGGGAGGACAATGGCGCGTATTATATCAGATTAAAGTCGTCGCGAGTTCAGTTCTGAGCACGACACAGGATTTAGTGACAGTTTCACAGCTTTTCCCTGAAAAACTCTTCAAAAAAACAAAACAAAACAGACGTTATGCAACCAGGGAGAATCAGGTGAAGGCAGAGACAGGAGGAGGAAGTCGCCTCATGGCGGTGGATTTATAGTGTTGACATGGTCTGAACACACGTGGCAGACGTATAGGATGTTACACTCACACGCAGTATGGGAGAGCAGATAATCTGTAACATCCATTAGTGAGCAGTCAGAGATACAAAGGCAGGGACACTCCCCCCCCCCACCCCCCCCCCCCCCACCCCCCCACCCTCCTCCTCCTCCCCCCACCCTCCTCCTCTCTGTTCTCACTGCTAATAATAGTAACATGCACATCTGCACATCTGACATCTGTTCTGCACTGGGAATCCTCCAGGTTACATGCTGCATGTAAACATCCCAGGCAGGAAGCTGGAAAATCACATTTCAAGCGCTTTAATACTTTAGATCTCTGGAAGATTGTTGTTTTGGGGAGGAAAATATGCAAGTTGTAAAATGGAATTTAAAAAAGAAAAACAAAAAAACAATCTTTGACTTTGCCCCAATTTTATTTGACCTTGCAAAGTATTTTGTATCATCATGTGCTATTGTTTCTCTGAGTGGGATTTTTGTTTTTTGGAGATAAATCAGGGAATCAGTCCATCCATCATTATAAATACCACAATGAAGGCCTCTGAGTCCATTTAAAGCAGGAATATCAAGAGTTTCAATCAGAGTCCAACACCAAAACCTCTCATACGACGAATTAGCGACTGAGCTTCTGTGTGTGATCTGTTATTTATCTAAGATCCTCTCCGTCCCTACCTTTAGAATCCAGAGCGTGTGGAGCATCTTCACTTCCTCTCTCCTCCTTCCAGTTCTGCTGCCTTTCCCTCAGCTTGGCGTAGGCCCGTTCCTTCACCCCCAGCTTCTCGTCGGCGCAGGGCGGTGCGCCCCGGGACCCTCCGCCCGGGGGCCCTCCGCCCTGCGAGGTCATGCTCTCGCAGCTGTCCGAGCTGCACACCCCTCTGCCCTGCCCGTCGGCCGCCTCCTTCTGCTCACACCTGTCCAGGTAACACTCCACGCTGTCCGAGTGCTTGAACTCCGCGGCGGCGGCGTCGCTCTCGTCCTCCGGCGGCTCCGTGGCCTTGTTCCTCTGCTGGGGCTCCGCCGGCGCCTCCGTCTGGGTGTAGTCCCTCAGGGGCAACGTGGCCGGGCCGCCGCCGCCGCCGCCGCCGCCGGGTCCCACCCCGTTGAGGACCAGCGTCTCGGGGCGCGCGACTCTCCAGAAGCCCTTCGGAGGCGCCCAGCGTCTGGCTGAGGAAGAGGAGGAGGAAGAGGAGGAGGAGGATGCTGAAGGAGCAGAGGTGGCTGAAGGAGAGGAGGAAGAGGAGGAGGAGGAGGAGGGCTCCTGGTGCGGAGGAGGAGGAGGAGGGGACGTTTCGCCGAAGGTGAACTCGTCGCTCGGTGGCCCCTCGCCCCCAGGCCCTCCTGCGCCCCCCGCGCGCTCCGCCGGAGGACTGTGGATCTCCAGCTTGACCTGCACCTCCACCTCCACCTCCTCCTCCTCCTCATCGCTGCTGCTCAAGTCCTTGGCGCCTCCGGTTCTCCAGCCGGCGGCGGGCGTCGGGAGGCCCCTGCCTCGGGGCCTCTGCCTGAGGAAGACCTCGGAGGAGATGTGCCCGGCCGGACCGCCGACCTCCGCGTCCAGACGCGCCCGGTCTCGGCCCCCCCGGGCCCGCCGCTGCGTCAGCGACTTCACCTTGGTCTGCAGGGCGCGGACGGCCGAACTCTGCGGGGGAGGGACCGGGAACACCGGCTCGGGCACGGGGCCGGTGATCAGCCCCCAGTTGATGGGGACCCCCGCGGGTAAAGGGGAACCGGATTTAGTTTGGATACCATCAGACGCTTTCTGCTCCTCCATCAGCTGGCCATGCGCAACAAAGTGCAGTTCTGAAGATGGGGAAAAAAAAAGGTCAAACCTCCCCGCCCCCCCACCCCCCCCCCCACACACACTCAGCTCTGCAGCGTGGTTACTTTCTTTCTGACATGCGGGGTGAGCAGATATGTAATGTGGATTCAGTCACGTTGCCTTATCCGCTGATTACTTTCCAGAGCGCAGGATAATCCTTTAGAATGAGAATAAGCAACTGCTGCCGCTGCAACTGAGACCTCCGTCAATAAACACCAATATCTCTTTGTTTTCATGCAACTCAGAAGCCACAACAACAGCAAACCACCAGGATTCCCCCCCTGAACGTGTCACTCATTCACAAATTAAAGATAATTCAAACCTGACACAATTTATTTAACAAAAAAACAACCAAAATTGCGCGTAATGATTAAAACATCTGAGACACATTTTTCTAAAACGCAGCAAATATATTAAAGCCCATTTCACATGTTAGTAATGTAATTCAAAGTAGTCGCCCACCTGGTTAATCTAGCGAAGGGAGATCGGCGGAACACGCAGTTCCTGCGGCGCAAAACGCGAGAAAGTTCCCATCGTTTCTGCGGCTGCAGCGACAATTAAAGTTATCCTCCGCAAACCGCGCGCGCCCAAACGCGCGCATTTCATCCCGGCGCGCATCCTCGGTTATGTGACCCAAAACATGTGCAAAGAGGACCGAGCAGCGGCGATAAATG